>NW_022103898.1:69296419-69338385 GCF_000313985.2 Echinops telfairi | reverse complement strand
AAAAAAAAAAAATTAAATGATCATTTATCAGCATCTACTTTGGACAGAGTATTGACCACATGTGCCCAGGCTACTTAATGACCAGGCTATCATTCATTCTCTTTGAGCCCCATAGCAGTTGTTGAGCAAAGGATATTCCTTGCACAGTAAGGGCAAGCAGCCCAACTCTCTGTCCAGACTCTACCTAAAACCTCTCTACTGTGATTTGAGCCCCGAACGCTTCTGAATTTAGTATGCTTCCTGCCTAATCTATAGAACAAAGGAGTCAGTACAGGGGGAGAGGGGGGAAAGGTGCTTGCTGCAAACAGGCCCACAGACAGAAGTGAGAAATAACATTGGACAGGATGACAACACAGGAAGGACTCATACCTTAGCAGCCTGGGGCCATTTAGTGGAGAGACAGCCACTTGCACATATGTCAGTAAGTTCTTTTGCTATGTTGAAGCTATCCCACTGCAAAATACAGTAATTTGTGTTTATGGAGCTGAGCCTGAGTCACTGAGATTGTATGCTCCGTGCGTGCGTTGTATTTACAAAAGTTAGAATCAATGAGATCCATTGAGGAATGTCCATGGGTAGCTTGAGATTTCCTAAGTAATTGAGAAGACTGATAGATCAGACTGTACACTCACAAAAGAGTGGCAAAATTAAAACAAAAAGGAAAGCAACAAAATAGGAAAGTATTACCAGTACTTAAAAAATAGTTTTATTGTCATGTTGTCATATACAATTTAATCACACAATCAATTTCAGAACATTTTCTTCTCTTGCTCATTACTGTTAGCTCTCCATTCCCCGCCACCCTCCCACCCCCCCAAATCATCTCCTCCATGTTCCTGGGCAATTACCAATACAGTTACTGTCTTTATAGATCTACCTGTAACACTACATTTTAAGGTAGGCCCAAACCAAACCTAAATCCATTTCCTCCGTTCTGACTAGTTGCGTGTTACCCCATGTGTTACAAAATAGAAATCGATAGAGTTTTCCTGCCTATAATCTCTACCGAAGCAGGGAGCCAGGACTTTCTTATGCAGAGTTGCTGGCTAGGTTCCAAATGCCAACCTTAGGACTAGTGTTGTTAGTGCCATGGAGCCGGTTCTGACTCATTGTGACCCTTTGCACAACAGCATGAAACACGACCCAGTCGTAGGCCATCCTCAGCTGTTTTTATGTTTGAGCTCCTTGTTGCAGTGACACGGTCAATCCATCTTGTCCAGGACCTTCCTTTTTTTGGCTGCCCCGTCCACTTTACCCGTCGTTCTCTAGAGACTGGTCTCTTCTGACAATATATCCAGAATACAGGAGATGAAGTGTCACTATCCTTGACTCTAAGGAGCATTCTGTCTGTGCTTCTTTCAAGACAGATTTGTTTGTTCTCTTGACCATCCATGGTACTTCAATATTCTTTGCCAGCACCTTAATTCAAATACATCCATTCTTCTCTGGTCCTCCTTATTTAATGTCCAACTTTCCATATAAAGTGATTGAGAATACAATCACTTGGCTCAGGTGCACCTTATTCCTCAAGGTAACAGCCTTACAGAGGTTTTGTGCAGTAGATTTACTCAGTGCAACTCATTGTTTGATCTCTTGACTACTGCTTCCCTGAGCATCGATTGTGGATCCTTGGCAACTTCAGTCTTTTCTTCATTTATCATAATTTTACATACTGGTCCAGTTGTGAGGATTTGAGTTTCCTATGCATTGAGTTGTGATCCATACTGAAGGCTGAAGCCCTTGATCTTCATCAGCAAGTGCTCCAAGTCCTCACTTTCCGCAAGGTTGTAGCATCTCCATAAGCCTTCCTCCAATCCTCTTGCTGCATTCTTCTTATAATTTAGCTTCTCTGAATAGTGTTAGTAGTTGTGTGCAACTGTTTGCACCCCCTGCAAAAGGTTGACATTGTAATTTGGAAAGGGGTCCACACATTTTTACTAGAAAAGAGAAGGGAGCGCTCATGCTTAGGGATAGCTTTTTGTGTTTTGTTTTGTTTTAAGTCTGGTATTAAGTAGTAAAGTAACTATAATTCACTACTTTCAGGTCAGTTCTGACTCATAGAGACTGTTACTTTAAAAACTCATGTATTTTCAAATTAAAAAATTAATATAGGCCTATGTTGAGAAAAGAAAATAAAACTAAAGGCATAGAACTTTGTGTAAAGTAGTCTAGAATTTGGTCTTCAAAATGTATGAGAGGTTTCTAATGGTTTAGTTTTTCTGTGTGTATGCAAAAGGAGCGAGAACCTTATCAGTAGCTATTTGCTATCAAGTAAATTCCAGCTTATGAGCATGTCAAAGAGAAGAACTTTGGTCCACTTCAACTGCCGATCTTTCGGCTACTAACTAACTATTCGTACTACACAAGAAGTCAGCTCAAAAAAAAGAAGATGAAGAAGAAAAGGTCCTCAAAAAACTTTACCAAAATACTTCATACCGGTGGAGCAAGTTTTCTCAATAAACAGGTCTGAGGACAGTCTCATAGGTCTCTGAATCCTATGAAAATTTTAATTTAATTATTTAAACCCCACCCCTATAACCTAAAGAAGCATACTTTGGATTATTTCATGAACCCTTCAAAAAGACAATTGCCTTACAATTAATTGTAAGAAAAACCAACCAAAAAAACAAACAAATAGCTTTATTGAAGTATACTTTATATACCATAGAATTCATTCAGTATAAATGTACAATTCAGTGATTTTTGTAATTTTCATTATTTGGTCATAGTCTAGGTTTAAAATATTTCCATGTGTACAATCTTCTGGATATGATTGAACTATTAAATTGTATGATATGTGAATTATATTCCATTAAAACTGTTGGAAAATATTTTCAATCATCCTAGAAACTTTCTACATGTAGCTCATATTCAGTGTCACCCACCCCAGCTCTAGGTGACCACTGATCTGCTGTTGGTATCTGTAAATTTGCCTTCTGTGGGCATTTTATTGAAATGAAGTCAAACAATAGTAGTGCTTTGCATCTGTCTTTCACGCAGCATCGTGTTTTTTAAAGTCCACGGCCTCATTGAAGTTCATCACATCAGCATGCCAGCAGTTCCTTTCTTGTCCTTGCTGAGTATGGTTCCGTGGTTTGGCTTTTCCATTTTAAAAAACCCCTTCAACAAGCTGAGGGTAATTGTATTGTTTCAGTTGCATTTATTTTTGTGTTTACAATCAAACCGACACTGAGATCGTGATGAAGGATTTCTTATTTTGAGGTCCCTCTAAGTATTTCCTCAGGCTCTTCTGCATAGTATGTTGTGTGGTGAACTGCTAACTTTAAGGTCAGCAGTTCAAAACCATCAGCTGCTCCAAGGGTGAAAGATGAGGCTTTTTTCTCCTTCTGTGAAGAGTTCCGGTCTCAGAAACCCATAGGGGCCCTTCTACTCTGCTCTCTAGGGTTTGCTTCAGTCAAAATCAACTTGCCGGCAGTGAGTTTGGTTTGGGAATGAATCCATTTGTTACTCAATTTCAAAATGTACTCTTCAGGCTTGTAATATTTACCAGTGGTGCTTAGTGATTGGATTTGCTTCCTTTTTACAGCTTAGATATAACAATATTTATATCTCTAAATTTATATGATTTGCTTATATATGTAATAGACATTATTATGCCACTGAAAAAATTTCATCGGTCTCTGCCTTGCAAAGTTAGAAGATCAACTCATTAGAGTAACTCTCCTGTATTATTGGTGGATCCTTAAAGGAGTACTTATTCTGTACCATGAAGTTGCCCTTAAGGTGATGAACCTGTACCTGTAGAAAATCTACAGAGGAAACTGAAGTAGTTTATATTCACTAAGTAGTTTATACTTAGTGAATTTCATGGGTGCTTACTTGTGTAACTAGTGAATTTGGAAAAGAATTGCTCTCTTACCAACAGAAACTTGAATTGGAATAACTCATAAAAGAAAAGGGAATTTATTGCAACTTCAGAATAGAAATCTAGCAAGGGGAGCCAAAATTGAATGAGAGTTGAACAACCAGGAACAAGGATAGCTCTGGGAGTAAAGGAATGAGAATTTGAGCATTACCTGTCCCCGGTGTTGACATCGAACACCTTAGAATGCCTTCAGCCTGTGTGACTGCCCAAAATCAAATTCTTGGGAGGTTGATTGGCCTAACTTGAGCTACCTACCTGCTTATTCCAGAAGGGTTGTGTGTGGAACGTGGCCTCAAGGAAACTGAGGCTTGAGGAAACCTTGCATTCCCTCCCTAATGTCTCTGCTGTTCTAATATACATCTTTAACACATCTCTTTTTGAGAACTCTTTCTACTTAATCCATCATGCTCATTCAATTGCCTCCCTTATTTTTCAGCTTTATTGAGGTATCATTAATACACCATAAAACTTAACCATTTAACATGCATGAGCGGTTTTTAGTATATTCAAAGTTGTGCAACAATCCCTAAGGTAGAATTTTTGAATATTTTTGCCATTCAAAACTAAACCAAACAAAATTTTGTACACCTTTATAATCATTTCCTTATTCTGGGGTCCCCCTTCCCTTTTTCCTCTCCCCTAGGTCCAGGCAACCCCTAATCTTTTCCGTTTCTGTATGGATTGCTCTATTCTGGATATTTTACATGAAATGGAATCATACTAAATAAGGCTTTTTTCATTTTTTAGGTTTGAATTTCAAGGTTTTTGTATGTTAAGCATGAAGCAGGGCTACATTTGTCTTTGTGGTCCAATATTCATTGTGCAACTGTGCATATTTTATTTACCCACATATCAGTTAATGGTTCATGGACATTTAGGTCACATCCATATTTGCCTATTATGAAACAGTTACCTACAAGTTTTGGGTAGACATACAAGGACATTTCATTTCTCTTGGGTATGTAACATACAAATAGACATACAAATAGAATTGCGGGGTTTTACAGTCATATTTTGTTAACAGTCTTGAGGAAGTGACACCCTGTTTTCCAAAGTGGCTGCGTCCCTGTCAGCAATACATGAAGGTGGTGATTTCTCCATATCACCTCCAACACTTATCAGTGGGTTACACAATGGGCCGTTAACCGCAAGGTCAGTAGTTTGAAACTGCCAGGACTGCTCTTTATGGGAATAGGAAACCTCATCTTTCTCTTGCCTGGTAGTTGGTGGTTTTGAACTGCTCACCTTGCAGTTAGGAGCCTGGCACATAACCACTGTGCCACTTCAGAACTTTTCAGAAACAATTTATTTGATCAAAAGAAATTGAGGTTCTAAAGGGCAAAAAGAACCTCCTTAATAATTTTCATTTACAATATTGATATTCTACTCAATGAATTTACTGAGTATTTCACCACCCTGGCCCAAAATTTTTTTCAGGTTTCTTCTGATTTGTCTCTAAAATTTGTGCTAATATTGAGGAGGCTTGCCCTTATCCCTGTAGTGGTGGTTGTGTGTTGTCTAGACTGCAGTTCCCTAAGCTGCTATCTCTAGAAAGGACTTCACTAGAATTGGCTGCAGCTGACGCTACAGCTGCTAAATAAAGATAAACTCTTACATCCCAGACTCCAAAATTACCAGGTCCTTTTGCTACTATGCCTTCAGTGTAAAGCAGTACCACGTTGCATGTTCTGTAGTCCCCAGCTGGTGTCAAACTGTCAGTAAACTCTGGGCAACCATCTCCGACTGAAATATTTAAACATCAGCTGATTACCTTCCACTTCTAAGAGGTGCTAAACGTTTAAAATAATGTCTGCCCTGGTGATGCAGTGGATTATGTGTTAGGCTGCTAACCACTAGGTTAGGACCTCAAAACCTCTGAGGGAGAAGGATGGGAGAAGAATGAGACTTTCTACTCCCACAAAGAGATACAATCTTGGAAACCCACAATGGGCAGTTGTTGGAAACATCCTTGTCTCTTTCTGGTTCCCTCAGAGGAAGCATTTTTCAGTATCTCAAAACCGGTGCTTCAAGCTGGTTCATTCTGGGGTCACACCCTACTGAGAATTTGCATTTCCACCCCACTTATCAGCCCCTGCTAGCAAGGGAGGAAATGCAAATTCACAGCTAGGTGTGGCACCCAGAATGAACCTATTTAAAGACCTGCCCCAAACTACTGGCTTCTAATTTTAGGGATAGTTAGGTAGGGTCAGGATAGAAAATGAGCTCTTTTCTATTGATTTTCCATAGTCATTTTACTCTAGAGACCTATAATCAGTTCTATTTTCTCCACCTGTAATACATGTTTAGTTTTAAAATGACACTGAAGAGATGAAGGAACCTATCTCAAGTCTACTTTTGGATACTCAGACGAATGAATGACATTATGGAGGAGGAGAATACATATGCCTTTATTTTCCTTTCATTTACTTATTTGAACATTTTATTGTGGTTTGGGTGAAAGCTTATAGAACAAATTAGTTTCCATTCAACAATTTATATGGATCTTATTTTGCAACTTTGTTCCAGTTCCCACGGTGTAGCCATTCTCTTCCCACTTGGTTTCCCCATTTCCATTTGCCCATCTTTCCTGCCCCTTCCTGACTTCTGACCTGTGTTTTTGAGCTGCCCTTTTGGTTTAGTACAGTTTTGTTTCTGGCAAGCAGTAGTTGTGCCTCAGATGGCCAACACCCTGGTGGCCCCTCAGCAAAGTTGGAGGTTCAACATTCATAGATTGACATGGATTTCTCTAAGAGTATGTTCCTAAGGCTTCAAGCTCAATGATTCAGTCCTTCAAAGTGTTTGAGTATGGCTAAGAAGTTTGTATACTTTTTCCCACCCTGAATGTTCAGCTAAATAGCTAGATATTTTTGTAGCACATACAAACACATATACAGAAGTACCTGCTACTAAACCAATATATGCTTATGGGTACTCCTGTACTCCATCTCATACCTTTTCAGCCTGTATAGTCCAAACTAAACTCACTGCCATCAAGTCATGCCCACTCATAGTGACCGTATAGGACAGGGTAGAGTTGCCCCTGTGAGTTTCTAAGACTGTAACTCTTATCTGGTTGATAACAATGAAAACTCCATCTTTATCCCCAAAAGTAGCTGGTTGTTTTGAAATGCTGACCTTGCAGTTAACAGCTTAACAAGTAACCACTATGCCACCTATCAACCTATATACCCTCTTGTAAATCATTGTTTGTTATTATTGTTATTGTGGGCTTATGTATATGATAGTACTTATCATTGGTGCTTTTAATTCTCTCCTACCTCCCTGTGTCTTCCTTTGTCTTGATCATGTTGTCCTGACCTCCCCTTACTGTGAATTGTCTTTTCTGTCACCCAAATTAATACATATTTACTAAGGAGCCCTCCTGGTACTTTTGGGTAAGCTTTGGACTTCTGGACACAAGGTTGGTGGTTCAAACCCACCAACCTCTCCTCAGAAGAAAAATGAGCCTATCGGCTCCTATAAATATTTCTAAACTCGGAAACTCTATATAGGGTCACGATGAGTAAGAATCAATTCAATGACAGTGGGATGTCTAGTTAGTAAGCTAGCCCCCTCCATTCCTGGTAGTCATCAAAGAATGTTTCTTTTTGTGCATAAACCTTTTTCTTGATTTTTAAATAGTTTTAATAGTGATCTTAAAATATTTTGAGGGCTGACTTATTTCACTAAGCATAATGTCCTCTGAATCATTCATGTTGTGAGAAGCTTTGTGGCTTCATTTTTGTTCTTCATCATTGCATAGTATTCCATTATTTTTCAGTAATTCTGTGAACCCAAGGATACCTATGGAGCATTTCTGATTTGCCAGGCACTATTCTGGCTATTGTGCTAACTCATTTAATCCCCATAATAACATCCACTCCAATAAAGATTTTGGCCTAGGAAACCTTTTGGACATTTCTACTTTGTCTCTTCTAGGGTTTCTCTGAGTTAGAATTTTGTTATCAAACAACTAACATCATCCCTAAGAGCTATGGAAACAGAAAGGCTTATTCATCTCTCCAAAGTCATGAAGCAAGTCAAAGGCACTGGTAGACAGAGCCTACATTCTTTCTTGCTGCTATTCCATTCTATAAGGAGAAATGGCACAAACCAAACATAAGGCAAAACAAACAAAAATGGGAGAAATATAATCTATCCCTCAGTATCTGGAAAACCCTTGTCCTGGCCTGATGGTAGTTTTACTTCGGCAGTTTGGAATGGCCTACCCCTGCAAGGAGTAAGGAAAGGACAAAACCTTGGCTTGAAAGAAAAAGGAAGTCATGAAAATATAAGGTTAGCATCTGGTAGACCACACCCGGATAGAATAACTTGACTTTTGACTATCATTGGAGTTGGGTTTGGTGGTGGTGGTGGGGTTGGTAGCAAGTTTTTAAGCACCTAGAGGGAGAATTGACTGCTTCCTATTTTTTTAGTCCTGGAGTTGAAATTTTAATAATCGTATAGCTACTGTGCTTCTAAGACTCCATAAGACCTGCTTCCTTTACTCCAGTACTCAGAAATAAGTTCTTCCTTTCTTGCCTCTATGCTGTGCACCTTCTTCCTAGAATGCTCTTTTTTTCTACTCCTCACTACATATTTCTGGCAAGACTCATTGCTTTTGGGGGGGATGGGGGATTGTGGTTCAGGAGTTCTATCTTCTGTAAAACTGGTCCTTCACCACTGATGCTTTGAGAAGAACTGTGATGGAGTATAAATACCTTGAGGTCAAGGTTCATTTTTGTATGTACAGTATCTGCATGAACTTGGCACCCATAACAACTCATAAAACCATTTTTATACCCATCACTTGTTCCTTTTGTAAGGCTGAATCATATTGTTTTATATTTGTCTCCACTATTTTAATTATCATAACATACTGTCACCATCTATTTATGGGTCTGTTTTCCCCACTAACTCCTTAAGGGAGGTTGAGACTTAAGTTTTAATCACTTTTATATCTGACATGCCGATCATAGTGCATGGTGCAAAATGGCTGTTCAGTAGGTGTTGTTGATTGAGTGGACAATTGAAGTGATTGAAGTGAATGAATCCTGGCTATTTTTCTATCCCTTGTTGTTTTTAGTGACCTCATTTGATTTAGTGATCTCATGGGCTCCACCAAGTCTGGATGGCTTTAACCTTACCTACTGTATATACTTATGTATAAGCCGAGTTTTTCAGCACATTTTTAATGCAGTTTTTGTGGTGCCTTGGCTGATATTTGGGTCGGCTTATACTCGAGTATATATGGTATCACAAATAGGTCACAATGTTTTTGAGCAGAATTTCAGTCTTAAGACTATTTTCTCTCTTCAGGGCAAATTGCATTTGGTTTTCCTTTATCTGCATATTACAAATGCAGTCCAGAAGATTAATTCCAATGGTAAGCTATTTGTAAAATTCTACCTCATTCTGAGTATTGTTAAAAACAAAGATTGCTAACATAAATTTGGGTGGTGTATCTTTTTGCATGTGCTCACAATGAGATTTGCATTCTGACTTTTACTTATGGTCACTGAAGGCTCTTGTATCCTGCTACCACCAGTCTCTGCTATTGTAGTATGCCTTCCTGGGCAGAGCTGAACTTGGGTATTTGTCCCATGTTTCTCCTCTTATTTCCAAAAAAAATGGAAGCGGGTGGGAGGGAGGCCCCTGAAGGGCAGTGTGTTTCAGTGGTAGAATGTTCTGGGGAGATTACTGTTTACCATTAGAATTCTGATCTCATCCATCTGTCAGTAGAGGCTTGTGCATTGCTTGAGGCTGAAGAGTTCTCAGAAGGGCTTCTAGACTAAGACACACTGAGGGATAAAACCAGGCAATCTGCTTCCCAAAAAATCAGTCCTTGAAAACCCTATGGATTGTGGTGGCTCTCTCTGCAGTGTTGGGAATGATGTAGAATCCGGCATCGGTTCCTCTTCCATTGTGCGTGGGTTATCTTGTGTAGGGGGTAGACTGGATGGTAGCGAATCATAGCAAAGAACTAGACAAACTTCTGTGTAGGAATTGTAGAATTGTTAAATGATTTCTTTACTATATAGGATACATTTTCCCCCACCTCTTTTCTTCTGAATATTTTTCTTTGTCAGGTCTACTTAATTTAAAACCCAAACCAAACTCACTGCCACTGAGCTGATTCAGACTGGAAAATTTGTGTCTGAATTCTGGATCCCAGCACAATCCTTTCGCTTTGGGTGGAGGGTGCTCAGATGGTCTGTGGAGGTTGTAGTTGAGCTTTCTCTGGTTATGGGGGACGAGCGGTTGCAGCCCGTAGTTTACTCAGCATCTCTTGTTCTTTTTCTTTTCTACATGATATGCCACCAACAGTCATCATGAAAGAATTTAGGTCTTTAACCATGAATAATAACAATGTAGCATCAAATAAAAGTATGTTTACATTAGCTTTAGTGAAGGGGGGAAATAGAAAAATCGCATGCTTTTAAAAATTAATCTGGAAAGATTCCAAGCCAAGAGCTTTTGTGTATAGTAACAAAAAAAGAATCAGCCAGGTTGGATACTTTCATTGTCGTGTTCTGCTTCTTCCTGCACAGATTAGTGCATTCAAAAGAGAAGAGAGAGGCCAAGCCGGCTGCCATATGAATAATTTACTCTCAGGAAACCAGGAGACATAAAAATATAAATGATATTCCTACGAAACTGTCAAAAGTTATCATCCAAATTAATGCATTTGCACAGGAACCAAAAAAAGAATAGAGGTGTTCTGTTTGTATGGAATACAATGTGGTAAAAAAAGGGAATTATGAGCAGATTGCATTCATCCAGAAAGACACTGTGTGTGAGGGGAAAACAGCTAATAAAGAGAGACGAGAGAATAAAAGCAGTGATCCACATTTTGAAGATTTTTCAGCCGGAGACGCTGAGTGATCATAGCAACCATCTCCAAGGAGACCAGTGGAAATCTGAAAAGCGCTGAGGTCACTCACACAGGCGCTCAGAGAAATTCCATATTGATTAACAAACTCTAGATGTGTCTTTCTCTCATCACCTTCACTGCCTCCAACTTTTAAACAGCATTTATTAGAAGGATAAAGGGAAAGCAAATGTAGTTTGCCCTGAAGAGAGAAAACAGTCTCAGGACAGAGACTGTGCTCAAAAACAGTTGTGAGCAGCCTTTCACTAACCGTCTAAAGCAATTCAGAGACTTGGGTATTAATGAAGTGAGAAGTCTAGGGGATTCAATGGGAGCCTGGTCATAGGTGATAGTAATGGTTATTCTTTCATTGAAAAAGATGCAAGTTTAAATTCTGGGCCTGTAATCAAAACTCTCAGAAAGGGTGAATTACAAACCAGAGCCCCGGGGCTCCTCCTTTGTCCAGTTCTTATACCTTGCTGGCCCTGCAAGCTGGTTTTTTAGGTGGATGGTAAGGAATTATGTGCCCTCACGAGGAGCACTAATTCCCTTAGACCATGGGTTAAGGCTTGTCTGGAGCGGCCCAGCCAGCGTTACACCAGACACTGGAAAAACAAATGTCACTCTTGATCCCAAGGTGCTAAAACCTAAAAAGGAGATAGACAAAATAAAACTGAAACCAGTAATTCCGTGCTTTAAGAAGCATGCCAAAGTATTATGAGTTAGAGGAGCTAGAGGGAGATGACAAGGAGATGTTGGAGTCTGGAAGTATTCCAAGAGGAAGCTGTGTCGGTGGTGGAAGCCAAGAAGTGGCAATATGGTGCCTCGGATGATCTAAGACAGGTCTGGGAATTGTGTGCAGACCACTGCACTTGATAAGAAGTGGTCTGGGTCTGGGATGTGTTAAAAGCTAAGGACCCCTTCCTGTGTCCCGTCCCCCATCCCCAACCCCATTTGTAGTCCATTTCCACTTGGTTTTATTTGGGGAAGTAACTGTTTTGGAGGAAGGCCTTTGAACTAGTTTATCCAGCTCCCCCATCCCCCCATCCCACCCCATGCTAAGAATCTGCCTTTCCACCCCAGATACACTGAATGGGAATGTACATTTTAGCAAGTTCCCCAGGGGAGTGTTATATTCTATATTTAAAATGGAGATTCTGGTTCAGTATATCTGGAGTGGCAAGAAAATTCTCAGTAGAGGGTCAAACAGGAATGAACTGGTTTGAAGCTGTCCTGATGGAAACCATCAGCTCAGACCACTGGGGGCCATGATCTCTCCTACTTCTGGTTATTATTGGGGATGGACCGACAATTTTTGTTCAGGTCTTACTATTATTCCCCAAAGTCAGATTGTGTATACCTAGAGATATTGATTCCAAATCATTGCAACTGTATATAGTAACAGTTCTCAACCTTCCTAATGCCGCAACCCTTTAATACAGTTCCTCATATTGTGGTGACCCCCAACCATAAAATTATTTTTGTTGCTACTTCATAACTGTAGTTTGGCTACTGTTATGATCGGGCGACCCCTGTGAAAGGATCATTCGACCCCCAAAGGGGTTGCAACCCACAAGTTGAGAACCACTCGTATATAGGGTTTCTGAGACTATAACTCTTTATGGGAAGCAAACAGCCTGTTTTCTTCCTTAGCTTAGTAAGAAGTACAACACTTAACCCAATATCATCACCAGGGCCCCTTACCCACATCATATATTCACTTTCAGTGTTCTTGACTTGAGAGATTTAGACAAATCTGCAAACTCTAGACCAGCGGTTCTCAACTTGTGGGTCACAACCCCATTGGGGGTTGAACGACCCTTTCACAGGGGTCGCCTAAGACCACTGGAAAACACGTATTTCCAGTGGTCTTAAGGACCAAGACACCACTCCAGGCAGGTCTGCCCACATGCAGGTACGCCCACATACGAGTACCCAGAATGAAGACTGTTACCCATGCTACACCATGCTTCAAGACAAAATTTCATTTATTTGTAATTAGAAATAAATATGTCACAATATATAATTACATACTGTTTTGTAATTAATCACTATACTTTAATTATTCAATATGTAACAATGCAAATATATCCTGCATATCAGATATTTACATTATAATTTATAACAGTAGCAAAATTGCAGTTATGAAGTAGCAACAAAAATAATTTTATGGTTGGGGTCACCACAACATGAGGAACTGTATTAAAGGGCCATGGCAATAGGAAGGTTGAGAACCACTGCTCTAGTCCAAATGTAGATATGTGCTCAGTAGTTGTGAAGACTAAGTGGACAAATGGAAATATAAAAGCATCAAATACAGCCAGATACAAAGTAAGCACTATATAACTGCTAGCTATGATTTGTATGATGAGTCATTATTATTATTATTAATCTGGGATTCTTCCAAGTTGTTGGAACTCCTGGGTGCCTCTTGGCTTTGGAGACTGCACAAAGCTGGAGCAGATGTCTTGGAAGAACCTAGAACTCTCCAAGATGTGTGGTTGTTCTATAGGGAGAGAGGCCCCGGGTTCTTGGCTCTCTTCCAGGGTAGAAAACATGAGTTTGTTTGCTGAAAGCTTTAGTTTAGTCCTGGGAGCACTGCAGGCCAAGGGGGTGGCAGAGTTTGCACTTTTAAAGGTGTAGGTGCTGCTACAGTGGTTTTTAGAAAGGGCTACACTGACTCCCCAGCAGTAAAGGCCTTGGGTTTTACAATGCTACCAAATAAGGCATCCTCTAGGATATCAAGGGATCCCTGGTGGGATAGTGGTTATGCTTTTGGGTGCTAACCACAAGATCAGCAGTTGGAAACCACTCAGTGGGAGAAAGACAAAACGTCCTACTCCCACAAAGTGTTCCAGTCTCGGAAACGCACAGGGGGCAGTCCTACCCTGTCCGGTAGGGTCACTATGAGTTGAAATTGCCTGCATGGTAGTGTGTTTGATTTGGTTGGAGGACGTTAAAGACAGATCTTGTGTTTGTTTTTAAAGGCTATATTACAGCAAATAGTGCAAAGCTACTGCTAACAATTGTTAATTATTATTTGAGTAGGGGTCTTCACACCCAAACCCAAAGTTGAAAACAATTTGCGATAAGTCTGCTCTCTGAATTCTCCTATTCACTGACTTCTTCAGCTCACTGTGGGGCGTCAATGAGGTGATGTGTGGGTGGTGTTGAGCATACCAAACCCTCCATAAATGGCAGCTGTGTGTGAGGAGGCTCCAAAACCTTCATGGGAAAAAATGCCATTTACCTGCAAACTTTTTGAAGCCCCACCATCACCAGACCCCAGCCATACTTACTTATTGTTGTCATTTTTCTGATCTTCAAATCCCGTGGCTAAAGCAAACCAGGTTATTATATTCTGCCACTCACCGAAAGTTTGGTGGTTACAAGACTTCTCCAATACCCTGCTCTTGTCTGACCGAGCCGCAGAAATAGCTGCAGGTTTCCAATTTGGTCCTAGTTTTAAAATTGGACACGAAGGAAGTTGTCACAGAAAAACTGTCTTAAAATTTCAAATTGCTCACAGGTATCAAAATAGCTTACCTACCAAGAAAGTGCATTTTAATGGGCGAAATTATGTAGTATTTCATGATAATAATAATTTTATTTTGAACACAGTACAAAATTCTTTCATTAATCTTTTCAACTATCCTGTAGCCCTGTTTCATAGATGAAGAAATGGAGACCCAATGAAACTGTGTAACTTGGTCAACTAGGGAAGAGCCTAGCTAGACTTGAGTCCCAGAAAGGTCTGATTCCAGGGCCAGTGCATGAAATGTTTTATGTTGTGTTGCTATCTAGACCATTCTTTCATTCATATATTAACTTACTACATAAATATTTATTAGATATGACAGCTACAGTTTTTAGATCTTGGGGATATGGTAGTGGACAAGAATGGAAAAAATTCCATAATTAAGAGTTTACTTTCTAGTGAGAAAGATTCAAACCAGAAAATGAATAATGCTGTGTGTGTGCATACATATAAGTATATATAGGATGGACTTCAAACGAGTTGTGGTAAAAATGGAATTAAAAGATAATGGCATTTTCCCACAGTCTTTTTGAAGTTCCCTCATATATTTTTGTGCTATGAAGAAATATAAAGTTCAAAAAAGAGAGAAAGCCGCTGTTTTACAAAGCTACATATGTATTTTCAATGTTTCCCAAAGGAAGTAACTTTATTTTTCTGATCTTGGTTCAGCCACTCGTTTTTATTGTTATTTTGATTATGTAGCATTTCATATGTACACAGGAACTGATTTGTGAATTATGAAACATAACAATGAAATACCACCTAATTTAAGAACTAAGATATTTCTTCCTTGCATGGCTCTGTGCTCTGTCCAGGCCCAGGCCCTACCTAATCTTTGATGCAACTACTTCCAAAATTTTATGTTTATTTTCTCTTTCCTTTGTGTGTGTGTGTTGTTTCCATCACTTATGGATATATTTGTAAATGTTATATTGTTTTTTCGTGCTTTATAAAATTAATATTGCTCCACATTGTTGCATGTAGCTATGGCCCATTCAATTCAACAGTCGCATTATGTTGTGTTGAGTGATTGTACAAACCATCTGATTCGTTGCCTTATGGACTTCTGAGTTCTTGTTTCCAGCTTTTTGCTGTTGGAACAGTGATGTTGTGAACATTTTTGTGTCTGCTCCTTGATTCACATCTGTTCAGGAGTTTCTCCACCCCATCAACCTGGGAGTCGTTTAGCTGAATCATAGGGTATATCAGTGTTCAACTGCATGTGATAGAAACAGATTGTTTTCTAAAGAGGTGGTACCAGTTTGCCTTCCCACCCACAGTGATTAAGAGTTCCAATTGACCCACATTTCATCAGCACTTGCTCCTCTAAACTAAACCAAACAGGTTGCCTTGGCATCGATTCCTATTCAAAGCGACACAATAGGAGATGCTAGAGCCACATAGATAGAGTTCCCAAAGCTGTACTTATTCATGGAAACCAACTGCTATATCTTTCTCATGAGGAGTGGCTGGTGGGTTTTGAACTGTTGACCTTTTGGTTCGGAGCTAAGCGCTTAACCAATGCACCACCAAGGCTTCTGTCCAGCAGATATAAAATAATAGCTCATTGTGTTCTTCATTTATACTTCCAGGATAATGAATGAGATAGAGCCTCTGAGGAGGTGATTTGGGTACAGAAACCTGAGTAAAGTAAAGGAGGAAGCCATGCAAAGCGATGGTGGTAGAATATTCTAGGCAAAGGTCCAGGGACCAAAACAATCCTACAGTGTTTGTGGAGTATGAAGAGCGTGACGATGACTAGAAAAGAGTGGACTGGGCAGATAAGGTCAGGAAGCAAGGCAGGGTCATATCTCCCAGGGCCTGAGAGGCCATTGTAAACACTGCAGACTTAGCCCAAGGTTGATGGGAAGACATGATAGGACTGTGAGAAGGGGAGAGAGATGATTTGATCAACATTTTAAAGATACTGCTTTGGCCTCTTTGTGACCAGGAGGACAGTGAGAACAGGAGACGTGCAATGATAGTTAAGGCCAGAGTTCATTGTGGCTTCCGTCAGTGTGCTGGTGTAGAAAGCGGTGACAATTTCGATTCAGGATGTATTTTGAAGGTAAAACCAGTAAGACTTGTTGATAGTTTGCATTGGAGTTGTGAGAGAAATTGAAGAATTAAAGGTGATAATTATATTTAGGACTTTGTAGCAGAGAGGTAGGTCCATTGAGTTAAAATGAGAAGACCTGGGGAACAGCCTGGTGGGGAGAAAGGGAAGGTTTTTTTGTTTTTATTTTTCAATATGAAGGATATTTATTTATCATATAGGACTCCTGGTGGCATAGTGATTATGCAGTTGGTTTTGGTTTATATTTGTCTTATATTTTGCTGTTTACTTAATATGTCACCAGTTGATGCTCCAAAAATGCTTCAAATTAAACACTTACCAAACTCAACAGGTGCTTTTTCCTTCTTTGTTTCTTCATTCCTGTTTCTGTGAACACTGGCTGAGCCATCTGGTTGGACAATCAGAAATCTGCGGTTATTATTGACACCTCTTCCTGGCTTTTCACTTGCCACTCCATCCCTAGGACCTGCTACTTTTACCTCTGAAGTATCCTCTGAAATCTGTTTAGCTTCTGCCATTTCCACCACAGTCAACCTTCTCTTAGTTACCAACAGTTTTGGCCCTGAGTCCTGCTGTAGATTCCTAACTGCGTGTGTTCTGGCCCTCTTCCAATCCATTTTCCATTCTGCAGCCAATTCAACTTGCTCCCTGCCTCATTCAAAACCCATCAAAGGCTTTTTTTGGAACATTTTATTGTGGTTTGAGTGAAAGTTTACAGAGCAAATGTATTTCCTATTCAATAATTCCTACACATTTTGTTTTGTGACATTAGTTGTAATCCCTCCAATGTAACAATAATCTTGCCACTTCCTCCTTGGATTCTATTTCCATTCACCCATCTTGTTCACAAGTAATAACAATTAGAGCTGAGAATCTGAGCCAGGCCTTCTGATTGCTAAATTCATTCTCTATGCCAAGTATAAGGTGTATGTGTGGGGGGTTGTTCTTCAAAAATGTTTGTGGAAAAATAGAATTAGAAAGTAACAGAATTTCCCCCACAGACTTTTTGAAGTTCATTCTTTATTTTCTTGGTTTTCAACACTTTATTTTCTTTTAAAAATCATTGTATTGGGGCTCGTACAACTCATCACAATCCAAATATACATCCATTATGTCAATCATATTTGTACGTTTGTTGCCATCATCATTCTCAAAACATTTGCTTTCTACTTGAGCCCTTGGTATCAGCTATTCATTTTACCCTTCCCTCCCCTTCCCCCTCCCTCACAAGCCTTTGATAATTTATAAATTATTATTATTTTGTCATGCCTTATACTGTCTGATGTCTCCCTTCACCCACTTTTCTGTTGTCTGTCCCCCAGGGAGGAGGTTAAATGTAGATCCTTGTGATCGGTTCCCCCTTTCTACCCAATCTCCTCTTCCCCTCCTGGTATCACTACTCTCATTATTGGTCCTGAGGTATTTATCTGTCCTGGGTTTCCCTGTGTTTCCAGGTCTTATCTGTACCAGTGCACACCCTCTGGTCTAGCCAGATTTGTAAGGTAGAATTGGGATCACGATAGTGCGGGGAAAGGAAGCATTAAAGAACTAGAGGAAAGTTATATGTTTTATCATTGCAATACTGTACCCTGACTGGCTCTTCCCCTCCCCTTCTGTAAGGGGATGTTCAGTTGCCTACAGATGGACTTTGGGTCTCGACTCCTCACTCCCCCTCATTCACAATAAGATTTTTTGTTCTTTGATACCTGATACCTGATCCTTCAATACCTCATGATCACACAGGCTGGTGTGCTTCTTCCATGTGGGCTTTATTGCTTCTCTGCTAGATGGCTGCTTATTTATCTTCAAACCTGTAAGCCCCTAAATGCTATATCTTTTGTTAGCCGGGTACCATCAGCTTTCATCACCACATTTGCTTATATACTCACTTTGTCTTCAGCGATCCTGTAAGGAAGGTGAGCATCATGGAATGCCAGTTTAATAGAACAAAATGTTCTTGCATTGAGGGAGTACTTGAGTGGAGACCCAATGTCATCTATGACCTTAATACTAAGCCTATAAATATATGCACATAGATCTATTTCCCCATCATCATATATAAATATATTTACATATGTTCATACCTGCAGTTAGACCTCTATAAATATCCTTGGCCTCTTAGCTCTTTCCTCTATTTCCTTTTACTTTCCTCTTGTCCCACCATCATGCTCAGCCTTCATTTGGGTTTCAGTAATTCTTCTTGGTTACATTGCCCTTGATCAAGCCCTACCAGGCCTCTTACACCCTCCTCACCACTGATTTTGGATCACTTGTTGTTCCCTTGTCCCTGGGTTTCTTAATATCCACTTCCTTTCCCCCCACCTTCCCCCTCCCAAGTCCCCCTGAAACCATCGGTCCCATTGTTTTCTCCTCCAGATTGTTTATCCCACCTATCTTATCTAGATAGGCCTGCAAGATAATAATATGCACAAAAACAAGACAGAGCCAAACAAAGCAACAAAAGAAAACAAAACAACAACAACAAACTAATGACCAAAAAAAAGAAAAACCTGTAAATAGTTCAAGGACTGTTGACCTTTAGGAGTATTTTCTGGTCCAGTCTGATGGGGTGCCACGCCCTGGCCCCAAAGTCTATTTTTGGTACTCCCTTGGGACTTCCTTGCTTTGCTCCCTTTGCTGTTCTGTTGCATGCCCTTAGTGTTTTGCCTCAGTGTGGTAGGGTCAGATCAAACGTAATTCCCACACTGTGTCTCCAATGTTGCCCCCTGTAGAGCTATGGGTCAGTGAGGGATGTCATGTCTCATAGTGGGGCTGGCCATATGGTCCTCTCTGTGCATTGGCTGCTCTGAGCAGGGATATCATCCTCAAGGATTGGTGGGCCAGGATGTGCTCCACTCTCTCTTCCTCACCCTTCATTTGCTCCTGTGTGCTCTGATCAGACATGTCCCTCTCCCTGAGCTGTAGCTTCAGTGCTGACTTCTGAAGTAAATTCTTCTTGGGGAGGGGCAGACGTTCACATAGTTGGGTTTGGGGCCGGCCCCTCAGACTTCTCTACTGGTTCCCTGCTTCATGCCAGGTATGTTGCATTTACATCTTGAAGCACCGAGTTGAAGTTTGGTCCCTCTTTCCCTGTGGAGATATAAACAATACCCTTGGGTGGGTTAGTGCCCTATTTCCCTACAACCCTTTTTTTTCCTCCCCCCCTTTTAGTTAGCTACTACTGTATATGTATCCCTGGATTTGGTCTGCCCCTGCCATACTACCTGGACCTCACCCTAGAAACAACATTTTTTTTAATAGCAAAACTTACTATATGATATTCAGAAAGGTCATTTGCAATTATTCTGATAGCAAAAGAGTACAAGTCCAAGTAATTTCATACGTTGGTGAACTTAACTACTTAAGAAATCACAAGGCTTTCCTGACTTCCTTGTTTTGGTGGTGCCACCTGTTGAGGAGGGAGCAGTTTAGAAACTCCCAGAGTGATCATCCTCCTTGAGGCTCCATGAGCCCTCCTTTGTTGGAGGATGTGACATTTATGAGACATGTGCCTGTCTTCAGAGCATTGTCATCTTTAGTCACCATCCCTCCAGGGCCTGGCAATGTGGGGCACATAATATACAGGTGATGCATATTTGTCAATTGAATGATTGGAGCAATAAATAAACATTTTAAACTTTTGTTTAAAAAATGAGATATGTTGCATCAAGTCATCAATCTGGTGAGAAGCTGTGGTGACATCTAGGATCTCTGTGAAATGGATTGAGCTCCACGGACTGAGATTGTGTGTGTGTGTGTGTGTGTGTGTGTGTGTGTGTGTGTGTTAAGACATCTGGTAGAAAGCTATTTATAACCCTGAAGTGGTGTCATCATGGCATGGTCTGTGAGAGGTGACTGTCATTGCATTTGATGTTATCCTGCATGTCTATAATGCTTAAAAGAACAGCCGATTTAAGCTGAATGAGATTTATTGTCTGGGCTTGATTAAGCAGCACAAGCTCCTTTGTAATAAATGGTTTACCTGTTTAGCCTAGAATGAAAGCTATGGTGCTTTAGATGCAAATCATACTAGTATTCAAATTCAAGGTGAATCTGTCGCTGATACTACTCTTCCTTTTTTTAAATAAAATATTTGCTTGCAGTCATAGTCTATGAGTGATAGGAAAAGACATTTGAAAGGTAGACCTTAAATTTTCTATATTTCAGTGATTTTAACAATTAAGATACAGAGTGTTTTCTTTTGATGAGGATATTAAGATACCTTAACTCACTCACAGTCTATGAGTTGATGCCAACTCATAGTGACCTTACAGGATAGGATAGAACTGCCCCTGTGGGTTTCCAAGATTGTAACTCTTTATGGAAGTAGAAAGCCTTGTGCTTTTTTCATAGAGTGGCGAGTTTGAACTGCTGACCTTTCATTTAGCTGCCTGAGCAGGAGCTCTTTCCCCTGCATTAGAGGGAGCAGAATTGCTAATACTTGCCTATAGTAAAAGCTTCATTATTAAGATTATGCCAATTCAAAGGAAATACCAGCAGTACATAAATTCAGAGTTGTCAGTGACATCATCATTTCAGAGTTGTCAGTGACATCATCATATTCCTTTCTGTGTCCTAGAATTTGCATTCTCTGGGAAAGTGTTATAGCAAAGAAAAGGAACGTGCTAACCTTTACTGAGAATTTATATCACTTAATTTTAACAGGAACTAGCATAGTAGAATAAAAAGTAGAAAATCCCAGGGAGAGAGTAAAGAAAACAGAGGAAAGTTAAGGAAACATGGAAAAGTAAGAGCAATTTAAAATATATATGTGATATATTTTCTATACTATTTTATACCAGTCTTTGTGGCAAGTGAAAAATCAGGTTAGCCCAAGGAAGACCACAGCTTTACTGAAGTTTCAAGGGGATTACCTCCAAGTCCACAATTTTAATTTCTAGAAATCATTGGATAATACATATGTTCAGTTTTCTGCTGTTATACCAATGGTTTAGATAATTTTGAGTTTTTCTCACACCTTCAATTAGATACAGTTATTGAATGTTCTGAAATTATCCTTCTAATTTAATATCTTAATGGCAGGTAAACATGGGTTTAGTTTTGTACGGTTATAAATAACAGTAGTAGAGTTGCTGAACATTTGCTATATTATTTACTTTTATTAATTTACCCTTATGAGGAAAATGCAATGATATCTCAGTTTCTTAAGTGAGGGAACTCTTAGGCTCAAGAGCAGTTACTTTCCTTCGTCTGGCTAAGGACACCCAAATTGCAGGTGGTCTCCTGGGATTCTGACCAATTCTGTTCACTGCCTGAGCAGGAGCTCTTTCCCCTGCCACATGCTGCCTGCCTGAGCAAAGAGTGTGTCAGTGTACAGTTAATAATGCTGTTTTGTTTCTTAGGATTTAAATAGGAAGCTTGCCAATCATAGTAAAAGTATTCAATTTGCCATATTGGATATTAATGAATCTAAACCTCTCATCACAGACTGCATTCATTTCTCAAGCACTTCTCCCTAATTTTCAATATCTTAGACTCTTCATCTCAACATACTTTATGCCCCCAAATATGTGTGTGTACACTATGTGCATGGTAACTGTGTGTAGTATGTGCTACATATATAGTAACTATATGCATATAATGAGTAGTTATACACATACAAACTTCCTTTCTCTATCTGAATTTTTTTCATCTGAGACTGTTGTTGAATAGACAGGCCTGCTCCCTTAGGCTCAATGGACATTGGATAGCAATCCATTCCACTTCTTGCAGTCAGACTTGGTTGTCGTACAGCAGGGGCCTACACTGTAGGCTGCACAGCAGGAACTGCATCTGATTCTCACTGCACCCCTGGTGTCTGGTGTGGTCCCTGGCTGGCCCAGATTAGGTATTTGGTAAATATTTGTTGGCTGCCTGATTACTACCCCTGTACTGCGGCCTTCCAGCCGACCTGGGGAGCAACACATTGAGATAGCATCCCCATTCCACAGGAAGCAGCAACTCCCACCTGTGACCCAACTTCTCGCCACTCTGCGTCAGCTCCACATATCATTTGTGCCCTTCACACATTCTCCATTTTCAGCTTTTGCTCACACTCTTTATTAACGCTTAATGGAAGCCCTTCTCCTGCCTTCTACATAGCGAGCTCTACAAGTCTAGCAAGACTCATGTAATACTAACTCTAACAAACTCTTGCCCAGTCTCCTCAGATTGAAGCAATTACTCTCATCTCTATCTCCCCAACACTGTAACATTGGTAGTGTGATAATCTGCCTCGTATTTCCTGTTTTAGGAACTGGGAGTTCTTGAGGACAGCTAAATTAAATTTGACTAATCAGGTTTCTTTAGGAGCCCTGATGGCACACTGGGTAAAGCACTTGCTTATGAACTGAAAGGTCAGCAGTTCAACTCTACCAGATACTCCACAGGAGGACTATGTGGCTGTTCCATAGGATTTTTACTGCCTTGGAAACCCTATAGTGCATTTCTACTCTGCCCTATAGGGTCATCATGAGTTAGAACAAGCTCCGTAGCAGTGTTTTGGGGATTTTTTTTCCCACTCTTTTTAATCATTTCTTTACTGTAGTATTTCTTAGATCCCATGTTCATTCAGTATCCTGGAATGTGTTATACATCTTTAATTTCACAATCTTTTAATATCTTGTGAATCATTCATTGTATACACACATGCATACATAACGTGCACACATGTGTGTGTTGTTATGAGGTGCCATCAAGTTGGTTCCACCTCATAGTGACCCTGTGTACAAGACAATGACGAAACACCTCCAGTTCTGTGCTTGCTTCACAATCGTTGTCAGACTTGAGCCCACTGTGTTAGTCCAGCTTGTCGAGGGTTTGCTTTTTCACTGTCCTTGTACTTTACCAATTGTAATGTCCTTTTCCAGGGACTGGTCTCTCCTGATAAATACGTTCAAAGTACATGAGACAAAGTCTCCCTGCCCTCCCGTCTAAAGAGCACTCGAGCTGTACTTCTTCCAAGACTTGACTTGTTTGTTCTTCTGGCCATCCATGGTTCTTTCAGTGTTCTTTGCCAGCACCACAATTCAAATGCATCGATTCTCCTTTGGTCTTCCTTATTTAGTGTCCAACATTCACATGCATACCGGTGATTGAAAATACCACGATGACATCTTTGCTCTTGAACACTTAAAGAGGTCTTGTGCAGCAGATTATAGTGTCATATACATGTAGGACGTATTATATATAACAGACATTTTGTTGTAAAGTATGTTTTGATGAGTAATGCTCTGATATCATAAGGACAGTCTCCAGTTCCAGTCACTATGGTTGTGTGTCACAGTGGAGTCCATTTGCTCCATTCCTGGTGGTACTGGAAGTCCTTCTAGAGAAACTGACAAAGAACCATCAATTTAGCAGTTAACTTCCGTAAGAATTCTTGATGCTCGCTTTGTCTTATTTCCACAGAGAAATTAAAGACAACTCTAGCATTCAAGAGAGAGCTGAGAGACCACTTTTCTTGGGATCCCTTTTTCTTTAACCAGAAAGAGTTATGGGATAGCTAACGTGCTTGAGGGAAGAAAAAGAGAGAGAGACTGATGGGAGTTGGGATGACAGAGCAGACAACTTTCAGAGATGACAGTAATTGACCCCAAATGCAAATTGTCAGACCAGATTCTTAGCCTTTCTATTCAGAGCTCTATGAATGTTAGGTGTCACTTTTCTCTCCTTTTTAGCTGTGAATGCCGGCACTGCTGCAAGAACAAGTGTCTCTGATTAACAGGGAGAAGCAAGTTGCTTCAACTCCCCAACGTTTCTGAGGAAAGAAATCAAGAGTACCTCACTGGTTAGGAGGGATGGCATTGTTCAGGTCTGTATTAATGGAAAAGATGATCTTATTCATTGGAATCAAAAGGAAGACATTCAAGAAATGTCAAAAGTGTCACCAATGAAAAAGCCACATATGGTGCTTGTCTAAGAAGACAAACATTTGCCAGTATTATTGTAACTATTTTTACATTCACAGATGAATATGGTCAGATGAGTTTGCACATCCCTGTCTAATTTGTTTCTCTCTATCTTTAATTTTGTTTATATGTGTGACTATTACTGAGTATCGGTTGCTGATGCACCAACAACTCGATCCATTGTATAGCCAATGAATCTCCATTCTCCCTCACCTTTTATTTTTAAGTGGGGATGAACCCAGTGATGTAAAGGGAATGTTTTATGATTACTGCAATGTGTTTCTCCATCAATAATGAGGTCATGTTTGTAGTGTTATTTCCATCGTTCTTAGCAGATGTTTCACATTTGCTCTGCATCTGAGCTGACTACTTAAAACCCATCTATAATGGTAGAGAAGGAGCCGTGGTGGTAGAATGGGAAAGCTCTTGGCTGCTAATAGCAGTAAGGTCAGTGGTTTGTACCTACCAGCCACTCTCTGGAAAGAAAGACCTAAAGATCACAGCCTGGGAAACCCAATCAGGTAGTTCTACTCTGACGTATATCTCACTTCCAGACAGAATTGACCCAGAGGCATGGAACAGCCACCACAGTGGCAAAGAATCGAGAGTATGGTAGAGCGGTATGCTTGAAAGAACACCAGTGATCCGCTCCTGCAGTTTTCCTCAATATTAACCCTCTGTGTCTCAGTTTTTGCGGTTTAAAGTGGATTAAAATTGCTTTTGTTTTGAGTAAAAGAAGATAATAACCAAAATATTATTAATCGGTGAGACCAGGTCACTTAAAACAAAATAATCTCCTGCAGTAAATTGTTGGTATTTCTCTGGTTTGAGTACATTTTCAGTCTGCAAATACTTAGTTGTGTGTTGTTTTTTTGGGGGGGGGGGGTTTGTCTTCCTTCCTCCCTTCCTCCTTCCCTCCCCTTCTCTCTGATCTATCTTCCTTCCTTCCTCCCTCCCTCCCTCCCTCCTACCTTCCTTCCTTCCTTCCTTATGAATATCTCCAGCGGCAGCAAATTATTTAATGTGGCTTTTCTAGCCAAAGTCTCCAACTTCCACCAACCGACCTTGTCCTGCGTGGGTCTGGTAAGAAGGTAGGGAAGACACTGATAGGATTCACCTGTGAGTAGTTGTGAACAGGATTCCCAGGAGTGCCATCTTGATGTGAATAAGACAAGCCCTCTGAGAAGCAGGAGGAAGCATCTCATTACCAGCAAGAGCCAGGGGCCAAGATTGTTCTCTGTTCTCTGGACCTGAGATTCATGTGCAGTGAACTCTTAGATTCAGAAGAGAGCTTTAACACATCAGCAGAGCAGCAGCTGAACCGGGACACAGCATGTGAAACAGACTGTTAGACTTACCAACCCACAAAGCAAGTAAAGCTGAGTGCTTTTGTGCAGAAGGCTGGCTTGCGGAGTGGGGTGCCTCTGGGCTCTTAACTCAGGGAGCTGGATTTGCTGACCCACAAAGCTTGAGCTGAATGCCTTCGGGTTGAGGCTTACAGCATTTTCGGCATTTATTGGCAGGCCTGATGTGAACGAAGTTTAGATTACCCCTGTTTATTTGCTGACTATTTTATTATTTGGCACTTTGTGTTTTCCACAATGTTGAAAATATTCTCAGGCAGTACTGCCAATGGTCTCGGCCCCTTGCAGGGCTGCAGCCAGGCCCAAGATACCTTTCACAGGCCACCCCAAATGATACACTATAGGTTTCCAATACCGTAACTCTTCATAGGAATGGAAAGCCTCACTTTTCTCCCTCAGAGTGGCTGGTGGTTTTGAACTGCGGACCTTGCACTTACAACCTGAAACTTAACCACTACACTACCAAGGCTTCTTGCTTAAGCTATAAGTATGAGAAAAGGGAAAGGAAACCACTTTCCAGTTCCAGCAAATTGAGGACACGGGGAGTTATCACTGCCTGTGATCTGTAGTTGGGATTAAAGCATAGGAAAGAAATGAATACTAATTAGTTATCTTTGAGAACATTCTATTTAACAGTGCTATTTAAATTGGAGAATAAGACAGTATTATGTCACATTTTAGGGCTATTGGGCTGCGTTAAAATAATTACCCTTTTCTTTTTTCCTTTTTTGAAAAAAAAAGTGTCCAAATATGCTAAAAGTAATTCACCAAGAGCAAAAGCTTAAGTAGTAAGTGCTTGAATCTATTAAGAGGAAATCCAGGAGTGTATAAAACTTATATCACTAGGCAGTTTTAAAATTTTAAGTGATCCAATGATACTTTGGAGTAGATAGCATTGTGAAAGATAAATTTGAAAGCAGTGGTGTCCCAGCAATGTTCATAAAAAGGATAAACCATCTACTGTGAACCCTCGCCACTTTGCGCTTCGACTTCCGCGGCTTCACTCTATCGCGGTTTTTGCGTAACAGCGCATGCTCTGTCATTACTGCCACTGATTGGCTCATACTGTACACGCTTGATGCCATAAATAATATAATAAATAATAAATGATAATTGTAACGTCCAAAATGTTTTACTGTATTTTCCCTTTTTCGTTTAATAAATTGGGTAATACGAGTGTAATGGTGACTAAAGGGTGTTTTTTCATGTCCTCTATGCTCTAACTACGAAAATATTTGATTTACAAATAAGGAATCCTACTTCGCAGAATTTCATTTATCACGGTAGGGTCTAGAACCGATTAACCGCGATAAACGAGGGTTCACTGTACTCTAAATATAAGGACTTCTGGCCTATGTGAGAAGGCATTCAAAGAAACAGTCATCGTTGCTACTTTAAAATAACCTTTTTGTAAAAGTAAAGCTTCCGATTGGGAAGCTGTGTCCAGAACCCTTAGAAATACTGTCTTTCTGCGCTGAGCTAAATCCCGAAGGCAAGTAGAAAATGTAATGTGAAAAGACAGGGAGGAGGAGACTCATTCTACTTATGTCTATTATTTATCATTCACATGGAAGATCTGTACTTGGTGAGGCATGTAAACTCTCAAGTGTAGCCATTGTACCGCATCAGCTTCAGCTTTGTGCATTACTGCTAGGTCTCTAATTCTGGGCCCGACCTCCTGATAGCACTAGTCACATATTGCCAGCTGCTTTTGAGTCATTTCCACCTGACTGGTGTCCCAAGGTCATTATACCGGCTACTAGTGGCTTCTCTCATCCCTCCGCTAGCTTCAATGAGACTCTTTCTAAGAGATTGAGCAACTGTCCCACCCACTTCCATAAAATCCTCAGACTAGGCATTGGTCCTGGAGTCTTTCCTTCCTCTGGACCCAGAGAACTGTCTTCTGTTCAGTGTTTTTGTTATATTCTTGACCCACCTTATCATAATTCTTGTATTTTTACCTATTCCCATATATTATTATTACTTCAAGCTTATGTTTCCCTAGTAGAGGGGGAAATGGTTCTTCCATGATGCAGACACAAACCTTTTCATGACCTCTGTGGATATCTGTTGACTGATGGATTCTGTAGATACCTTGAGGATACTAACTGAACAAAGTTAACTAACAAGGATAAAAGGGAATTTTGAAGGGAATTGCCTAAGGACTTTCAGGTGGTTTTCTATTCATACATTCCTTGAGGAAGGCCTACGACATCACCCTAGCATTTTCAGTTGACCTACTCCATCTCTGCTTCTTCTAGTGACCACTTTCATCTTGCTTTTGTTGGACAGTGAAGATGGAGAATAGAAATTACTGGTGGATCTTTGCAGCTGTTTCTTCTCATTTTGAGTTGTGGAGCATCAGCAAATGAGGGTCCCACAAGCTTTACTTCCATCTACCTTATATGAAGGCAGACTCTAAGAAGGCAGCTCTACCCTAGTTGTATTTTGAGGGTCTTCCACTATTAGGAAGGCTCATCTTTGAGCCCTCTACTGGACAATCTTCTGCTACTCATATGGTTTTCACCAACCAATTTTCGCAAGTAGATTGCCGTCCTTCTTCCTAGTCTGTCTTACTCTGGAAGCTCTACTGAAACCAGTCCATCATGGGCATCTCTGCTAGGAGAAACCTGGTGCTCACAGCCCATCAGTTTGGACTGTGTACCTGCTGTATACGAGCCACATTCTTGGAGGGGAACCCTAAGAGGAGGAGGAGAGGCAGGAAGAGAAAATGGACGAAGGGTGAAAATACGAGTTCAGTGTTTAGCCCATGAAGTCTCATGTTGGCTCTAGTGTATGTTACATGTTTCTAGGTTGTGATTACCGGGTTCAGAAAGTTAATTTGGGACCAGATTGTGGAAACCTAAGAAACCCAGACTAAGGGGCAAATTCCTTAAACAGTGATGACCGTGCCCCAGAATCATGTAAAACAACAAAAGAAAAGATCTTTAAACACCCCTTAATTTGGGTGGCAATTTCTGTTCGTCATACAGTGTTCAGAAAATATCAAGACCATTGTTTTACAGTTAGCTAATTTAGCAGTATTCATACCTCCAAAGATATTTACTGGTATTTTATGAATTACTTAAGTTTGCATCAAACTTGTCTCTGACATCTGGAACCCATATGGTAGATTAATTAAAGCAGAGATGCTGAATTGGATAGTTTGATATCCTCTTCAAAGGCTAATCTCCCTTAGGACAAATGGGAAAATCTTGACATTTTTATTTCTTCGTGTATGGGCCCTTTAACCTGAGAATACTAAACAACCTTTTGTAACTTCTTAATGAGACATGTTGTGTGCTATATTGGCACCCAGGAGCTTGCATAAAACTGCGCTCCCTCACGAATAACTAATGAGTGCACACTAAATGCAAAGCCGTAGTACTTCTCTTTTCCTTGTTTTTGTCACCCACGCCAACAGCCTTTGTCTTCATGATACGGAGTCCCACTTCATCAAGTGTGGAATGAGCACATAGTGTTATTAGAAGCAGCCAGTGACGTGGTTGGCCTGGAATCTCCAGTGCTCTGCCCACATTGCCGTAGATTACCAGGTCAGCCAAAAAGTAAGTTGAGTGTTTTGCACATTAGCAAACTGCCTGTGTGAATCAAGTGTTATGCAACAGTCCCTAGAGACGACCCCTGGGTGCTTTCTGCTGAGAGGAGTGCTGTAGCAGGACTCAGAGCTGCCCTTGTGGCCGGAGAATGGAGTGGTGCAAGACAGTTGAGGTCAGATCCTGGGGGCCTCCTGGAAGGCTTGTCATTTAACATGTTTTTTGCACGTGTAAGTCAGTTTGGTGCCTCCCTGCCTCTAAATTTAAGCATTTACATTTTAATCTGTTCGCATCTCGCTTCTGGAGCCACAGAAATCTTGCGGGACCCTTAGGAACTGTTGTAGACTTAGCAGAGCAGACACTGCTAGTTTGGGGTTGGGGCGGGGGCTGTATCTTTCAGAAGGCCAGCAAAAGTTCTGTTGGTGTTGGCCTGCTCAGCCTGAGGTTGGTTGTGTGGTGGTGGTTTTGCTCTAAATTTCTTGTTCTGCTGTTGAGACCCTAATCAGCAAAGTATACTCTAATTCAACAGTTTCTACAGGTCTGACTTCAAAAACTCACTGCCATCTAGCCAATTCATAGCCATTCTATTGGACAAGGTAGAACTGCCCTTGTGGGTTTGAGGACTGTAAAAAGAGGAGTAGAAAGCCTGCTCTTCCTCCCATGGAGTGACTGGTGGTTTTGAACTGCTGGCCTTGTGGTTAGCCGCCCGATGTATAACCACTGTGCCACCTGGACTCCTTCTTAAGGTGCTAGTTAAGCAAAATTAAGTTTTAAGATGGCTTCAGGAGGATATATTTGGTTTAAGATTTGAAGATTATCTCAGGGCAGTGATCTCAGAGGTTCATTTGCCTCCCTTCCCCCTTGACTCCAGAAAGTCTAGTGAGTAGTCCATTATGATTTGAAATTTTGTTTTGCATTTGGCCCCTGTTGGTCAGATTCATCTGTGGAACATTTGCTCAAAATGTTTCGTACCAGCAGTCTGGCATCATCTAGTTCTTCTGGTCTCACAGGAAAAGAGGCAGGTATTCATGGAGGTAGTTCGTTATGCATTTAGTTACTGTATTTTTACTCTGTGGTTGCTTGAGTTCTAACGCGCTGAAGAAACCCAGTCCGAACCCCATCCTGTAGGAAACGAGTGGAAAAGAATAATTGATTGGTTTCCCTATTCCTCCCCGTACCCCCTTCCTGGGTAATATTGTACAAATAAAAACAATGCCTTCTAGCATCTGGGGTCTTAAAGGCTTGAAGGTAAACAAGCGGCCATCAAGCTCAGAAGCAACAAAGGCCACATGGAAGAAAGCACACCAGCCTGTGTGATCACAAGGTGTCAAAGGGATCAGGTATAAGGCATCATCAGAACAAAAAATCATATTATTGTGAATGATGGGGGGAGTACAGAGTGGAGACCCAAAGCCCATTTGTAGGCCACTGGAGATCCCCTTACAGGAGGGTCTCGGGGAGGAGATGAGCCAGTCAGGGTGCGATGTAGCAACGATGAAAAATAACAACTTTTTTCTAGTTCCTCAATGCTTCCTCTCTCCCACCCCACCAACTATCATGATCCCAATTCTACCTTACAAATCTGGCTAGACCAGAGGATGTACACTGGTACAGATAGGAACTGGAAACACAGGGAATCCAGGATGGATGATCCCTTCAGACCAGTGTGGTGTGAGTGGCGATCAAGGGTTCATGAGGGGGGAGGGGGGAAATGAGGAGCTGATGCCAGGGGCTTAGGTGGAGAGCAAATGTTTTGAGAATGATGAGGGCAATGAATGTACAAATGTGCTTTACACAATTGATGTATGTGTATGGATTTTGATAAGAGTTGTATGAGCTCCTCATAAAATTATTTTTTTAAAATTAACTGCAAAAAAAAAAAAAGACAATGCCTCCAGCAATTGAACAGCTGTAAGGTGAGAGAAAGTATTATGCTGTTAGTGCATAGATGAAACAGAGCAGAGCAATAACTTTTACCTTGTTGGCACCTTATGCTACTTTTTGTGATATTTCTTAAGGAATGTATTTGATCTTTTTCTCTTAGTCTGAAAGTTCTTTAAAGGTACAAGATTTGCTCATGTGCTTCTCAATTTAAACTGAGCAAGATTTGAGCTATTTATCTCTCCAATTGCCCCCAGTATTTTCTTTAACCTCAAACATAAACTCAGTACGCATTTAGCACTTAGTTTTTCTCAGATATACTATTTGAAGATAAGTCAAGCAACATTACTACAAAACTATAGAACGTTTGTTTTTTATTTCAAAATGTGAAACAATTTTTTTCTTGACATATCCCCTGTAGTTATATATGATTTTGAGGGAAAGGTTTTCATTTCTCTGGCCCTTCCCGGAAGAATGTTGTGTTCTTTGATTTACATTTCAAAACGATAGTTTTGACATCCATGCGGGATTCAAACTGTGTTCCTTTTAAAGAATTTTTTTTTTAAGTTTGGGCCTAAAAAGTAGTCTGGAATGACAAGATCATGGTGGATGGGCTAAGGTTATTACAATAAAATAGTCATAGTAAGCCCTTACTACCTTCCAAGAACTAGCAGGCGCATTGTTGCCATGGGGGAAAATGTCATAGTGCAACTTTGCTGCATTGTTCTTACCAGTGCTGCACTTTTCAATGTTCTGTAAACTTCATAATAAGCAGCCATCATTGTCTTGTGCCCTTGGACTTCTAAAAACAGTTGCTGTAAACTTCTGAGGTGACCTCTGTGCCTTGAATGTATATGTGAATTTGCCCAGCCAGTCCCTTCAAAGTCACTGGTTCAATTGCACCTTTTTTGGAAGACACCATCACCAGACTAAAACAAGTGAGAAAATTTGTCTGCAGCCATCCACTGACTGCAGACACATTTGACCCTATAATGCCGAGCATTTTCGTAGCATTTAATTAAATGTATATATTAATATATATTGATTACTATGAAAGTAAAGAATAAAAACAAAAAACAATTTTCCCTGAAATTAAAAATTCAGGCGTTATAGGGTTAAATTAAAAGTTTCACAGTAAACGTGTGCATGAATCTGAGCTGAGTTTTCAATGAGCATACCAAGAATTCTTACTCAGAAAAAGAAAGAATATTCTAAGGGAATGAGAGTCCAGATTACGCAGCAAACACCATGTCGACACGAGTCAGAATTGACTTGAACAGCATCTAACTACCTCAATATCTAGGAAATTGCCAGTCCCCAAGCCCAGTGTCCAACTCCTTGCAAGCGTGTAAAGTGAGCACTAGGACCCCCTGTCCCTCCCCTCCCCTCCCCATCCCATGCCATCCCACCCCACCCCAGTGAGAATACCTAGCAAATGTCTGCAAAGGCCACCAATTTCCTTGGAAGGGCAAGTGTTATGTAAAGTACTTATAATAGGTTTCTTGTTTTTTGCTTGCTTCAGAAAGGGCTTAAGGGAGCTTGCAAGGTCCCAGAAAATGGAAGGGAACAAAACATTTAGACAAACATGTGGGAAAAAGACAGAAAGCATAAGGTGATCTAGAAATAAGGTTGAAGAAAAATACACCCATGCTTGCTTAATGAGTAGGCCCATGATGCCCAGAAAGCTCTCTTTCTTTCTGTGAAAAGGGGAATCAACCCTGACGTCAAAAACAAGTTGTTTCTCAGGAGAAGAATGATTCTTAACGTTGACATAGCATGTTCTCCCAAGGGTGCTTGTTGTTAAAAGAAGCACTAATAATGTTCTCTGATGTGCTGTCCCTGAAAAGGGTAGCTTAGGTGCTCTAAACCAGTGTTTCACAAAGTGGGTGATACCGTCCCCTGGGGGTGCTGGAACCATCTAGGGTGGGCTGCAACAGTAGATCCAAAAACCTTCACTGCCGTTGAGTCAGTGCAGACTCATAGAGACCCTCTAGGACAAGGTGGAACTGTCCCTGTGGGTTTCTGAGACTAACTTGATGGCATCGCAAGGAGCCATTGGTGGTTTTCAACCATTGACTTTGAGGATCACAGCACGATGCATAAAAGCACTATGCCACCAAGGCTCTTATGCCCGTACTTTATCATGGAGTATGGGCCATATATGGTACATAAGTTTTTAATTGCCAGGGGACGCTGAGGTGTTTGTTTGTTTGTTTGTTTGTTTTTCCTGAGAAGGGATAGTAGGTCCAATAAGTTTAGGAACCTATGCTCCATCTAGACCTTAATTTCCTCATCCATGAAATGGAGTTTGAACGAAAAGAGATGCAAGGGCCCAGCAAAGCTCAAACGGGATGGGTGAGACCTCTCCACCCCCAGTCATTGTCTGAAAACTGAAACATCGGTTTCTTTTTCTTTCTGTTTCCCACTCTCTTCCTGCAGAACGTCTACTTTCCATCCTTATCCCCTTCACCCTTCTTTGTTCCATTTCTCTACCTAGTTGTTCCATCGAGCTGTCTTTCTCATCATCCAGCAGCTGACCTGTTGCATTTGCTTCAGCAGAGGGAAACGAATCCACAGAGCTATGAACAAGAAGTTGTTCTTTGTCAGAGAGGATGGGGGTGGGCTGTGTGTGGGTGAATCTGGGGGGTGCTGTCAGGAATTGAGATCAACCAAGAACCAGGAAGCAGTTTTTGTATTTCCTTAACTGGCAGAATGGTTGAACATTCTGCTTGGCAGCTCAGCTTTCTGTTTAAAATACAGGTCAAAAAAAAAAAAAAGCTGTGTTGGTCTAACTGAATGGCTAATTGTTCTTAATTGTATCCTTCTGTGCTCAGTAAACCACTAACTACAGTATCAGCTTAAAAACCGTGTTTAGGGAGATTGTTTGTGCCTCCGTTTATTTCTTGCACTGCAGTGATGTCACCATTGGAGGCAACATACCGATAAGTGTCACCAAAAGGACTCTTGAGGGCATTTGATTTAGGCAGCATGTGCCCTTGCTTGTGAATTATGCACAGCCGACATATGGGGAATGGAGGCTGCCTAAGGAAATGACTAGATGTGTTACCATTGCAATAGTTGTGTTTTACTGTCTTGTGACCTGCAAAAAGCAGTTTAACTCTAGATTGGGACTGTGGTTGGCTTTTGCAGGTTTATTTGGTGGCTTCTGAATGGAAGTGATGTTTTGGCATCATTTAATGTTGCGGGCTATGAAAGATTAAGTTTATGGTGGTAAATAAGATATTTGTGGCACACAGTAAGTGCCTGATGAAGACACATTGTTTGCCCGAGTTCTTTCCCTCTGATGTATTTTTCCTCCTATTTCTGGCAGTTGGGTACATCTGTTGAAATTAACTGTGATCCCTTGACCTTCTTGTCTTTCTATTGTGCTTGTCAAAAAAATGAAGTAATTCTCCTTTTAAACTGGAGGCCTATGTGATGTGCTATTAGTTCGCAACTCTGACATATGGTGACCTTTGTTGGTATGGGTGAATCTGTTGCGGCGATGTGTCAGTTCATCTCATTTTTTGCTGAGCCTTTACCAAATAAGATGTCATTTCTAACGATGTGTCTAAGGTAAGTAAGTCAAAGTTGTCACTCTCTTTACTTTTGAAGAACATTCTATTTCTATTTGTTCTAAGATCGATGTGTTCCATGGAGCTCCTGTTGGGTTTGAACAGCCAGGGAAGTACCTGAGCACTGTACCACCAGAGCTCCTATTGTTCCTTCTTAGTGGTTAACAAATAGCCGTTAACTACACTGGACTTTCGGTGTTCATTAATCTAGTAACAGATCTTAAGAAGATCTAGGATCCACTTGATCTGTAGCTAATACAATAAATGAAATTCATAAAAGATGAAATATAGTTTTCTCTAAAGCTATGAGAATGAGCCAAGAAATATTGCTACTCCGAGTCTAGTTCATATGTGCATGATTTATTCCTAACAAAATCTGTTTAAACAGGTTTCTGCAATCAGTGAATGGCTACAGATGAGTTCTCTCAGTCCTATTCTTGCCTTAGTCTTTGTTAGAGTACCTTCCAAAGTGGTCCAATTCACACAGTGGCTCTGAGGAGATCTGCTGAGCCAGTCAAATTCAAGGCAGAGAGGTCAGCTCAGAAGTTTTTGATAATTGGTCTTTTGGAATTCCAAAGGACTAATCTTGGTAGATCTCTCTCAGGGGACCCAGGACAATTATGGAGACTTACTAGAAAAACTTTTTCAGAAAATAGAAAACTACATTGGTAAGAAAAAGTTGTGCTGAAGGTTTTTTCCCCCATCACAACAGTACACCTGTTCATTCTTCAAGAGTACCCAGGGATGTCCTACAATAATTTCATTAGAAAACCTTACTCTACCCACCTACAAGCTTCAAAAATAAAGAAAGTGTCAAAGGAGACCCTCTGGGATGCCAAAGCTACCATTTTGATGTGGTATAAATCAAAGAGTATAGAATTCTTTGGAGAAGAGTTAGAGAGATGGAAAGATGTTTTACAGAAGTACCAATTTAGTCCTAGACGGAGAATGTGTCAAGAAAAAGTAGCTTCAGATTTTGATACTGTTTAATAATAATAATAACTAAATCCATTGTCATCAAGTCAGGTTCCACTCAGAGCCAACCTATGCAGGGATTCTGAGACTATGAATCTTTATAGGATCAGCTGGTTGATTTGAACTGGCCTTGTGATTAGCTGCCCATTACTTAATGCATAGCACCACCAGGGCTCCTTTTGTTTAATAAAGGTTTTTGAAATTTCATAGCAATACTTTTTATAAAGCATTGTATACACTTATGAACGGATTTTTTTTAAACCTTTTAATGTCAGCCATTACAAATTATTTGCGTGGTTTAACAGATTGGTGGTTTTTTTGTTGGTTTGTTTTAATAGATCGTTAAGGTGAAATTTTTTTTTTCTTCCCCATTACTTCCCATCTCTAGTTCTCTGCAGCTGTTCTCTTTCAGTCTTGCTTGAGGCCCCGTAGCCTGCCCTGCTTGTTGGCTGTACTGTCCTAGTTCTTCAGAAGTTTTTCCTAGTCACATCGCAGTCACTCACGAGCTGTCTCGGCAAATATCTTAATGAACCATGATTACCATCACCGACACGCATCACGGGCCTTTGTGAGTGCACTTTGCTTTTTCTGCGCTTTTCTTCTCCTTTGAGCCTCTAGTCTGCTGTCCTCTGCACACTGCTCCCCACTCCTTTCCATCTGCCGCTGCTCCTCAGCATTGTATGTTTTCCTTTGTTCATCCACTATTGTTCTTAGCACAATGCCTTGCATGAAAAAAAAAGTGTGCTTCCTCATGCACTCACATTTTCTTTATACATATATAATGAATGGATAATTCAAAATTATTCAACTTCCAGTAGAAGCACTAAAGAAAGAAAAGAAAAGGAGCTCTTTAAAGTAATCAGGGAGTTTTAAGTACCAGAAAAGTCTACTTGCTATCTGATCCCAATTTTAACTCTTCACTGCATGAAGGTTTTAGAAGGATAAAAGCCACGGAGTTGTACATCACTCATTCATTATCCAGAAGCATGCCAGGTCAGCAAGATTGATGATCATTTTTATCTTAACCTCTACATCTATGTAAGTGGTCATTTATTTAACAGAATGAGTGCCTGCCTCATAATAATTTTACAGTAAAATAGAGAGGGTTTTTTTGGTTGTTTTGTTTTCGCTCTCAGTTTAAAAAAATATATGTGTTGAGGATCTAATATGTGCAAGGCACTGACAGGAACTGATCATGTGAAGGTGAATACGAAAGGCATGATTTCTGCCATCAAAGAGAGGCCCGAGTTAATAAAAATAATTATTGATATTTATGATGGCACTCTTAGCTATTAGCCAGGGCCCTACCTACATGCTTACATGTGTTAGCTTGTTAAATCTCATAAGTACCTCTTGGTAGCATTGTCATTGTATTTCACAGTTGAAGAAACTAAAGCAAGCAGAGGGAGATTTAATAACTTGCCCAAGTTTATTTTCCTGTACATCATGCAAGTTAAGATCTCAACTCTAGTTGGCAGGCTTGCTTCAGAGTACCCCTTTTAACAATTGTTATGTACTACTTCCTGAGTATAATCTAAGAAGAGGAGCAGGTGTATGGGGCCTGGAGGTGGGTAGATAATTATGAGGTGGAATATCCTGAATTTGAGTTGCCTCAAGGCTTCAAAAAATCAAGATGCCCAAGGATCCATGGGATATAGAAATCTAGGCCAACATTTAAGTGGTGTTTTTGTAGCAACAGCACATGACTGACATGAAGCCATGAGAGAAGGTATATGAAATATTTGAATTTTCAAACCTAACCCTCAGAACAAAGGCCCAACAAAACGTATTCTAGTTCAGTAAGGATATTATTACAGGAAATTAGTGCATGTAGATAAAGATATATATGTAGCCCTCAGGTAACTGGCCGTATATTTGCATGTTAGGCACAAGTATTGAGCTCAGGTAATAAAGAAGAAACAATGGATAGCATTTTTCTCATTTGATAATTGTCAACCAGGCACTGGGAGCATATATTACCTCAGATTCTTACAACTCTTTCTTGGAAGGTATCGTTGTGTTGTCTGAATTAATATTCACTTCTTGATCTCTGGGCTCCAATATCCATTGCAATGGCTACACAGAGCTCACAGACAAAATTCATGATTAAAGAGTTTATTAAGGAAGTTAACAAGTTGTAATGCCAGTGAGAAATGTTCAGGGTAGTTGTTTATCAGAACATGTTACAAAGTCTGCTAATAAATACCCAAAGGGGCATACACCACTCTGCTGGTCTTCTCAACCCGAGGCGCTCAGCTCAAGCTTCCTGGATCAGCAAACCCAGCTCCCTGAATCAAGTGCCAGAGGCAGCCCACTCCACAAGCCAGTCTCCAGCACAAAAGCACTCAGCTTTACTTCTCCTTGAATGCACTGGTTCCTGGTTCTGCTGCTGGTACTCCAATGGTACAGCTGTCTTCTGGATCCAGGAGGTTCACTTTACAGGAATCTCAGGCCCAGAGGACCCACTCTACGCCTGGCTCTTCCTGGTAATGAGATTCCCTCCTCCTGCTTCTCAAAGGTCTCATTTTATACACAGGAGGATAACACTCTAGGGAATGCTGTTCCTAGCTACTCAGAGGTGAACTCTATCAGTATCTTCCCCCAACTTTTTATGAGACCCATGCAGGAAAAGCTTGCTTGGTGGGAGTTAGAGACTGTGGATAGAAGAGCCACGTTAAATAATTCACTGCCCCTGCAATTGTTATTCCCAGTTTTACAGTTGGGAAAACCAGGGCTCAGAAAATTAAAGAATGCACCAAGTAGTAAAATGATAGAGCTAGAGTGAAGTCGGAGCTGTGCTCCTGCTGTGCAGAATGGGGTCGTGGAACCACACCCTATGGGAATGGTTTGCTTGGAAACCGGTTTGGCTCCACTCACAAACACAGAACCAGTCTTACAAATAAAGGCCCATATTTCCCTTTGATAGTGCATAGAAGAAATAAGTCTGCCTGAAAGATTTTGAGAGCTAGCAGTACTAACGTTCCATTACCATCATACAAAAGAACCTTAGAACAGCGCTAGTCACAGAAGATTAGCTTTGGAGCTGGACAGGAAACCAGGTACATGCTAGGTGAGTGAGCAGCAAAGTGCTCCACTAACCTTTTATCCTAGGTGCCTCCTCTCAAGCTGTTGTGTTTCCCGGTAGGTGGGCTCCTGCAGCTTCTGACTATGGGGTGGGGTGGATGAACTGCTGGCCCACTTCTCAGGAAGTCTCGTTCTTCAGGCAGAAAAAGATGACTTCCTGCCAGAGCCCTCAGGAAGACCCCCCAACTTAACCTCAGGAAACAAAACAAATAGAGTTTTTCCTACTGCCTTGACATCCTCTTCCTACATCCCCTCCTCCCCTAAGAGAAACAGCAGAAATTTGAACTCAGCACTTTTACTTTTAACTCTTCATTTGCCCTTAATACTAATGGATGCTTCCTTCTGAGGCCCAAGACTTCCCTCCATTTTGTCATTTCCAGTGTTCAGCTAAGTTCCTGAAAGGTATCTACCCCTCCGTACTGTTATTGCTCTACACCTCAGTGCACACACCAACTTCCAAGAATTGGCCTCAGTATTGGTCTGTGGACGTGTGAACATTGGGAGGACACTGCATTTCCCTGAGCTTTGTTGTTGTTGCCTGTCCCTTGTAACAACAATCATCCTCCCTTTTAGCTCTTAACCTTCCGTATGCCTTCTCCCAAGGGTGATATTTCTGTTTTCTACATTTTGCTGCTGTAGGTCAGGCTCCTTGGGAAACTGACTCCCAGGTCGAGATTTGGGTGCAGGTCCTTATGAGTTGGAATGAACTTGATGGCATCATGTGCACACACACACACAGTTATCGGGTGGTACTTTGACAGCGGCACAGGGAAGAACTCTGTGCTGATCCTTCAGGGATCTCTCTGCAGAATTTGGGTAAGGCAGCTTCCATTGGGCAAGGACAGTTATCGAGGAAGGGGCTTAGTTGGAAGACTTAGACAGCCAACCCTGCTGGCTGCTGGAGGGATGAGCCCATCAGCCTTGAAGGGGAATACAGCTAGCACCAGGGCATCCTCAGCAGTAGCCTTTCTTTCTCCTTCACCTGTACCCTGACCCTGACTTCTTCTGGCTGAAGTTTCTTTGACAGGGCTAAGAAACCTTTCTTGGCAGTATAAGAAACCTTTTTAACTAAAAATACCCTCTGCACGCTTTTGCCCTAAAATGAAATGGAAGTCTTTGTGATGCAGAATAGAGACAGACCAACATATTAATGAAGAAGATCCAGAATCCATTTTTTTCCCTTTATGTTATTGCCACATTTTGGCTTCATAACCTATATTTGGATTAGTAAAATGAGTTCTTCCCCCTCTCCACCCATTTTTACAGTTTCATTGGAGCATACTTATTAATCGAAGCACAGAACTTGATGAGTCTGAGGTTTGTATATCCTTGAAAACCCTCATCACAGCAGATAGAGTGAGGATTTTTATCCCCACCATCCTCAAGCTTCATCATGCCCTTTTTTAATCCCATCCTCCTATCCCTCCCAACTCACCAGCCTTTCTCAGGAAGCCACTGTAGATTGAGCTGACACTTTCATGAACTTAATCTAAGTTGAATTATGCAGCATATTCCACCTCCCTTTTTTTAAACCTGACTTCTTGCCTTTGGCATTGTTGTTCTGAACTTCTTGCATGTTGTAATATATGTCAATAATTGATTTTTTTTTATTACTAAGCAGTATTCTAGATGCCCTTAGGTGGCAAAGTACTTAGCTTGTACTCAAAAGGTTGATAGTTCAAACCCACCCAGAAATACCTTGGAAGAAAGACCTGGTCATCCGCTTTCAAAAGATCGCCACCACAAAAACCTTTTGAAACAGCTCTGTTGCAGAACACATGGGGTCATGATGAGTTAAGGATCAACTCAATGGAAATTGGCTATTCCATTCTCTAATTGTATAATTTGACCTCGTAGAGGGATATTTGCATTGTTTCTAGGTTTGTCAGCTACAAATAAAAAAGTGCTGTGCAGGGAATCCAGGGCGGATGATCCCTTCAGGACCAGTGGTGTGAGTGGCGATACTGGGAGGGTAGAGGGAGAGTGGGTTAGAAAGGGGAAACTGATTATAAGGATCTACATGTGACCTCCTCCCTGGGGAACGGACAACAGAAAAGTGGGTGAAGGGAGACATCAAACAGGGCAAGATATGACAAAATAATAATTTATAAATTATCAAGGGTTCATGAGGGAGAGGGAGCGGGGAGGGTGGGGGAGAAAATGAGCTGATGCCAGGGGCTTAAGTGGAGAGGAAATGTTTTGAGAATGATGAGGGCAATGAATGTACAAATGTGCTTTATACAATTGATGTATGTATGGATTGTGATGAGAGTTGTATGAGCCCCTAATAAAACGATTTAAAAAAAAGTGCTGTGGATATTTGTGTTGTTGTTATTGTTGTTCGGTCCATCCAGTCAGTTCTGACCCATATCGACTATATGCACAACAGAATGAAACACTGCCCGGCCCTGGGCCATCATCGCAATTGCTCCGATGCTTGAGCCCGTTGTTGTAGCCACTGTGTCAGGCCATCTTGTCACGGGACTTCCTCTTTTCCACTGTGTACAAGTTACAAATTATATTGTCATGCCCTTTTATTTCTGTTGAGTAAATATACCTAAGAATGAGGTGACTGGATCATATACTTGCTCTTATATTTAACTTTAACTGAAATACTGTTTTCCAAAGTAATAGCGTCATTTTGCAATCTCAACAGCATTCTATAAATTACATTTGGTCTTCATCACCAACACTTAAGAGCATCAATCTTGTTAATTTTAGCCAGGCTGCTATGTGTATCTGGTTTTTTGTTGTTGTTTTTTTTGATAACCCCAGGTCAGGAGTCTTGATGGCATAGTGAGTTACACATTAGGCTGCTAATGGAAAGGTCAGCTGTTTGAATCCACCAGCTGCTTCATGGGGAAAAGATGAGGCTTTCTATTCCCGTAAAAATGTACAGCCTTGGAAACTCATAGGTGCAGTTTCACCCTGTCCTATAGGGTCACTGTGAGTTGGAATCCAGTTGCTAGCAGTGAGTTTATTTTTGTTTTGTTTTGGTATAGGAGCCCCAAGTGAATAAAAAAATTCTCCTCTGTTTTCATCTAGAAGCTTTATATTTTTAGGTTTTATATTTAGTTCTGTGCTTCATTTTGAGTTCTGTGGTTCCATGTGATGTCAGGTAGGACTTATTTATTTATTATTTAAAATTGTTTTATTGGGGGCTCATACAATTCTTATCACAATCCATACATACATCCATTGTGTCAAGCACATTTGTACATCTGTTGGCATCATCATTCTCAAAACATTTG
>NW_022103898.1:69268676-69294454 GCF_000313985.2 Echinops telfairi | reverse complement strand
AGCCCACATGGAAGAAGCACACCAGCCTGTGTGACCACAAGGTGTCGAAGGTATCAGGTATCAGGCATCATCAGAACAAAAAAATCATATCATTGTAAATGATGGTGAGTGCAGAGTGGAGACCTGAAGCCCAACTGTAGGCAACTGGACACCCCCTTACAGAAGGGCCACAGGGAGGAGCCGAGCCAGTCAGGGTACAGGGTAGCAATGATGAAACACACAACTTTCCTCTAATTTTTAAATGCTTCCTTCCCCCACTATCATGATCCCAATTCTATGTATTTTAATGTGACCAAAGTCAGACTTACTGCCATCAAATCAAATCTGACTCATGGAGACCCTATAGGACAGAGTAGAACTGCCCACTGTGCCATCAGGGGACTTCAAAAAGGTCATGGAAGAATTGAATGAAAAGACAATGGAATTTTTCCACAAACTTTATTCCCCCGCTTTTACTTTTCTTAGCTTTTATTTTAAGCTCAGTGTATTCCCAAGCAATAAGTTTTTGCTTCTTCAGTTTTGCTGGGATATCTTTTTATTCTGTGTAACCCCTCTTCTGGTTTAAGGACAGTTTGTTTAGTTTAATTCCAAATTGTTTAAACAATAGTTTGTTGCCCTGGCTAGAACCTTTCAGTAAGAATCATCGCAAGGTGGCAGGCGAGCTCATGTGTGGGTTGATGCGACCGTGAGCTCTGCACATCTGGCGTAGCATCTTGGGGCCTTTGTTCACCTGAATGTGCTCAATGACCAGAGGGTCCACATCTAAACCCTGAAGTTCAGCATTACTCTATGCATTTTTGAGCATGTGCAGCAAAAATTCAACACTCATTTTGGACCACCAACCCTGGGTCCAACCCCACTGTTTACCGTGAGCACACCTACCAACTCATTGTAACATCAGAATGGCATACACTGCTTCTACAAAGTGACATTTTTCAATTATTTAGTGGCTTTCCTGGTATGCATAGCCTTGATGGCCTGGACAGTTTCACAAGTGTTCATAAAATGGACCCAAAGATTCGACTGACCCTGGTAATTTTCACGATGGTATGGGATTTCTGAGTCAAGTGAGTAGCAGATCATTTTGGCAGATCACCTTAGGTCATGACTGGAAGTGTCCCACCAACCTTTTAAAGCTCCCATCCATATGGATAGCTCAAAACTATTGGTTGAAAATATTTTCCAATAAATATTGAATTACCATAATACTCTTGTGAAAAATTAATTGGTGGTATATGTGTGGGCCTATTTGTGGATTTCAGGCTCTGTTTTGTTGATATATTCGATATTCATCATTATTCTGGTACCATATTTTGATGATTATTATAGCTTTCAATAAGTCTTTGAATCCAGTAGTGCAAGCTCTCCAATTTATTTTCACTTTTAAGTTGTTTTAAATTGACCATTATCAATTTTTCACATTTCCACTTTAGTTTTGAATTAGTTTATTGCCTGGATAGAAATTGTACTTAAGTGCTGAATAGAAGTGATGAGGGCAGATATTCTTGTTATATTCCTAATCTTAGGAGAAAAAACAATCAAAAAGATAAAAAATAAAAAAGGCCAAACTCCTTACATTAAGTTGACCCATGACAACCCTATAGGACAAAGTAGAACAGCTCCTGTGGGGTTTCCAAAACTGTAAATCTTTATGGAAGTAGAAACCCTCATCTTTTTCTAATGGAGCAGCTGGTGGTTTCAAACTGCTGAAGTTGGGGTTAGCAGCCCAATGCTTAAACTCATTATTCCACCAAACCTCCTTTTAGGGCAGTGTTTCTCAACCTTCCTACTGTTGTGACCCTTTCATACAGTTCCTCAGGTTGTGGTGACCCCCAAACATAAAATTATTTTCGTTGCTACTTCATAACTGTAATTTTACGACTGTTATGAATCATCATGTAAATATCTGATATGCAGGATGTATTTTCATTGTTACAAATTTAACATAATTAAAGCATAGTGATTAATCACAAAAAACAATATATAGTTATATATTGTGGAATCTTTATATAGAATTACAAATAAATGAAATTTTGTCTTGAAGCATGGTATCTGTCTTCACACCGGGTACGCGTATGTGGGCATATCTGCATGTGGGTGTATCTGCCTGGAGATGGATAGAGGAGCGCTGTCTGGGTTCCTAAGACCACTGGAAATATGTGTTTTCTAATGGTCTTAGGCAACACCTGTGAAAGGGTCGTTCAACCCCCAAAGGGGTCGCAACCCACAGGTTGAGAACCGCTGTTGTGTGTGTGTGGGGAAGTATTCACTAAAAAGACTGAATCAGATAGAGAACATTGTAAAGTCCTTTATGATCGATGTAGTTAAATTAAACTGTAAAACCTTCTCACCTGATCTCCCTTTTGACCTATTTTAAACTCGGTTCAGTTTTTAACATTTTCTGCTTTTTTTAAATTGAGATTTATCTGTGTTTTGTGTAATCATGGTTGTTTTTTGTTTGTTTGCTTCCTTTTTGTTTTGTATGATTTCCTACGCATGACTTCCAGGATCAGTAGATCTAGAGAGACAATAACTGGAGTGGTAAGTGCCTAGTGCCTGTGGGAAAATGGGGAGCGAACAACCATGAGTAAGAGAAGAAAATGTTCTGAAATAGATTGGCGATGATTGCACAAATCTTAATATGATTGAATGATTAAATTGTATGATATGTGAAGTATATGCCAATAAAACAATTGACAAAAAAGACTGACTTAGGTTGAATATAATCTGCAATTTCCTGTGGTATCTTTTATCAGAATCAAGAAGCTCCCTTCTATTTTTAGTTTGTTGAGATTTGATCATGAATGACTGAATTTTGTCCTTTTGTTTGCATCTATTGATAAGATCATGTTTTTTTTCTTCATTATACAGACATCACCTTAATGATTACATTCTTTATTATGAAGACATTACCTTCAATGCCACTTTGTTCCCCCCCTTCCCCCCACCAACCTGCATAAAGAAGTCCTAGTGGCATAGTGGTTGCTAGTTAGGCTACGATCTGCTAGGTTGGCAGTTTGAAACCAACAGCGACTCCTAGGGAGAAAGTCGGAGCTTTCTACTCAGAACCCCCCTAGGGCAGTTCTACCTTGTCTTACGTGTGGGTCGCTATTAGTTGGTATCAACTCAATGGCAGTGAGTTTGGTTTCTTTGGGTTTTTGTTTTAAACTGTATAGTGAAATACAGTTCTTCATAATGCAAGCCTAAGAAGAGTCAACACATTGGAGAAAATATACTTCATTTTCTCTTAGCCCATTTACCCATCTTTTGGCCATAATCACTTGTAATTTAGATGAGCTGGCTTCTTACTTGTTCTTCCCACTCACCCATTCCTCTTCCTATCATGTTCTGAATAGGAGCCCTGGTAGCATATTGGGTTAAGCGGTGGACTGCTAATTGCAAGGTTAGTGGTTTGAACCCACCAGGCAGAGTGCTCCTTAGAACGAGGATGCTGAGAATTTGTCCCATATACTTTGGACATGTCATTAGGAAGGATAGGTCCCTGGAAAAGAACATCATGCTAGGTAAAGTAGAGGGCCAGTAGAAATGAAAGCCCTTGAGGTGGATTGACATTGTGGCTGCAACTGAGCAGAATCACAATTGTGAGCCTAGTGCAGGGCCTGGGAGGGTTTTGCTCTGTTGTACTTCAGGTGACTGACTATCAGTTGGAACCTACTGGATGGCACCTAACAATGCAACAATGTCTTTGGTCTGAGTCGAGAATACTTTCTAACTTCTATTTTTCAAGTTGCCTGTCAGTGATATAACTGGGTTAGTAATTTTTGCCATGAGGATTTTGGGTCAGGTATTTCATTTTAATAGGATATAACACTATGTAGTGGGGGGGGGTTAGCATATATGGAAGTATATAACTTTGATGCAGTTCTACTGTTTGTAAAGCATTCATAGCTCCTGACAATTTACTTTTCTATTACCACATTAATCCAATTATTCTCTGGGGGGGTGGGGGGAGAAGAAAGGCATCCAAACTAATATACACACAGAAATTCCCTCAACTCCGATACTGATTGAATTTAGTTCTTGTTTTGAATTTCATAATTCTAGAAGAGTTAAATTTGGAAATATAGCTTGGAACAATGAAGCCTCTGTTTTCAGGAAAAGGCAATGATTGTGTTGAGCATTTTAACTGGTTATCAGACCTCAGGCTGCCGGTTTGAAGAGTGAACTTTGGCAGTAGGAACTTGGCTCTCAACCCTGTTTTGCAGCTGGCTAGAATGTGAATAAACTTCCCATTGAAAGAGAGACATATCTTCGTAAAAAATGAAAGGAATAAAGTCCTCAACCTAATAACCTTCCTCTTTTCTGTCTGCCTAACCCAGAGCTTCCATTTATTTTTTTTGTAAACCTCTTCATGTAGGGGAGAGAGAAAGAAATAGATTTATTTTTAGATTCATAAAAGTCAGAAAAGGAGACAGTTATTGCTTTCCCTGGAATCCTCATCCCGAGAGATTTATTCTTTGTGACCTCTCTTCATCAAGAGTTTGATTTTCATTTTGGCTTTTCTATCATTAAAGAATTGTGCCAAAACTGCAAGCCTTTGTACTTTTTGTAACTCAACTATTTCGCTCTGATTGAGTTCCATCTTGGTTGTTGGCATGTGATCGGAATGGTCAGAGTGTAGAATGCGTGGGTTTTCAGGTAGCCCGATAGCATTTGCTCATGACCTGCATTTGATCTTCTCCCATCAGGATATTTTGGGGCAGCTTCCTGCTAGTCTTGTTGCCAAAGGTGTACTCCTTTCTCTATCCCTCTGTGACCTACCTCTCTTTACCCCAGTGTGAAAGCTTTGACTTTTCAGGTAAGATGGTTATGAAAATGATGTAAATCTTTGGCATTCCAGATAGGATTCTTAACATGCTATTAAGTGTAGCAGAATCGCTTAAAATGTGTCTGAAGCCTTGCCTGGGATTATTTCAGTGCGTGAATGAATTTCAGTAGTACACCACTCCTGAATGTACCCTCAGTAGTGTTCTATCTAGAATAACCTATGCCTGTCCTGTAGCCCCTGGTCCCCTTATCCTTGGCTAGGTGCCAGCCTCTGTATTTCCTTATCCATCCTTGCTTGTTGTTGCCTTGGCACTTATGCCTGTTGTATGACATTTGTCTATTTAATACCCACCCCACCCCATGGACACACACCTCCATCTTGTGGAAGGAGGCTGAAGATCAGAGATAGGATTCATTCACAGTCTTATTTTACCTCAGGTGTTCTACTAGAGTACCTGGCATACTGCTGTTATTGTTAGCGGCCATTGAATCAGCCCCTGATCACAGAACACCTATGCACAACTGAATGAAATGCTGCTTGAAATGCTGCTTGTCCCCTAGCCATTCTTTTGGTGAACTACAGATAGGGGGTTTCAAAAAGTTTATGAGAAAGTTAAATTATCTTTAAATTCCATTTTCTTGCAAACTTTTTGAAGCCCTGCTTGTAGGACCATTGTGATCCCTAGGGGTTTTGGAAGGAAATCAGCTGGCCTTTCTTTCTAATCCACCTCAGTTTGGAAACCCCACTGCTAACTTGCTCATCATCATAGTAACACCTAAGCCTCAGCTGATACATGGGTAGTGACTGTACATGAGATTTGTGGACTGTGACTCTAACCTGGTTCTCTTTCATGGGAGACTAGAATTCTACTACTACCTGACACATGCTACTATACTACCTGGAACATCCCCTAACTAACCAATTGCCATCAAGTCAATTCTGACTCACCATGATGCTGTAAGGACAGAGTAGCACTGCCCCATAGGGTTTCCAAGAACGTAAACCCTTACAGAAGCAGAATGTCACATCTTCCCCTGCAGACTAGTTGGTGAGTTAGCAGTTGAGCCCATTAGCCGTTGCATCATCTGGGCTTCTTACATGACACATAGTCACATTTAAAACACCCTCAGAAGCCAAACTCACAACAACCCAACAGGGCAGGCAGTACTGCCCCTGTGGGTTTCCGAAACGGTAGCTCTTTACAGGAGTAGAAAGCCTCATCTCTCTCTCTCTCTCTCTCTCTTTCTCTGATAATTGCATAGTAGGCATTTAATTCATGTTTGCTTAATGGAGCTGACCATGTCACACAGAACTAGTTGAACATTGCTTCCTCTTTGTGTGTTGGATCATTTTTAAGAGTGTTATATATCTTATTTACAAGGATAGACTAAATTTAAAAGAGGAAGTTTCTTCCACTGTGGCTCTCCACTTTGATGGACTTTTATTCATTTCTTCGTTTGAGATTTAGAAAGTTTATGTTGAAGGGGAAGAAGATAAACCGTTTTAGGATTATCCAGACACTGCAGTTCATTAGGCATGCTCCCAGCTTTCGCATTGAAAGATTTTTTACTTCAGGGTGAGAGGCAGAAAGGAAAAAGAAAAATGCCTTTGGACTGAATAAATATATAAACTTGTAATGCTGTCTGTAGAAATTATAGAAACATTTCCTCATTAGAGAATATACTTTTATTTGAGGGATTTTGAGCATCTTTCTCTTTTTCATAGTTCTTGTGCCATGTAGCCAGCTTTTCTGATGATAACAGGGGCAGCTTCTAATCTTTGTTTTGTGCAGAAAATTAGATTGTTGGCCTAGATGATTTTGTACCTCATAAGGTACAAAATGAATCAACTTTAAGATTTGTGTTCTCCTGACTTTAAACACATGCACTCTGATTTTCGCTCCCTGTGGCCATGGTGATGAATCAGGATGAATAACGAGAACCCATAGCCGCTGAGTCTTCGGGTTCCTGGGTGAGATTAAGGGGTGACCTCAGTGCCTCTGCAACACCAAATAGGAGTTAGTCCTAGCACGGCCAACTTAGTGGGCCCCAGACACACTTACAGATCATTGAGAATGGAAATAGACCCTCACAGAGAACTCAAGATGGAGTGTTGAACAAAGCTAAATTAAGTGTTTACTAGAGGGGACAGTATAAGGAGAAAGAGGTGCAAACATTTAAAAAATACTTTGTAAATGCCATCTCATTTAATCTTTAAAACACCCTTCAAGACAGGTATTTTTCAAATTTTGCAGATGTGAAAACAAACAAACAAACAAAAACACCCTCAAGACTCCTAGAGGATAATAAATAACTTGCCTGAAGTCACACAACTAACCAAAACCAAGCTCATTGCCATTGATTTAATTCTGAAACATAGTCAATCTATCTAACCTTATAGGAGAAGGTAGAACTGCCCCCGTGTGTTTCCAAGACTGAGGAGCAGCTGGTAGTTTTGAGCTGCTCACCCAACTGGTAAATTGACAAAAGAGACATTCATTTCTAGAACTGTGTAGCTCCAAACTCTTTCCATTTTACCAGATTCCCTAATGATTTACTGTTGGTAGCTTTTAATATGTGGGACAACATATTGAGGATTGGAGAGATACCTTGGTCAGTTAGTGAACCTGCCTGCCATTGGCATGAGAAGCTAAAGGCAGAATTTGAATAGGATATATCTCTCTAAACAAAATTTTCACCCATCTTATAGAAAAGGAAAGAAAACCCTATAACTCTATGTTGTCTGTGTTGTTCTTTCTTAGTTGACTAAAGATCACGGACGGATCCATCATGTGGGAGGATAGGAACTCTAAAGTTGAAAGAGCATGTCCCGCCCAGACTTTCCTCCTCTGAGCTGCAGCATATATGAAAAATCCTGTGAAACTGGTGTTAGTTTAGTCCTGTCACCAAGACACTGCTCTTACCAGTATGGATAAAATTGGTTTACTTCTTGATCCTAAACTCTTACTAGCCTATTTTCCCAGTGAATGACTATCTGAAAACAAACAAAGCTCATAACTGTCCACATAAGGCCTTTCATTAGTTCTTCATAATGTGCTGCAGATATGTCTTCTTCCTACCACAGGCCCTCTTCTTCTGTAAAATATTGTACATACTTTTTCTGTTTTATTCAATAAGCTGTGGCTTGAGAGTATTCCATATTAAATCTTTTCCTTTTCCCCCTTAATGAGGGTAAATAAGCATTGCACCAATCGCAATGATCGTCACGTAACCACACATCCCCACTCCCCCCCAGGGCAACGAACAACAGAAACCATGGGGGAAGGGAGACAGGAGTTGGTATAAGATATGAAAATAATAATAATAATAATTTATAATTTACCAAGGGGCCACAAGGGTAGGCGGAGGGAAGGGAGGGAAAAAGAGGAGCTGACACCAAGGGCTCAAATAGAATGTAAATGTTTAGAAAATAATGGCAACATATGTACAAATGTGCTTGATACAATTGATGTATGGATTGTTATAAGAGCTGTAAGAGCCCCTAATAAAATTATCTTTTAATTTAAAAAATTAATAAACATTGCTACAAAATATTTTACTAAACAAAAATATTAAAATGTAAAGCTATTGTTCTCGACATATCCTCTATCTAGGTCTGTGTATTCCTATAAATTTGCTGCAAATATTCAATAATTTGGGAAGATGTCCACTTGAGTTTTGTTAAAATTTTGATATTGGACTTAACCTGAAAATAATTATTTTCATAACACCAAAAGAAAAAACAAGATTTTTGAAGGCACCATAGTGACACTAAGACAAGAGTGTTACTGAGGGGACCTGCAGCCATGCACTGACGACAGAGATACGTACATCTAAACAGGTTTTGTCTGGAGTAAGTCTGCACATGTCTGAACTGGAACCCTGGGAACAATACTTTTTTGACTTTCCTTATCCTAGGAAGACGTGTCTACCTCTGTTAGCATATTAGTGTCAGAAAAAATTTAACATTTCAACTTTTGTTTATATAATTTCTTGAAAATTTTTCTTGGAAGAGGAATTTATGGAATAATATTCTTTCATTTTCAGCCCTGTTTCGAAATATTTGTTTGTTACTGTTGTTTACAGCTTTCTCACTTTCCAAAAAAAGTGATATGCCGTTTTCAAAGAGGCAATTTGGAATACTAGAGGTATTTTTGAGCAACACAGATCTAGGTGTGAACTTCAGCTCTGTACTTTCTAGTTCATGTGGCAACACTCAAATTACCTGTCCACCTGGGGTTTCAATTTTCCTTTCAGTAAGATGAGCCTAATGACTAGCTTCACAGTTTTTTAAAGAGTTATCATTGTTGATAGTTGCCATTAAGTAGACTTTGACTTGTAACATCAGAATGAAACATGACTTATTCCTGCAGATTCTTGAGCTAGAATCATGAAGATTCCGGCTGCATGAGCACTGCTGTGGTTGAGTACATCATTTTAGCCACTGTGTAACCAATGGCCTCTCTTGCCTTTACCAACTTTCCAGTTTACCAAACATGATGTAATTTTCTAGCAATTGTCCAAAGTAAGTGAGCCAAATTTTCACCATCTGTGTTAGGCTTGGATCTCTAGAGAAACAAAATCTGTGTGAGAGAGAGAGAGAGGCACACAGTTGTAGAAGTGGATTAGAGAGAGAGAGAGCGAGAGAGAGGCACACGGTTGTAGAAGTGGGTTAGTCCAGTCTGGTTTCAAGTCCATGGGTCAGATGTTAAGCTGGAGGCTTCTTCTAGCTGGCCTAGCAGGAAAACCACAGACATTAGAGGCAGATAAATCTAAGGCCAGCGAATGGTGTTCCACAGCATCATAGGGAATTAAAAACCCCTGCCATCAAGTCAGTGGGGGAATTAGTAGATCTAAACTGCCTAACAGCTGAGAATCCTGATCTTGCCCAGTTGACATAAAACCTGTCAGACCATCTTGACTTCTAAGGCACATTCTGATTGCATTTCTTCTAAAGAGGATTTGTTCATCTGGAAGACCATAGCAACTGAAAGGGCTTCAAAAAGTCTAGAAAACTGGAGAAAAAAATAATAGAATTGTTCCATGAACTTTCGGAAGTGCCCTCATATATGAAAAGTACACAGAGGTTTTAGCTGGTAATTTTTCTTCCTTTCTCTTCTTTCTAAACATGTACTTCAGCTAGACTTGACATTTGTATTGGGGTCTTTCTCAGGGCTTGATAATCCCTACTTAGTTATTTCTGGTGGTACAAATGATTAACATGCTGGGCTTCTCACCAAAAAGTTGTTATCTTCGAGTTCTCCCAGAGGCACCTTGGAAGAAAGTCCTGGGAGTTTACTTTGGGAAAATCAGCTGTTGAAAACTTCATGGAACCTACTGTACACAGCACTACACTGACGCACATGGGACCCTCATGAATCAGAGTTGACCCACAGCAACTGGGCTGTGATGGAAAAATACAGATATACATTTCCCAATTTAGCCTTTTTTATTTAGTGGTATGAGTTACCTTAATCTTGTTGTCAAGAGTTACTAATATCCTGACAACTGGTTATTTTTTTTCACTCAATAAATTAAATGTAACTTTAAGAGACTCTCCAGAGATGTAATATAAGACTAGCAGGGAGAACTGGAGACATTCCTCATGTTAGTTTTCTTATTAAGCTGTTTTCTCTTCAGATTCCGTGAGTAAAATGAAGCTCTTCATTTTCTCTTAATATTTAAAAAGGTTTCTGAAACCATTTTATTTGAATTAAAATAGTAAACTGATTGTAGACAAGTCAGGGGTAAGAAAAAATACCGAGTATGAGCACTCTCCCCACCCCCCCTTAGGGACCATAAACTCATCTGGATCCATTCATCAACAATCATTTGAAGATACGCAGTTTTGATTTTAAATTAATACTTTACAGAATCTTTTTGTAATCAATCTGAAAGGGCAGAAGACCTCTGACAGTGGGCCTCTTTAGAAAGGCACCATCTAAAAGTAAACATAAGCCTCAGAGTTTGTTATAACCAAGCAGTAGATTGTGTAACTGACAGATCCCTCGTGTCTGCTATTCTCAATTACATGGCAGAAGAATTACTTAATACTATTAAGCAACCTAGCCTTCTAAGACATGGTATCCACCAAAATGTTACGATATTTTGTACACATGTAATATGCTTTTGAATCTTTCATTGTAGACTAAGAGAGATGTAAAACAAAACGAAATAAAACCTCTTAATTACCCAGAGTGTCCATTGTTGAAATTCTTTATAAAATGTGTTTTTCTATTGACCAATCAAGAAGGATTTATTAAGCACCTGCTAATTCATGTAAGATCAGTGTGAGCTGGAATTGACTCAATGGAATTGACAGGATTGGGACCAATGATTAACATGCTGACAGAAGATTTTAATTCACCCAGACATAACTTGGTAAAAAAGTTTTGCCAATCTTACGTCTTAAAAATTAGCCATCAAGGAACTTGGGCCTCAACTCAAGTACTCCCTTTACACAAGAAAACTTTGTTCTAACAATCCGGCATTCTGTAATGCTCACCTTCCCGACTTGATTGTGGAACACAAAATGGGTGCAAAAGCAAATGCGGTGAAGAAAGTTGATGGTGCCTGGCTATCAAAAGATATAGCATCTGGGTCTTAAAGGCTTGAAGATAAACAAGCGACAATCTAGCTGAGAAGTAACAAAGCCCACATGGAAGAAGCACACTAGCCTGTGTGATCATGAGGTGTCCATGGGATCAGGTATCAGGCGTCTAAGACCCATACGCAAGGTGAATGGGGGTGGGCCATGGAGTGGAGACCCAATGCCCATCTATAAACAATTGGACATCCCCTCACAGAGGGGTCACAGGGAAGAGATGAGCCAGTCAGGGTGCAGTATAGCACCGATGAAACACACAACTGTCCTCTAGTTCTTTGGTGCTTCATTCTCCCCACTATCATGACCTCAATTCTACCTTACAAATCGGATTAGACCAGAGCATGCATACTGCTACAGATAAGAGCCTGCAACACGGAATCCAGGATAGATAAATCCCTTAGGGCCAACAAGGAGAGTAGAGATACCAAGAGGATTGGGGGTGGGTAAGAGGGAATTGATCACAAGGATCAATTAGAACCCCCTCCCAGGGGGATGAATAATGGAAAAGTGGGTGAGGGGCGATGGAGGACGATGTAAAATATGGAAATAATAATCTATAACTTAGCAAGGGTTTGTGTGGGAGGGCAGGCGGGGAAGGGAGGAAGAAGAAATGAGCTGATATCGGGCTCAAGTGGGAAGAGAATGCTTTGAAAATGATGATGATGGCAAATATGCTTGACACACAGGATGAATCTATGGATTGGGATAAGAGATGTAAGAATCCTCAATAAAAGTATTTTAAAATATTAGCCATCAAAAATAATAATAATTAGCCATCAAATTCGATGGAGCACACTTTTCTGTTACACACTTGGAATCACCAAGAATTGATTCTATGGTAACTGGTTTTCTGGTTTTTTTCTGCTTTTACTTTTCAACAAGTTAGGTAGTAGATGCTGAAGATAGAGCAGTGAACAGAACAGAAATTGTTTCTGCCTTCATTGAATGACATTGTAGAGGGGGTTAGTAAACAGTTGTTAACACCAAAATCTCCCTGCCATGGAGGAAATTCCAAGGCACGATGATCGCACATGTTACAGACTAGCTTCACAGGGTTTCTGGGCTGTAACATACATGGTGTGACAGATGGTGAGATGTATTTTGGAGGGAACTGTAAGCTGAGGAGGAGAAAGGAAGTTCCTAGGCTCTGGAGTATTGGTGGCAGAGAAGGGAGCTTCAGAAAGTTCATGAAAGAATTGTTTCCTTTTAATTTGCTATTTCATCCAGTTTTACAAGTATAATTCATGGTATTAATTTCATTTACTGTTTTCTGTAACCATCACCACTATTCATTCCTAATTTTTGTCATTGCCTTTAACAGAAATTTAGTGTCTTTTGGGCAATGACTTGTCGCTTCTCTTTCTATCATCTGGTAAATTATTCACAGACTTTGGTCTCCTTCAATTGCCTATTCTCCATATTGAAGCACGTACTGGTATTTCATTTTTATTGCCAAATACTGTTTTATTATATTACTGTTATGAATTGAATTGTATCACCTCAAGCTATATTGAAGTCCAAAACTCTGAACCTTTAAATATGACCCTCTTTAAACAGAGATTTCTTTTCTTATGGTAATGTGGCAATACCCTCTTAACCAGAAACCAAACTTATAGCCATTGAGTCTAATTGGACTCATTTTGACCCTTTTAGGAAAAGGTAGAACTGCCCCTTGTGGGTTTCTGAGACTGTAACTCTCTATTGGAGAATGCAGAGGGGCTGGAGGTGTCAAGACCTTGCAGTTCACAGCCCAGTGCATAGCCATCCCCCCAGGGCTCCAAATTAGGATAAGTCTTAACCCTAATTACTTCTTAGTAGAGTCTTCTAAAAAGGGCAGACTAGAGAGAGACATGGGAAAGTGACAATGCCATGTAAAAACAGGCAGATTACTCTATAAGCACAGGAATGCCAAGGATCACCCCGCAGCTAGTAGTTGCTGAGAGGCAAAGACCTTCACCTTTAGTCAGCCCCTGAATTTGGACTCCTAGTCTTCAGAACTGTGAGAAAATAAATTTCTGCTCTTTAAAGCCGCCTGCTTGTGGTAAATTTTAATGATAGCCCACGGAAAATAAAACATATAGCTATACCACATTTTGCTTCTCCATTCCATAGTTTATGGGCATTTGAATTGTTTTTACTTCTTGGCTTTTATGAATTATGCTTCGGTGAACACTCTTAAGGTGCCATATTTATCAGGTCAGATTACAATGGAGTACCCCCCAAAATGGAAAAATGCTCCACTAGGTGGAGCTTTCATAGCACTCATTTTTCCCACTAGGCAAGCATCAAGCAAGTTGCTGTGAGTTAGTGCACCCAGTGGCATAGCCTGGGAAGGTTCTTTCTGGTCATAGTGAATTTTTTCGAAAATGCAGTTTTGCTCAGACTTCTTTCTTTGTTATGGGTGATTTAAGAGAACAACATGTGGCTCTGAAATTTTGTTTAACACTCAGGAAAAATGCTGCAGAAACTATTGTGATGTTGAACACAGCTTACAAGGACAGCGCTGTGGGAAAAACTCAAGTGTATGAGTGGTTTTCTCATTTCAAAAAAGGTGAAATGTTGATTGATGACAAACCTCACTCTGGACATCTGTCAACTTCTCAAACTGATGAAAATGTCAACAAAATTTGTGCACTTGTGCTAAAAGACCAACAGTGGACCATTGAAGAGATGGGGAAGTTATCTGGACTATCTTAGAGCTCGGTTCAGTGAATTTTAATGGGAGATCTGGGAATGAGAAGTGTGCCTTGGAAAAAGAGTGTTGTGTGAAAACATTCCATGCTTTGAAAGAACAGCTCCGAAGCAACCCAGGATTTTTTCAAAGGTCATTACTGGTAATGAGACATGGTGCTGTTCTTATGACCCCCAAAAGCAAACATCATTCAAGCCAGTGAAATAGGCCATCACCACCTTGCCCCAAAAAGCTCCTCAAGTTAAAGATCAGGACAATGCTCATTTGTTTTTGTTTTTTTATGTGAGGGGGATAGTGCATTTCTAACAGTTCATGCCACCATTAATCAAGCTTTCTGTTTAGAGGTTCTGAAAAGATTGCATAACAGTGTGCGACAAAAAAGATCTGATTTGAGGCAGACATGGTTTTGCCACCATGACAATGCACCTGTGCTCACACAGCCATCTGAGTGCTCCAGTTTTTGGCAAAAAACCAGCATGCCTCTCTTGCCCCAAGTACCTTATTCACCTGACCACACTCTGAGCTACTTTTTTGTTTCTGCCAATGAAGAAGGACATGAAAGGACACCCATCTGATGACATAGAAGAGGTGAAGGAAAAAAATGAGGGAAGTCAGCCATCCAAACAGATGAGTTTGAAAAATGTTTCCAAAAATGGAGTAGTAGATTTGACAAATGCATTAAGTGTAATGGAGAGTACTTTGAAAGGTATAAGGTTGTTTTATTAAAAAATTTAAATACATAGCTTTGAAAAAAATTTCCACTTGGGGGGTGGGGTATCCCCTTGTATAACAGGGTTACAAGTCACATCCTTGAATCCTGTTTGAATGACAGCCCGGTGTCTTCACCATTATGACCCAAACTAGATTAGATAAGGATTGGGCACCCGTCCATTGCCTGCTGGTAACATTTCTGGGTTTCCTTCCTATTCGTGGTGTTGATGCGTCAGCCTTTTTCTCAAGTTCTGACCTCTGTGCTTAGTTCAGGCAGGAGGCAGACCTCTGAATGGGAGCAAATGCCCACAGCTGGACTAGAGAGCCAGTGAGTGGGTTAGAATGCCCAGGAATGCCTGAGCCTGGAGAGAAGATAGGAAGAAAGCAGAACCTGGCCAAGGCATACATTCAATGGAATTTTCCTAAGGTGTTATAGAGTTCTGGGTACCAGTGGTAACTTCTGTAGAAACAAAAAGTTTTACATAGTTGTTCCCCACCCCTATTTCATACTGAGAAAGTAAAACCATATGGGAACTGAGAGCGAGCATATTGGGTGCAAGGTAAAGCATTCGGGCAGATAGAAGCAGGGCTGTAGTGCTTGTCTTTGTTACTTGTCTAGTTATTTAACGCATTCTTTTTCCTCTCATCAGTTCACTTCTTGGAAGGTTTGCATGTTGTTTTGTTTTTTGGTCTATGCATGATTTTAGTCTTGAATGAAACGTGATGCACACAATCTCCAGGAACAGTTTCTTGATCAGAACTGCATCTCCCTCTTACATGAGGGAGGCCATGCTGAGTCTTTGGAAATTCTCAACGCCATGGTCAGGGTGAAGCCACAAAGGGAGTGGGGCTACCTGAGATGAGCAGGCTTTGGTGTCATTTTTTGGAGTCACAGCAGCAATGCTGGTGATGGTCTCGGGGGGAGGGGGAGGAGGCAGAGCAGGCTCTGAATTCCATTTCAAGGGCCTTTGAGCCTGACTTCCTTTCTGCCCCCACATTTATTCCAGCATAACATTGGGGTAAGGGGACTGAGTTTTCCGAAATGTTTTTTAAGAACTCATGGCTCAAGAGCCATATGCAGCTTTTTCAGCATGTACGTGTAGGTATGAAGTAAAATAGAAAAATTTTAAAGGATATTATTCAGATAATGGTGATTTCATTTGTTTGTAAAATTTTATTTTATGGCTCTCAATTTTTAAATTGTTGTGAGGGACAGGATTGACTTTTCCGTCTCAAAAGTTTGCCAACCCCTGCTTTAGAACTTGCTGTGCAGGGGTTACTCTGAATGACAGTTTTATGGTCCTTGGATTCCTTTGACCAGAAGGAAAAGTAATACTTGCCTCTCTCAGGAACCCTGGGGTTATAGTAGCTACCAGCGGCTAAAATCTACAAGATCAGTTGTTCGAAACCATCAGCTCGCTCAGGGAGAAAATGAGGCTTTCTACTCTTGTAAAGAGTTCATCTTATAAACCCCATGGACAGTTCTACCGTGCCCTAGAGGGCCGCTCTGAATCACCATTGACTCCATGGCAGTTCGTTTTTTGAGAGCCCCTTCCTCAGAGTGCCACCCCTCCTCCAGGCTCTCTATCTTGAGCCCACACTTTGGCTCATTGGGATACTCCCATCACTCCTTCCTTGCCCCCAGAAGGCTGAGGAATCAGAGCCCTCCTCACTAGAAGACTCATTCCGTACTTGCTCCTACTTGATTATCCACTATACATTGCAGGCACATTTCTCATAGTGACCGTTAATTATGCCTCATCATCCTTGTTGAGTGACATCACTTTGTTGGCCACTTCAGTGAGTGTTTGAACAAGGTAAGTCCAGTCCAGAGAATATCACTTTTAAAGTATTATTTGCACGGAGTGGTGACTGTTATCGTCGTCCTTCGGTAATCAAGGTACCTTGATGGTGCAGTGGTTAAACACTTGGCTCAAACCTATCAGCTCCTCCATGGGAGAAAAGTGTGGCCATCGGCTTCCATAAAGATTTATAGTGGCTACTGGGCAGCTATACCTGGAAGGTCACTATGAGGTGGTTCTAGAGCCTTACAAAGAGGAGGCGGATTATTCCTATTGTGCAACTTCAGGCAAGCCTGTAACTTGTTCCCCTTAAATCCAGTCCTGAAACTCATGCCCCATGCGCTAATACTGGTTTTACCAACACAATGCTAATGTTCAGCAATTTCTGTTCTTTCAGCTCCAGTTTCCCTGGTGTTTTCTTTTTCTTTGTGTGTCAGAGTAATGGTGTGTCTAAATGGGCCTCATTTATCCAAACCATGCATGGAAGGTGGGTAATTGTTCTCTTGAATGTAGCAATATGTCTTATCCTGGGAAGATAACACAAATAAGTGCATGTACTCTAGAAAGTGCATCTTTCTGGGTGTCAGTGACAAAACAGGATGTTTTTTTCATTAACAGAAGATGTGAATCACTTCATCACCGCAATTAGGCCCCGACCCTCGCAGGGCCTCAAAACTTAACGGGAGCCATCTGTTTAAGCTCATCAGTGCCAGAAAGCCAAATGCCATCTATCCTAATCTCATGGCCAGTTAAAAATGCTGCACTTCATCAGAGACATGAGTTTCTGAAGTTGTCACTGGGAAAATTAAGCTCTGATTCACAAAATATAGTTTGCAGCACGTATATATTGCTCCAGGGACATACTTAGCTTATAAATGGGGAATACCTGTACATGTAATTTCTTTTATAATTCATTATTAAAGCCATGATAACTGATTAAGCCTGCTGAGTTTTACTATATTCCTTGTAACAGTAATGAAGCCCAGTGGGTCATTTAAAGCTAGGGTCGAAACTAAAGAAATCCAATTAGGCTGGTATTTATTCTAGAGATTTAAGGCCATGTCATTAGATTATCCACAGTTATTTTATGAGGATTTTCTGATGTGTTTCTCTCCAGGGTTGAAAGTGTGTGTGTGAGTGTGTGTGTGTGTGTGTGTGTGGTGTGTGTGTGTGTGTAAAATCACTTGGAAACCCCTATGAGATTCATTAATAATAAACAATATGTTTTTCAGATTATGATCCTTCCTAACAAGTCTCTCGGTTTACAACAATACTGGCCTTCAGAGCTGGTGAAAATGTTGATTTATGTGGCAAAAAGGAAATTACAGATACGATGAAGTTAAGACATTGGGATCAGGAAATTGCCTGTTAGTCAGGGCTACCCTAACTTCAACCACAGGGTCCTTACAAGAGGGAGCCAGAGGGTCTGTGGAAGAGGAGGTAGTGGTGTGACAATGGAGGCCAAAATTGGAGTGGTGCTGCCAGGAGCCCAGGAATGTCAGGAGGCTGGAAAGGGAGAGGAACAGATTCTCCCCTGGTCTCCAGAAGGAACCAGGCCAGCCAACACTTCGATTGTAGCCCCTCCAAGTTCATTTGGACTTGTGACCTCCGGAATCTAGACGTGCATTGCTCTTCAGTCATTGCATTTGTTATCGTGTGTTATGGCAGCAATGGGAAACTAACACAAACCTTCTCTTTACATGTTGATTCTCTTTTCAAAACAGTCGCCAATATGGTGACTACTAGCTACAGGTGGCTATTTAAGTTGAACTTTAATTAAAATTAAATGCAAAAACGGAAAACTGAGTTCCTCAGCCTCACCACATTTGAAGTGCTCCACAACACATGTAACTAGTGGCCGCTGTGTTGGACGGAGCAGATAGAGAACATTTCTGTCACTGGAGGATGTTCTGTTACTGCTTATACTATATAAGCTCCCGAAAGACAGAAATTGGGTTGTATGTACATAGGCCCACCTTTGACATGTATGGATTCAGTTTACAATCTCTGCAGTCAGGATAACAAGAAGCTTCATGCCTTTCTTGTCCTTTCCAGTGCTGGTCCTCAACTGCAGATGACCTCGGATGGATTTGGAGCTAAGACTGGGTGGGCCATGGAAGCAGGTCTGCTTGTCTGGAAAGAAATTCCAGGTCATGAGCATGTAGAACATTCTCCAAACATAAGAAACAGGATCAGAGGGAGGACACCCTCAGAGCTCCTTGCCAGCACAGGCGTGCATTACCCATATCTGTACAGTCCCAATGCCTGACGATGGGGTACACAGTTCCATTGCATAAACTGCTTTTTGACAGACCTACTCAGGCCTTGCTGTGTGAGTACTGGTGTTGAGCAGTGAGTGAAATAATCTCCCAACCCTCAGGGTAAAGAAAAATAGCCAGAGCTGTGCTATAGAATGATGTGGATTGAGGGATTGATGGATGTGGATTAGGGATAGTTGATTGGATAAAATGTTTCATGAGTGGTGACATCTGAGGAAAGACCTCAGTGAAGTGAAACAAGAAGGGGGGGGAAAAGGGAAGGGGCTGTGGGCTTCAGTTTTAACCACCGGCCATCAGAAGTGATGGTCCCCAAATGTACACTTGTGTGTCCACAGATTTTATTAGACATTATTATTTAAATGTTGAAAAGCACATAGAGATATGTATATGTATTATTGTATATATAGCTATGTATTTCCAGATACAGAACAACATTCTAGGTATTCTAATATCCCATACTTCCAAATGAAAATGTCTTTTTTTAAAGAAATCTAAACTTTTGTTTAAATTATATACTTCAAGAAGAACTTTGCACTAAAAACTGATAGACGTCATGGAGTCAATTCTCAATTCTGACTCACAGTAACCCTGTATGGATCAGAGTGTAAAGGCATGCCCTTGGGTTTTCATTGACTGGTTTTTCAGAAGTCAATTGCCAGGCCTTTCTTCCAAGGCAACTCTGAGTAGAGTTGGACCTCCAGGAAGTGGGCCAAGTACATAATCCATTGCACCCTGTCCCCCGGGACTCCATCAGAATACCCAATCTGTTGTAACTTTCTCCTTGCCCAGTGCTTTTGGTAAATAGGGATGAAGAACTGACCGATTCTCTAATTCTCGTCATACTGTGAAAGCAACCTGTACTCGCTCTATATTCACTGTCCTGTGTGACAACCAGGAGCCACTTGTGGTGGTGGTCATCGCTTGGAATGTGGCTAGTGCCAGTTGAGATAATGCAAAATTATACCACCTTTGAAAGATGTAGTCTATTAGAAAAGTGAAGCATCTTATTACTCATTTTTTTACATAGATTACATGTTGCAGCCATAATATTTTGGCTATGTTGGGGTAAATAAAAATACAATATTAAATTTTATTCCAGCTGTCTCTCTCTAGAGCTTATAATATGGCTACTGGAAAATTTTAAATTTCATCTTCAGATTTTGTGGCTTGGATTCTATTTCTGTCTCCTTGCTTTCTGAGTGATACTTGTCTACAGTTCGGGTATATCCTTTGGGTGTAATGGCTAGGGAATAAAATAAAATAAAATATATGTTCACCAGAAGCCACAGACCAGTGTCAAGCTTATGTCATGTTAACCTTCATGGGGACCATTAGTGAATAAAGATTGTTACCCGGAGGAGGCTCAAAGTTTCAAGCCTCTACTGTAGATAGTTGTGTGTGTATAAGCCGAGTTTTTCAGCACATTTTTAATGCAGTTTTTGTGGTAAAATTAGGTGCCTCGGCTGATACTCAGGTCGGCTTGTACTCGAGTATATGAAAAACTCGGCTTATACACGAGTGTATACGATATATATGTGTATATGTATGTATATACATATATGGTAAATATATATACGAAATGCGTCTTTTTCTGCCCTTCACCTTCCTTTATACTAGAGAGGTGTGTGCAGGGAGTGTCTCCACCTTTCTCTCTTTGGTGTTACAATTTCTGCCAGACTCCTTCCATTCTCACCTCTTCCCCCTGCCAGCTAACTGCCCAGCTAGCCAGAGGAATCCCTAGACAGAGTGCTGTTTAGTAGATGATGCACTTCTTTGAAATGTGGCTGTTTGCTTCCTTTGACTTGATCTCTCGTGCGCCTTTTTCATCAGGGTTTTGTTTTCTGCAGCACTGAAACTGTATGATGGCAAGTGTCACCCTTTAAGAGCAGGGTGTTTTCAGGACCACTGGGGGGAAAGCTTAATGTGAAACTTCCAAAAAGAGTAGTGTTCAGTTGTCTTTTTGTTTTTAAAGAATTGTAGGCCTTTTAAAATATCCTTATGAAATTACCTGGTATGTCTAAATATAACCTTGCTGAGGATGACAAAAACTATTGTATGTATGTTGTTTTTTATCATCTTGTCAGAATAGCCTCATGATTATTTTCTTGCATCATAAAGAACAATATGTCATTGGGAATAGCTAAGGCTGCTGACACCGTCGTATGTATTTGGATATTCATTTTTTTCTACCCTGGGGGCCTGGAGCCCGGGCTGTGGAAGAGAAGGAAAGAGGAAGAGAATGATTTCTGGCACTTCCTTGTCATATAGCTAGCAGTATGGACTGGAGCCAGACTGCCTGGATTTAGAACTGGACTTTACCTCCTAGCCAAGTGACCTCTCTTTGCCCCAGTGTATTCACTGTGAAACTATGAATAATAGCACTTCCCCATGGGCTGGTATGAGAATTAGAGGGATTAATTCATATAAAACCGAACAGTGGCTGACACACATGAAGTGATCGTTAACCCGGTTAATCATAGAATGATTTTCTTACTGAGTTGTTTGTGATTAAATATCTTACATTTGAATATAAGTTAGACTTTTTTTTAAAGCCTTTTGTCTTTCATAACTTCCTCCAGCCACCCAGATGGTGTGAGTTGACCAGGGTAGGTAGGTAGGTGTTTAGTAGAATTGCTGAAATGATGAAGTCACTTAAGACTCAGAGAAGGTCTTGGTAACTTGGCCAGAGTCACTCAGGCACTTAGTGACAGACTGGGACCCTATCTACTGATCCTCAGTTTATCCTTCCCAAGAGCTTGGTAAACAGGGCTCTGTAAGCCTTGGGGAACTTATTAGACTGTGGTGTATGCATCGAGACCTATGCCATTACCTAGGTAGGTACATTATACAGTTTTCTCTCAGTAATTACACCCCAAGAATACTTGTGGATGACTTGAGAGAATGTATTTATTTTACCTTGAAATCCCAGTAATCTCTACACTTAAACATTTCAGCAGCAGATGTTTGCCTCCATGTTAAAATGACAGTGTTCTCATTTAACTTAACCTTCTTTAAGACTCAACTCCAAGTCACGTTGTGTCTTTCCGTAAAATAGCACTTATGCTACTTTATTCCTAAAGCAATGATCTGGATCAATTGAGCTCATTTAATTATTTTCAGCTCTAGACTCTGTAATCTTGCTTGAGGCTAGTAACCAAAAACCAAGCCCACTGCCTTAGAGTTGATTCCAGCACAAAGCAACCATGTGCGATAGAGCAGAACTGCTCCCATAGGGTTTCCAAGGCTGGAAATCTTTACAGAAGCCACTTGCCACATCTCTCCTCCTGTGGAATGGCTGGTGGCAAGTCTTTTGCTTGGCAGCCAACTGATTAACCATTGTCCTACCAGGGATCTTTTAAAAGATTGTCACTGGGGGAAGATACTGACTTTGGAGCCCAGGATGCATTTAACACCTAGCTTTGCCTGTGAGTGCTTTGTGGCCTGAAGCTAGTCATTTAACTATTCTGAATCTTCCTTCCCTATGGATTCCAACTCATAGTGACCCTATAGGAAAAAGTAGAGCCGCGCCATAGGGGCTCCAACACTGAATCCTCCGGGGAACAGATCTTTCCCCCACCTAGTTGCTAGTGGGTGACCAGTGAGTTCTCTGTTATAAGAAAGCACCACTAGGGCTCCTTGATCTAAGCATTAGAGATAATGCAATAAAGAATCTGGTCCTTAGCTGCTGATGGTGGTGGTGGTGGTGAAGTGCCACTGAGTTGATGACAACTCATTTTGACCTCATGTGACAGAAGAAATCTGTCTCACAATGTTTTCTAGACTGTAATCTTTACAGGAACCACTGCCACCTCCTTCTCCTGCAGAGCCTTCTTAGAAAGGGACCAGCAGTGGTAATTACATCGATGCTCAGGAAATCGACCTTTGTGTAGTAGTAGGCTCATATCATCCACACCAAACATAGCGTTTGGATAAATCATTGGTGTTAGGAAATCAAAATCAATGTAACTTTTAGCTGTACGTATTAGAGAAATATATGGCAGATATTTGATAAAATATGATCAATATAAACCTCTTAGTGTTAATCAGCTATGTTTTTGTTGTTAAATCTTCTGCCTTTCACAATGTATATGTCTGCTTTAGTAGTAATTAGACATGTATAAATTAGAAGAATCCTTTGTATTGTATAAACGGCTGTCATTAATTGCCCATATTAACAGGTGTGTTCTTTGGATGGGTGCTCTTCCCCTTTCTACTCATAGATAATGGGTATGTTGGCATGAATAGTGAGGAAAATAATAGTACTTTTTTTTCATAAATCATTTTATTGGGGGATCTTACTGCTCTTATAGCAATCCATTGTATCAAGCACATTTATACATATGTTTCCATCATCATTTAAAAAACATTTTCTTTCTACTTGAGCCCTTGGTATCAGCTCCTCTTTTTCCCCTTCCTCCCCCCAGCCTCCACCTTTGTGACCCCTTGATAAAGAGTAAATTACTATTATTTTCATATCTTACACTGTCCACTGTCTCCCTTCACCCACATTTCTGTTGTTTGTCCCCCTTTCTCCTCCTTCTCCCAAAAGTACATTTTTAATGTTCCCCAAATGGAACACACACATACAAAATATATAGATTCTTGAGAAATTTGTGAAGCTATTTGGTATCAATAGACATAATAAAAATAAGTACCATTTCTTGGCCATTTTTTGTGTGAAACTCTGTATTTGAGCTCTTTATAGGAAGCTAGTTTTAACTGAGGTGTAAGAGTAAATAAATTGTCCAGATTTAAACTTTAAAGACAACCCTCAGCATGAGAACAGAGAAGATTTTCACTTAAGCTTAGCAGGGGAAATAAAATTTTCCATAAAATTGATGACCAAATGCACATTGAACCAAGCCTTCTCAGCTGTAAGTTTTCATTCAAACCTAATTAACCACATTCTATTCCAAGTTGTCTGTGTGTTATTTTTTGTTTCCTCCTCTGGAATTTCTCATAACTGGATACTTTAAATTGTAATTTAAGCTTCAGGGACAGGAGACAAAAGGGTACAAGTGTAAGTGGGAGAGGTTTGGTAAGTGAAAAGTAAAACAGAAGTGATTCCCAAACTGGGCTTTAAGCCACTCCAAGTTAAATGGCTATAGGCTAGTGCAATTGCACCTCTCCTGTAGTGGGAGATGAACTTGACAACCACCTTCCTCTTAGCCAGGGTTCCCAGTGTTATTACTAAAGGATGGGTTCATTCTGGAGGATGTTTCATATATAAGTATTCATAGCTATCTCCCCATAGCGCTTAAGCTTCAGTTAAGCGTAGTCTATTCACTTCTCATGAGTTGCCTTATCAAGGCTTTTTGATGGGTTGGTATTGTCCTTGCTCTGGTATGTATTTACTCATTCAAACTACATTATTGATGTCAGATATCTAACTTTAAAATTATTTCTGTGAACTCTTTGGTTGCAAGGTGAGTGGCTCTTAGTTTATCTTTGCTCTAGCTAGCTCGAGTAATCACATGCTGACATTAAGTGTGGTTCTGTTGGACCAGTCGATGAGGCCTGGCTTGGGTGTAGAGGATTTTTGAAGGACTGGAACTACTGGATGACAGCACATTTTATAGGCTGTGTGGAGAGATGGTGCATCCTCGGCAGGCCACCATTTGTCTTTGTCTGTCAGGTTGTGATACTGTGATGGCCTGCTTCTTGTTGTCAGGCTGGAAGCTTTGTCTGTATTTTAAATGCCCGGAGGGTCCTCCATGGTGGACAGGTTTCAGTGGGGCTTCCAGACTAAGCGAGCAAGAAAGGAGAGCCTGGTGGCCCACTTTTGAAAACCTTGTGAAGTGCTGTGGGATATTGCAATAGTGCTGGAAGATGAACCCCTAGAATTAGAAAGGACTCAAAGTACAACTGGACAGGAGCTGCCCCCACAAAGTAGAACTGATCTTAATGATGTGTGTGGCAGGGGAAACAAGGCTTTTGAGACCTTCATTTGCTGAAGGAGAAACAGCTGCAAGTATACATTAATAACTGGAATATATGAAGTATGAACCTAATAAAATAAGAAATCATCAAAAATGAAATGGAATGTCTGAATATCAGTATCCTAGCCACGAGTGAGCTGAAATGTACCGGTATTGCCCATTTTGAATCAGACATTTATATGGTCGACTGTGCCCAAATAACACATTCTAGAGGATTGGCATCATATTCTTTGTTAAAAGGAGCATTTCAAGATCTCTCTTGAAGTACAACACTGGCGGTGATAATACAATATCCATATGCTTACATAGAAGAACACTTAGTATGACTATCATACGAATTATGCCCCAACAACTAATGGCAAAAACTTTGAAAACTAAAGGATTGGTTTTTTTAAAAACTAACTTCTGCATTCTGAAATTGATTAAGCATGCATTTATTATGCATTGATAATTGCTGGTGATGTGATGAAACAAAGAAGGATCAATCAGTAATTGGATAATACAGCCTTGGTGACAGAAACAATGACAGAGATTGCATAACAGAATTTTGTAAGACCAATAACTTCATTGAAAATGCCTTTTTGCAATAACATAAGCAGCAATTATAATGTGGACCTCACTATATGTTATACACAGGGATCAAGTAGACTACATCTATGAAAAGAGACAAGGGAGAAACTCCATTCATTGGCCCATTAAAGTCCAGGGGCCAACTGAGGACCAAAGCATCAATTACTGGTACACAAGTTCAGGTTGAAACTGAAGAAAACTAAACAAATCCACAAGAACCAAAATACCATCTTGAGTACATGAGTATTTTACCTGGCTTGAGAGACTATCTCAAGAAGCTTTAATGCACTGAAGATTAATGATTGAAGACTATATGAGTTGTAGGATGAATCAAGGACATCACATCCGAAGAAACCAAAAGATCATGAAAAGACAGAAAAGAAAAAAAAA
>NW_022103898.1:69240753-69267123 GCF_000313985.2 Echinops telfairi | reverse complement strand
AAGTGGAGAGAAAATGTTTTGAGAATGATGTACAAATGCGCTTTACACAATTGATGTGTGTATGGATTGCGATAACAGTTGTATGAGCCCCTAATACAATGTTTAAAAAGAAAAAAGAACAAGTAAAAGAACTGAACCAAAGATTTCAAAGGGCTGCTTGAGAAGACAAAGTATTACAATGAAATAAGCAAAGACTGGAATTAGAATTAAAAGGGAAGAACCTGCTCATCATTTCTCAATTTAAAAGAGCTGAAGGAAAAAACGCCAAGCCTCACAGGGTGTAATAGTGAAGGATTACACAGGTAAATATTGAATGACACAGGAAATATCAAAAGGAGGTGGAAGTCACTTTTCCAAATAGAGCCCTCGCACCACTGTTTGCTAGGCTTTGGACTGTTAGCCATAAGATCAAACCCAGCAGCTGATGTTTGGGTAAAGGATGAGCCTGCCTCCTCTCATAAATATTTATAGTCTCGGAAATCCTATATAGATTTGCTATGAGTCAGAATTTACTCAACAGCAGTGGGTTGGACTTTTGGTACCAAAAAGAACTGGTTCACATTCATTCATTTCAGGAGGTAGCATATGATCAAGAACAGATGCCATTGGTGAAAAAGAAGACTCCATGAGTGGATAGCAATTGAGATCTTTCAACAGATAGATACAACCCTGGGATCACTCGCTCAGCTATGCCAAGACATTTGGAAGACAACTGCATGGCCAACTAATTGGAAGAGATTCATTGTTGTGCACACTCCAAAACAAGTGACTGAACAGAATGTGGAAATGCTTTAATGATATCATTAGTGTCCCACACGAATAAAATTTTGTTGAAGAATTTTTTTAAAAATTGCAGCAGGACTTCTTCTAACAGAGAACTGCCAGAAATTCATGCCAGATTTAGATGAGAATATAATATAGAACAAGGGATGTCATTGCTGATGTTAGATGGCTCTTGACTGAAAGCAGAGAACACCAGGAAGGCCTTACATGTGTTTTAATGACTGTGTAAGTACACGTGGCTTATGTGGATCATAACAAGTTATGGATAACATAGCGGCAAATAGGAATTCCAGAGCAGTTCATTGTGCTCAGGTGTAACCTGTACATAGACCAAGAAACAGTCCAAGAAACATAGACCAGAAACTGAAAATCAGGAAAGGTGTGCATTAGGGTTGTCTTGATCTATTATTTAGGGTCGCCATGAGTTAGAAGAAACTTGATGGCTCTAAACAACAACAAAAGGTGAGCATAGGCTTAAGGGAATTTGACTAGTGGGTAGTAACTAGGATTAAGTTATTTCAAAGTTCTTTTGTTTTTTTGTTTTTTTAAATAAATGAGAGATTATGGTTCTTCTGTTTCTCTAACCCAAAGAAGAGAGAGAGACTTTTGTTGGATTGTTGGAACTGCAGATTATCCAGTAAATCCATTGGTGGCAATGATGCTTAATGGGAATTCTATCTGCAGTGGGAGCTGAGGTACGTTTCTTTGAATTCTCAAGACAGCAGGAACAGTTCTTACCTTGAGAAACAGTTACAATATGATTGGACTTCAGGGCATCGTACAGATTCAGACTGAGCCCCAGGACAGAATGGCGAGGAGAAGGAACTGTTCTAGTGCCTTTAATGCTGAGAAAATGAGTACAAAAAGTTTTAGAAGAATACAAGCCATTACATCTATGCTTCCAATAAATCCATTAAAAGCCAGGAAAGAATCTGAATCCATTGATCTATCACCTTCAATGATTTTCATTGGTTTTACACACAATTTATACTGTTGCCTTCTTCATAAGATCCCTCAAAAAAGAAATCACTATGGATCCGAATTTTGTTCTTGTTATAGGATAGTTATGATAATTGGTGGGAGTATTTATTTTTTCTGATAAGCTTAGAATTTCACTATATTAGTAGTTGCAAAATGATAGTCAGGCAGCAAAATCTGGAACAAGGGTATGTTTGCTTGGCTTGCATGGTGTTTTGTTTTGTCTTAATTTAATTAGATGCTGATATTTCAAACTCTGGAAATTTTACCCCTGAATCCCCAAGTCTTCTAGCTTCTCTAAAAATTGAGGAGGAAGCATATCATTTATAGCTGCATCAAGCTTCCTACATAGTCAGTATAACCTGGCTAGATGCATGTCCATCTCAGTGATCCAGCCACTCACTGTCTGCCCTTGGTGGTTGTACCTTACCTGCTTCACTCATGTATCTGACCCATCTAGCCTCTGAGGGCATTTGAGTCTGTGACCCAAGCTCTATATCCAATACTCAGAGCTTTAAAACTGTTGTTAGCTGCCATTTAGCCCTTCCCCAACAACTCATTGTTACCTCATGCACCACACAACAGAATGCTATCAGTTGCCAAAGTTCATTAGCTGATTTTCATTAGCTTATAGTAGAATCTTCCTGAGCTGATATTCAGAAGTAAATCACAAGGCTTTTATTCCTAGTCTGTCTTAGTCTGGAAGCTCTGCTTAAACTTGTGCCACATCACAGCAACACACAAACCTCCACCGCCAGAAGGGTAGTAGCTGTGCAGGAGGTGCACTGACCAGGAATCCACCCTGGGCCTCCTACATAGCAGTTCTGCCATCATACCACCTATTATTTTAGCCCCAGGAGGGGACCACTACACATTGTAAAGCATTTCTTTGTTTGGGGGCAGTGTCCTATCTTTCGGACAATATCCTCCTGCCAACTCCGTAACCAGAGAGAAGAAGAAAAATGTATTCATCTTGTACTAGTCTGTGGGCATTCAGAAGCTAGCTCAATTTAGGAGACGGGGCCTGAAGTGCCCTGCAGACTGCTTGCTTAAACTCATGGTTACTTGGCACCTGTGCTCAGAAAAGCATCCAGTGGAGAGCCAGGGGCCCGGTGCCATCCATTCAGACAGCTTTCCGAATGCCGGCAGCCAAGAGAACATCAGCTGAGCCTGTGAGTAGAGTGGGCCCTTGCCAAAAGCATGTAAACTTAAAAGGAAATGAAAAAAGTGTACCGTGGGCAGATGTCAAAAACTTGTGTTCTTTTTGGATGAGGATCTTTTTTACCAAGGACGGGGTAAAGCATTCTGATAGGACTTTCACTCTGCCCCTTAGGTGCCAAGATAATTATGAAGCTGAGAGTAGCTGCAAAATTTAACCATGAAAATAAAATGGGTACCAAGCACGTCTGCTGTTTTGTACAGCTACATTAGAATTAGGATTTGCTGGATCATTAACAGACAGGTTGGCCATTCAAACCCCATTCAGAAGGCAGCCAGAAGGAAGACCTGGTGATCTTCTGAAAGATCACAGCCTTGAGAACCGGTGTAGCGATTCTAGTCTACACATTTATGCTCGTCATGAGTAGAATCGACTAATGACAAGTGTGCATGAAGGGACCATGGATGAGCCTTGTGGCAGAGTTCATTAAATAACCACACACATAGCTAATTGTATTTTACCTTATAAAAGGGAAAACATTATCTACATTTGGCTCTAAGAAAACACGAGACTATATTTATTCCCTTTCAAACTTAGATGTATTTGCTTTATATTTGAACTTGAGGTTTTATTCTCATGCTAACCCAAGACTGAAGTTTGATATCTGGAATTTGTTAAAAGCATGATGTACTCTGAAAATCCTGGAGTCTGAAGATTAGCACAAGTAGACTAAACCTCACTCAGAGGCCCCCCCAGTGCCCAGGTCTGATTCAGTGACATACTGAAGCCCTTCATCAGATGAACTTACTTTATGTTTGTTTTATTTTCTTCATCCACCCCCTACATAGCCCCCCACCCCCACCCCGCCTTTTCCCCTTCCTTCTCCCCTTTTTTTCCTGCTTCTTTTTAACCTTGTTCTCCTGTGTTTTCTTAATAGGCTATGTTTCCCTTTATTGTCTCTTCTGCTCCCACCCTTGTTTTCCTCCAGCATACTGGTCCATTGGCTTCCTTCTTCCCCACTTTACTACTTCCACCTCTTACAGCAGATGCAGGGAAGTATTACAGAGTGTACTGTGTGGCCCAAAGAACTGGGGAGGAGAGCCTAGATGAAAACGCAACATTTATTGTAGATATACCATTAGAGGGAGAGGAGGAGAGAACTCACTGGTCCTGGGGATTTTCAAGCAGTACTCTAACAGTTATTTATGAGTCTGAGTGTGTTCAAAAACGAATCTCTTTCAGATAAGAGCAGCTAGGGAAGAGTGGGTGTGACCAAGGAATTAATGCTAATACTGCGTGTGAGCACTTAAGAAGAATTTATCAAGAAGTGTAAGATTAGAAGATGCTAACATTCTGAAACACGGTGAAGATTAAATGGTATATATTGTTATCCCTGACTGTATCTCTCAAAGTAAATTGCAAACATATCAACTGTAAAAAATGTATATATGAAAGACAAAAGATACAACTTCAAATAATTTATCATTTTAATTGTAAATTTATTATGTAAATCTATTTATATTGAAACAAAAGCAGCTTTAATTGCATAACTGTACTTATACATCCACTCAGTTCATATCCTTATTATTATTTTGAGTCTAGCTGATTCCACACTCCCTTTCTTAAATTAGGATAAAACTTTGTTAAAAAGTCTTTCATCGAGGTTTGTAAAGAAGCTTCATTTCCTGATACTGTGGTCAATTAGGGTTTGTTCTTTGGTCGATGTGAATGTTAAATAAGTAAACTGAAGCATCCTCTGCAATACTAGAATGAAAAGCTGAACAAAGACGACACCCTTATCATTTTTAAAGACCACATTTTGTATTTGTACAAGCGTGTTTATGTTGAATTCCTGAATAATAGCCTGGCTCATGCTTACTTTCCCAGTGAGCCTCTTTCCCTCACCCTAACCATAGGGATGCCAGTCCCTCTTCACTAAGTGGCATGTAGAACATTGTCTTTGTGGACTATTCAATGCCAGTTGACCCTGGAAGGGCTGAACTTTCTTAAGGGTCTATTCTTTTAGTTTCTCTGTTTGCCTATCTTTTTTATTTTTAGCACATAAAAAATGGGCAACCTCGTTAAGGAATGTGTAACCTAACATTTGAAAGGCTTTTATTCTACGATCCTGAGTTGTCGCTTTCCCTTGTAAGACAGATGCTGCAGCAGAATCCCCGAGGCCATGCTACTCTCAGCGTCAGCTGCTGAGCTAGAGACCAGGTAGTTCACTTGCAGCCAGAGGTTATTACAGCTCCCATTTATTAATATCTAGTTAAATCATAATAAATAAAGTTGCCTATAGCATCCAATGAAAGAGGGGCTTTAAAAATAAGAAATGAATTAAAAGAAAATTAAGTAAAATGATCAGTGTTTCCTTCGTGTGTTTTCCTAGATTATAATATAATGTTATAGTAAATGAGCCATAGAAATTATAGCTTTATTTGATAGCTGTTTACAGCATTATGATATTCTATGAACTTAGCTGGAGTTGTTCTCCAGTTGTTGACTGCATAGGACATTGTTGTAAGCATAAGTTCTAGGGCTAGGTTTCTGAAGGACTGCAGGAAGAACAGGTCATGACAGGATGGGGAACTGGGGTGTGTGGAGAGGAAAACCACTCCATGAGTTTGCAATATATGGGCCCCTTAGGTCCACAGATATAAAACTATAAGCTTTTTGGTAACTTAATATCTCTACTCAATATACATCAGAGGTAGTTTTCAACTATATTTTGGGTGCTTTATGGAAGTTTAGAGACAAGATAAAAATTATTTTTTTCTTTAAAATGTTTTGAATCTGTATAGTTGAAACTGCAGAAGCAAGAGATGTAGGTGGTAGTCAGCATCACAATAGCCGTTCAATAATGATTTTAAGGCAGAGGTATTTAACTTAAATACCTGATGTTACTGTTGAGCGCCTGACTCACAGAGTTCCTGTAGAACAGCACTAGTGGAACTGCTCCATGGAGTTTCCATGGTGGTAACACTCATGGGAGCAGATTGCCAGGTCTTCTCTCACTTGGAGCCAGTAGTAGGTTTGAACTGCCAGTCCTTTTCAGCTGAGCTTAACCATTGAGCTACCAGAGTCCTGATGTAAATTCTTAGTTCCTATAAAAGCCAGGTCATTCAGTAAGTTTTAGGGAATTAGTATTAGCCATTTGTCTAGTATTGTTAAGATTGTTGTTATCGTAAGGTGCCAGAGAGTTGGTTCTGACCCATAGTAACCCATAATGCAACAGAAGCAAACACGGCCCAATCCTGTGCCATCCTCACAATGGTGCTTGTGCTTGAACCCATTGTTGCAGCCACTGGGTCAATCCATCTCCTTGAGGGCCTTCTTCTTTTTTGCTGCCCTTCTACTGTAGCAATCATGATGTCCTTCTTCAGGGACTGTCTCTCCTGACAACATCTCCAAAGTAGGTAAGACAAAGTCTTGCCATCTGAGCTTCCCAGTACAGCATTCTGTCCTTACTTCTTCCAGACAGATGGGTTTGTCCTTTTGGCAGTTCATGGTACTTTTAATACTCTTTGCTAGCACCATAATCCAAATGCATTTTTAAGATAAATGAGTATTATTTTGGCCTCCTAGCCTTCTTACTTTGAGTAAGTAATGGATATGCATTCAGCATTGCTTTTCTAAATTATCGTAGACATTGGTACCTAAGCTATTGTTTGATATGCAATAGCTTCATTAATAGATATATATAGCATGCATGTACATTCTTATGAACCAAGGCCAGTCCTGGGTCACTTTGACTAACTTTGTATAGTTATACACATGGATAGTTGTTGACCATCTTAATTTTGTATCATGGTCTTTGGAGTCAGGCAAACTGAATGGGAGTCTAAACTCTGGGACTTAAGACGTTAGACAAAATAATTAACTTTTGTCTCAATTTCTTCATCTACATAAAGGAGGGGTTACATAATAGAATTGCCATAAAAATTTACCCTTTAATGGCCCGTGAGACATATCATGCTCACCTACATTCTCTGCTTTTGATGATTAGTGGAACAGTGATATCCCATTTTTGTGTATGCTCCCATTTGGTGGATTCCTGTATAACTACATGAATATGAACAATGGTACCTTGTCGTACTAATCCCAGAACTAGAGACCCCTCTGGACCTATATGTCCCATTAGTTGTAACAAAATCCATAATACCTCAAAACAATTTTTAAATTTTCACTTAATCTGTCTTCCATCGTGGAAAACACATGGTTTCATCCAAATAATTTAAAACAGAAATAGTTATGTCTTGAAGATTTAAGTGAAATAAGGCATATCAAGTACTTACAATGGGCCTTGGAACATAGTAGGAAATCAATAAATATTCTCCTCTTAGATGTAGATTAGTAAATTGGTTGGGAGTTTCTACTACACACTTTAAAATGGTAATTACTGCAATAAGGGAAATCGCCTTGAGAAAGCCTCAATTTACAATTAACCCAGTACAAAAGAATGAAACTATGCCGAGTTTTTTCAGTTCTTAAAATTTATTTAGAGAAAAACATGTGTAAGCGCTTACATTTACCTCATAGACCCTCATGCTGAATTGTGTCAGGTGAGAAAAGCCAACATTTAGAGAACCTTTGTCAGTAGTAAAACAGTCATTCCAAAATGTAAATCTTTGTTCTCTTACAGATCACTGATTTCCACACTGTCTTTTTCTGGCAGTAAAAATCAATCTACTATTATGGTCTTAGATGTTCTTGCTTAATTAGAGGGCAGCTAATGAAATCCTGCCTCTTGTGCATTCTAAATAAAAGCCCTATATTGGATCATTCAAATCTGCACTTCCTTAAGCTGCCCTTCCCTGAAATGTAGTTAAACTCACATAATTGGCCATCTTAATTTATTGTTCTTTACCCTTGCTAGCTTTCCTTTGAAGAGAAAACTCAATTTTCTTTTTCCTTGTACATGCCCTGAAAATATTATCTAGGCCAAAATATATCAAAAGCTATGAAAACTGAAGATTCTGTAGTAAGCATTTGTTCTAAAATAGTATTGGGTTAACTTAGTTGACATAATGAAAATCTAGAAAAATGGATTCAGTCTCTGTACATGTCAAAAAATTTGTGAAATTGACTTTCACCTAAGAAACAATGAAGACTAATTATACTGAGTCTGACATGATTTTAATCTAAAAGTGTGTTAGGCAAGGTTTAGATAAACAAATCCAGAAACACTTATAGGTGTGTAAGAGAGTTTTATATCCAAGAGTAATTGTATATTAAGACAATAGTCTGGCCCAGTCCAGCAAGTCCATAAGTTCTATATTAACCTATAAATCCGATATTAGCCCGTATGTCCAATACTAGTCCATAAATTCTGCTACAGACTCACGCAGCACATGCAATAATGTTGGAAGCAGGAAATCACAGGCCAATGGGTGAAAAGTCTTGTGGAAGCATCTCAGTGCTGGAGTGGCTCCTCCAGCTCCAGGGCTCTGGCTGCCACTAGCATGGCTTCATGTGGCTTGTCAACAGGAATGTGAAGCAGAGTGTGTCCTGCCTCTCGGGAGGAAGATAGGAAGAATCCCCAGGAGAAGGTCATCCCCACATAGAGGCGTCATTGGCTATGGCCTGATTGACAGGCTGGACTCCACCCCTTCACTCAAGTTGACAGGCGATTACGTAACTGCCACAAAAGGTGACTCCTGTGCAGGATTTTACTATGATTCTACTCCTCATCAGTGGACTCCAAGGATAAGGCCATGGTTTTGAGTTGGACAAAGAACTTGATTTCATCTGTGTCTGCTTGTTTAAATTGTTGATGATGTTCTGTTTCTGAAGGAGTAAAAAGATCACAGGGAGCAGACTGCTATGTCAACCTCCCGGTTAGCTGTAACCATGTGGAACCATGGCTCTTTTAGTGAAATGATTTTCTGTACCGTGGTGCTTTGGAAAAAACCGCTTGAGGTTTATATTTCTAAATCTCTGAGAACTTACTTTTGCCCTAGTGTTCTACCCAGGGAGCCCTGGTGGTGTCGTGGGTTATGTGTCGGGTTGCTGACCACAAGAGCAGCAATTTGAACCCACCAGCCACTCCTCCCTTGAGAGAAAGGTGAAGTTTTTGACTGCTGTAAAGGCTTGCCGTTTTAGAAATCCACAAGGCCTATTCTAATCTATAAGGTTGGGATGAGTTTGGATTCACTGGGTAGTGAGCTTGGTGTTTGGGGGTGGTTTCAGTTTTTTACCTCAAGCAGTTTACTATTTTTGTCCAGGTTGATTGTCACTTTCTGGGTAAGCTATAAACAACTTGGTGTTTTGATACTTTAGTCTAGCCCCGGGCTGTCTTCTGCCCTATGACAAGTCTCTTTTATGCACCTGGCAGGAATTGGCCCGTTCACTATGAAAATTGAGTGATTAGTGGTAGCCAGGTTTTGAAAATGCATAAACACATTTGCTTGTACTAACTGTTTTTCCTGCCTTTTAAAGAGGCAGGAAGAGAGAAGAAACAGAGAGAGGAGGTAAGAACTTACTAAAAGCGCTGTAGCTTTGAAGAGAGCGAGAGAGAGAGAGAGAGAGAGAGAGAGAGAGAGAGAGAGAGAGAGAGAGAGACCTAGGAGAGGTCCTGTGGAAGAGCCAGCATTAATAGGCCCAGAGGGGCCTGCAATTAAGTTCATAGTAATGGCAGAAACTAAGCAGCGAAGAGTGGAGCAATCTGCTACACAGGCTATGAGCTGTGTCAGATGGCAGTGGAGAAGCTGGTGGCCAGAAGGCTGAAGACAAAGAGATCTGCACAGCTGAGGCGGGGTGTGCACACCAGTAACAGGGCTGTCCTGAGAGAGTTAAGAGCAGGCCTGCATGGCTCAGGGTAGGCATGCACGGCAGAAAGGCCTACTTACTTGGACAGCTGAGAGAGCTATCCTATACCAAAGAAGGGAAGGCTATGCTTTAGGGGGGACCAGTCCAGACCTTGCCTACCTACATGCTTCCTAATCCTGATTCCAAGTTGTCCTCTGTTACTTCCTGCAGGGGCCGGCTGTGAATTGTTTGATGTGGCTGTTCTAGCCAAAGTCTCTTACCCCCCCACCAAATGACCTCGCCTCGCATGGGTCTGGTAAGATGGTGGGGGAAGATACTGGTGAAGCAATTATGAAGATACTTGTGAGCAATTATGAACAGGATTCCCTGGAGAGCCATGCTGGTGTGTATAAAATGAGCCCTCTGAGAGGCAGGAAAAGGACTCTCGTTACCAGCAGGAGCCAGAAGTGTAGTGTATCTATCCTCTGGAACCGAACTCCCTGTATAATGAACTTTCTGGATCCGGATGATGGACACATCAGAGGAGCAGCAGCAGAACCAGGAGCCAGAGCACAGGACAAAGTGATGGACTTACCAACCAATGGAGCAAGTAAAGCTGTGCAAGAAGGTGGCATGTGGAGTAGGGTGCCTCTGAACACGTCATTGAGGGAATTGGCCTTGCTGACCTAAGAAAGTGGGCCTGAGTGCCTTCAGGCTGAGACATACTGAAATGGGGTGCCTCTGGGTACTTATTTCAGGAAGCAGGGTTTGCTAACCCACAGAACTTAAGCCTTCAGGTTGAAACTTATAGTAGAGTGGTATGGCCTTTGGGCATTTATTAGCAGACTTGGCAGAACTTTGTATGAGCCTGAGCATTTCTCATTGGCATTGCAACTTGTTAATGTCCTTAATACACCTTTTAATCATGAATTTTGTCTGCTCAACCATCACAATCGGTATTAGAACCTGGAGAGAACAAGTAGAGAGGTAAAAGGGAGAACATTAATTAAGGCAACACACTTCCATAATAAACCACTTAACTGAATTTCTGAGTCTTATGTGATGATTGCAACAAACTAGGAAAAAAGTAGAGCCATGGGGGTAGAGAGATGGCTGGTGTCGTTGTGAAGAAATTGAGAGCAGAGTCTGTCGAACCTCAGCTGTTGTAGGAATCAGCTTGGGCTGATCCTAATCAAGACAAACCTGGACACAACACAGCTCTTCCCTGAAGTTCCACATGTCCTTTCAAGGTGTAGGACCAACTCCCTCAGTAGCTATTCCTCCAGATTGAGTCCCAGTTCATCCATGAGATTTCCTTTTCTGAAGTCCTTTAGCCTAGATAGTCCATGCCATCAAATCTTCAACTTGCATTTTTCTTTTTTATTGCCTGTTTCATAATAACTGGCCCCTACAGGACTTTGTATACTAAGAAAGTCTTTTCATATCTCATTATATTGCAACTTCCCCTCACCTGCGAGAGGAAAATATGGCAGTTGCTTTTAGTGATCGACCATTCACAGTTAAGGACATCTGAATTCCGGAGAAATCACACTCTGATATTACATCTCTTCCCACTAGAACTGGTCTCGTTTCTCGTATTCTATACTGTATTTACCTTATACATAAATCATGTCTTCTAATCAAGTCTATTAATCTTTAAAAATCTATTCTGATGGGAACTCCTCATTCTGGACTAAGGAGAAACTCAGTTGCACAATTCACTCATAACCTAGAGCAGTGCTACCCAATAGATGAGTCATATATATCATTTTCAATGTTTTTATAATACCAGTTTTTAAAAGTAAGGAGAAACAGATAAACAGAATAATGCTTTATTTTCTTTAACCCAGTATATTGAAAATTATGTAATTTCAACATGTAGTCAGTATAAAAATATTAATGAGATGTTTTTCATTTCTTCCTCCCACCCTCTGTACTAAGACTTTGAAATTCCGCGTGTATACATTGACAGCACAACTCAATTTGGACTAGCCACATTTCAAATGCTCCGTGAAGCTAGTGGCCACTGCGCTGAACCAGCATTTTCCCTCGTGGTTGAAAACCAGTCTCTATTCCCTGAGAGCAGAAAGTGGAAACAATTCCACACTAGATGACAAAAATGAGTGATGCATAAATTATGAAAACAATAGAGGACTTAAGCAGGGGAAAACATGGGTAAGATTCATTCTTTTGAGAATTTGGTTTATGGTCTTGGCTCAGTAATTCCTAATTTAAATGAGAAACCATTCAATTTGCAAAGGTGGTGCAGTATGCTAAGCATTTTATTTGTTTGCATTATTTTCTGATTATACATTTGTCTTAGATACCTAGTGCTGCTGTAACAGAAATACTACCAATGGTGGGTGGCTTTCATGATGGTAGATTAATTTTCTCACGGTTTAGAAGATTTAGAAGCCTGGATTCACGGCACCAGGTCCAGGAGAAGGCTCACTCTATCTGGGAAAAAATCATTGTCTAGACCTCTCTAGAGCTCCTCTTGGCGTTCCTTAGGAAAACTCCTGTGCCACTTCTTTTAACTCCTTTGGTACTTGCTTGTCTCTGGTTCTCAGCTGTCCTTTTTCTATCATGAGCAGTTAGGTATAAAACATACCCTATAGGGATATGGATTCATTAATATAAAAAATGATGCTCGATTCTCAGGATTACCTGGCTTGGAGTGCACAATATTCAACCTGTAACCGCTTGCTATTCAGGATTTCCCATTGCTCCTTTGTGTTCCCTGGTGACAAAAATCACCTGAGTACTTAATGGAAATATTCCAGTCCAGGTCTTTTGCCAGACCAACAACATAGTAAGTATCCAGCTGAGGGGTGACTAGAAATAAGGCTTTTTAATAGCACCCCGGGTACTTGTGATTATCAAGCAACTTTGGGAAAACCTGGACTGTAAAACTGAGTCTCTTCAGTCTGATTCAGGAGGGCCTTTCTGATGTAGCTGGTGATCACACCCCCATCCATGCAGTCTTCAGCCAGAGGAGTAGCACTTGTTAGACCACTCCTTGCCCTCACCCACCCCTCGTGCTGTTACATCAGCCTAGCATGCCCGTCACCCTGTGCTGGCCAGCAACTGCTGTTAGTCAATCTCACAAACACTCGCCTTGTGCCAGCCACTGTGCAACCATGGCCCTTCCTACATGAAGACACTGAAGGTAGCTCACCATCTGTTTGTGTTGCTTCATCATCACTGAAGATGAGACTCCTCATTTGCAGACTGCTACTCTTAGCTACTAGTAAAGCATCTAAGGAGCCCTGGTGGCACTGTGGTTAAGTACTCAGCTGCTAACTGAGAAATTGGTGATTCAAATCCACCAGCAGCTCCATGGCATAAAGCCGTGGCAACCTGCTTCCATAAAGCTATGGAGGATTGACTTGGATGAAAGGGAAGATGGAGAGCCGGAAGAGGAAGAAGAGGAATCCAAGAAGGGGGTGTGGGATAGAATACAGGGCTGGAGTGGTATGGAGTGGTATGAACTGTTGAGTGCAAAGCCGATGGTCTGAAATGTAAAACCTCCACCTGATTCATAATAAAATACCCATTACAAAAATAACTTTGGAAACCCTGTGGGGCAGTTCTATTCTGTCTTCTAGGGTCAACACGAGTCCAAATTGACTCATCAGCAGTGTTTTTACACTTTCTTCTTCTTTTTTTTTAAATAAAGACTTGTGTGGCACAAGGAAATGCTCAACAACCGTTTCCACTGAAAACACAAGTAACACAAGTATCCACAAGTTAGCTCCAACTGCTTCATAGTGGTTTATAGATTGCAGCATACTTTTCATTTCTGTCACCTCATTGACTCACTGTGGCATGGTGAGATGGGAGGTATTATTTTACATGGGTGAAAGGTAAGTGACTTTTCCCAGGTGATAGGTAATGATCCGGGGCCCATCCCGATGCCAGCACTAACGTCTATGTAGGCTTTAAGACGATCCCAAGTCTTGGAGTCAGATTTCCAGTGAAGTATAGAAATCTTTGCTTTTCTTTAGTCAAGTCACTGAAACAAATATCAAAATGCACTCTCAGGGTTGTTTCTGAGTTCCAGATCAATAACCCATGTTTTAGCATGCTCCCAGGTTGTAGAAATCTTCATGTAAACAATGAACATGTGAGAAATGGATGGAACCAGTTAGAGTCTTGGGTTATTATTGTTCTCTTAGAGATATTCGTACCTGCATTCTGTCCTTTGAGAAAAGTACTTCTATCCTTTGGGTAAAGGCACAAATAAAACCTGGCAGAATGCATTCTCTGATGACACTATAAGGAAAACATGACCCAGTGAGAAGATGAAGTAGTTGTGAGGATTCAGGATGCTGTAGACATGGGTTGGATTATTATTTGCTAGGAGATCTTGATTATCACACTCAGTATAACAATTGCATGCCCTGGTTCTAGACATTCAGTAACAGACTAGAGAAACTGCTCGTCTTGACTTGAACTTTCAAAGAAATAAATGTGTGTCAGTCTGTGGTCTCACCTAAATTAATTCTAGGAATTACAACTTCCCTTTCTGAGAGCAATAGCAAGAGATGCCTATTTTCAGGCAATTGCATTTTATTGGTAAGTATTGGTCTGCAGATTTTTTAAAGCTGAGAGAAACCGTTTCTATGGTTTTAGTTGTTACAAATTAATTATAGTAGTTTGAAAGCACACTTTTCTGCAGTGTTTTTATTGGATTATTAATATTCATTTATTCTGTGGTGAAACTCTGGTAGAGAGATGAAGTCATGGTCATTATAATAGGCCTAGTGTATGTTAACTCTCTTTAAAAGTGTCATTATGATTATTTAGCAGGTTTCTCCCTGAAATTTAAATAATGATGTTGGTACCTCCTTAAACAATGCATTTTTTTAACCTAGAAGAAACTGCTATTTTATGTGGTTATGCATGAATCACTGTGATAAGTATCTCCTAATTTTCTAGTAGGTTAAATGTTGTCTTTATCACTAGAAATTATAACCCATCAATATTCAAGTGATGCTATCCAGTAAGAAAGAATTATACCATCCCTTTTGAGAAAATCTATTAAGATTACCTCTTTGAAATCCCCTTAAAACAACTCCCATAGCCTTTTGAACTGACCTCTTTGCCTTCAATTTAACTAGTCTTTTTTTTTTTTTTTTTAATCAATTTATTGGGGCTCCAATTTAACTAGTCTTTAATGGATTTTTTTGGAAGCCACTGTTTGGATTGGCCTCTTTGTGTATGTGTGTGTTTGGTGGGGGTGGGGGGAGGAGAAGGCACCCTAATGAGAATAAACCACAAAAATCAAATCCACTGTCATTGAGTTGATTCCAACTCATAGCAACCCTATGTAGGGTTTTTGAAGCTGTATGTTTTTATGGGAGCATAAACTTTCTCCAGTGACGCACCACCCACTGTTTGTGGTCCGCAGTCCACACTGATAGGCAGCATCATCAGGGTTCCTTCTTATGAGAGTCAGACACATGTATTACTGAGAGAACTTGTCTGCAGACGCCCCTGATTGCAGAGACATTTTTAACACTTTTTGTTTGGAATAAGCATAGGCAGATATGGACTTCTTATCTTACGTGTGTGTGTGTGTGTGTGTGTGTGTGTGTGTGTGTGTGTGTGAGAGAGAGAGAGAGAGAGAGAGAGAGAGAGAAAATATTTACATTCATTCTTATTGCTAAATAATATTCCATTGTGTGGCTATACTACATTTTGTTCTAGTCATCAATTGATGGATATGTAAGCTGTTTCTATCTTTTAAGTAATAATACTTAGACTTCTATAAATAATGCATATGCAGGTTTATGTGTGGACACAGATTCTGTGTGTGTGTGTTGTGTGTGTGTGTGTGTGCATGAAACTGCTGCCCTGATGGGTATAGCAGTTACAAGTTGAACTGCTAAGTGCAAGGTTAGCAGGCGGAAACCCCTGGCTACTCCACAGGAGCGGCCTTGGAAGCCAAGGGCAGTTCTGCCCTGTCCTGTCCTGTAGAGTTGCTGTGAATCAGATTGGACTTCCTGGTAGTGAGAAAGGGATGTAAACTGTCTATTTAACTCTTTAGGGAATGCCCATGCTGCCTTCCAAATCAGCTAAAAAATTTCCACAATAATGTATAAATGATTCTTTACATCCTCACTAAAACATCTACAGACAGCACTCATATTTAAGGGAGTTATTAGGGAAGCTAACAAGTCAATCCCAATAAGAAATGCTCAGGATAAAGTTTGTTTATTGTGACATGTTACAAAGCTCTCCCAGGTCTGTTCTAAGCATTTCGTGTAACTAGGGTCATATAATATTTGTCCTTTTGTGTCTGGCTTCTTTCACTCGGAATACCTTTTTCAGTTATCCACGCTGTAGTATCTATCAGAACGTCATTTTTCTTGAGGATTGACTAATATTCCATTGTGTGGCTCTATTGCATTTTGTTTATTCATTCGTCTGTTCCCTTAGGTGGTTTCACCTTTGGGCTGTTGTCAAGAATGCTAGCGTGAACATTGGTGTACAAGTATCTGTGCACCCCTTAGGAGTAGAACCACAGAGTCGTATGACAGTATTCCATACTTCACTTTTTGAAGGGCCATCCAAACTGTTTTCCACCGTGGTTGTACCATGTACAGTCCTATCAGCAATGATTGAGGCTTCTAATTTCTTCCTATCCTCACCTACACTTTCTGTTCTCCATCTTTCTGATCCGAGCCATTCTGGTGGGGTTGAAGCAGCATCTCCTTGTGGTTTTAGTTTGTGCTAATGAAAGAGCCCTGGTGGGCCTGGGAGAAGCACCTGGCTGCTAGCTACACTGGCAGTTTACACTCACTCGTCAGTCTGCTGGAGAGAGTTGTGGCAATCTGCTTCCATAAAGACTACTGCCTTGGACATCCTAAGCTGCAACTCTGCTTCTTCATAGGATGCTCTGAGCATTGTAGCACACGGCACTGCCAGCTAATGGTTTAGAGCACCTTCATGTGCATAGTGACTATTTTTACATCTTCTTTGGTAAAATGTCTACCCAAGACCCTTACCTCATTTCTGATTTGAGTTGTTAGTCTTTCTGTTGTCACACTCTGTTCTTGTCTTTGTGATAACAGCCCCCATCCTAAAGGGTTTGGGATAATTGTGATTTTGATTTGCATTTCCCCGATGGTTGATGGATCTCACTCATCTTTCCATTTGGTGATTGGCTATTGTCTATCTTTTTGATAGAAATGTCAAGTCAGATCCTTTCCCCATTTTAAAATGTGGACACTTGTCTTTTTAGTACTGAATTGTTAAAAGAGTTTTTATACATTCTAGATGCAAGTTCCTTACCAGATATGTTATTTACAAGTGCTTTCCTCCCGTTCTGTGAGTTCTTTTTAACTTTAGTCATGGTTACAGCAGGGCATTACATCCTCCAAGAAGCTTTCTCGCTGTCTGGGTGTGTTCCCTCTCCACTTCCCATAGCTTCCTGGCACAGCCCTCTTTTGTATGCTCAGCACACAGTGTACTGAAATAATCTGTTTAGGATTGTGTTTTCTCTATCAGAAGGCACTGTGTCTTACAGAGCTCTTTATTTCCAGTGCCTCAGCTTCTGCTGAATTCAAAATAAGAGCTCAACAAAATAATTGCTTGTTCACCTAAACAAAAATGAATCCAGAGTTCCAGGGCATGGGGGTCACTACTAACCCACAAGGCTAATAGAAAGGGCCTCAAAAACAAAACAACCCTGAAAGAGTTTGAGTATGGGAGGGAGGCTGCAGGGTATAGAGTTTAAACTGTATGCAAAAATACGAGGCATCATTTTTTTACCAATCATCCCTTGCTTAGGATACTTTCCCCATCCCTCCCTTAATGCTTCTGTGGTACCAGTCACAACAGAGGAACTCCAGACTGCAGCCACCCATGGGCCCAGGATTCATATAGTGCAAGGCCCTGTACACCATTCGTCTCTTGGTTTTATTCTGAGCAGCACACTGCGATTCATATGACTGGACATTTATTTTACTTATATCCATATTGGAAAATGCCTAAATTCCTCAATACCACATAAGATTAGCTCCTAGAGAGGTCATATTAGTATAGTTGTGTCTGGTGTGGGGAGAGGTGACAATGTGTGTGCTGCCTTGTGAATCTGATGATAAGACCCCCTTATACCTAAGGGGCCTTAGTGTTCTAAGCTTGCTGTAACACAAAATACCACAACTGGTTAGCTTTAAAGAACAGAAATTTATTGTCATAGATCTGAAGGTTAAGAGTCCAAATCAGGTTCCTGATCAGCTCAATTCCCTCTGTGTTGATAGCCTCAGGAGGTTCTTGGCCCCTTGGTTTATAGACAGTCCTCACATGGCATCTGCCTTCACCTTTTTAAAACCCAGAAGTTATTAGGTTTAGAATCCACCCTATACTCTGGATTCACATCAGCTCCTGAATTGATTACATTACAATAGATTTCATTTGGAAGGTGATATTATAATTACATCACAGAAGGCAATTGACTCTACCCAAAGCCAGCTGATTTAATCACATATAACTCCATGACATCGACTTGAATAGTGTTGGCCAAACCACTGGGAACCACAGCCTAGTCAAATTGGCACATAACATTAACCGTTACATAGTCCAAGTGTTTTCCCTTTCTAGTGAAATAATCTTATTGTTGTAAATGTCCGTTTCCCCCCTCCTTATTACCTGTTTTCTTTTTGTCTGTCTTAAATGTATCTAAATTAAAGAGATAGATGGACTAATACCCTTATCCATTTGGGGAACATGTTTTATTTTCTCATGTGATGCTCTAAACTGCCCCTTTACATTTTCACTATTGCTGCCAAATACTTGAACTTACTCCATTTAGATTAGGAAAGTAGAGGTAATAGGAAGTATCAGTTACTCACCATAAAATAAGTCTGTGGCTTTAATTGTTCAAATACATGCCACTTTGTCTGTAGTTTTTGTTTTAGATTTAGACCCTGGTAGAAACACACAAGGGACCATTTAAGACTAAGACCCCAGAAGGAAGCCCATATAAATTTTGTGTGCCTCTGATGTGTTAGGCTGGGTTGACTCGAGAAGCAAATCCAGAGACACTCATATATGTGTAAGAGAGAGCTTGATATCAAAGAGCAATGATACACTGGGAAAACATCCCAGCCCATTCCAGATCAAGTTCGTAAGTTCAATATTAGTCCATATGTCCACTCCTAGTACATAAGTTCCTCTTCAGACTCACATTGCCACTTGCAATGATGCTAAATGCAGGAAGATCACAGGCCAGTGTGTGCAAAGTCTTGTAGATCCATTGGCCATGGACACATCTCCAGGGTTCTGGCTGCTATCAGCTTGGATCGAAGTGGCTTGTCAATAGGAAAGTGAAGGCAGAGAGTGTCATGCCTCCAGGGAAGAAGAGGGGACATTCCCAGAATCCTCATGAGAAGGCCACGCCCACAAGGAGGCATCAGGCTGAGACCTGATTGACAGGCTAGACTTCACCTCTTCACTCTTAATATCCTCAAGTTGACACAAGATTATGTAACTACCACAGATATGATGTCTAGGAGAAAAAATCGATGTTCTCTCTCAGCCAGTTCTCATTTGGCGTGAATGTAGTGTCCTTGTTTTGCTTTGTTTTAGGGTGAAGAGAAATCTAGTTGACCATCTAAGACCATTGATGGGTTTTCCCTTAGAATGACCTCATTATAAAAGATTTACTGGGATTCCTGAATGAGAAATACCTCTACCTTTTATGTTTTGGGGTTTTTTAAAAATAAAAATAGCTCCACATTTGTGGGGAAAGAGTTTGGCACACATACTGACTATAATATTGTATCGAGAAGCATGTTGATTGACTCAAAGCCAGGTGCTGCTGGTAGTAGTTAAACGCCTATAATGATGTGCACACCACACTTACCTACTAAAATCCTTCAATCTTCATGTGGTAAGAAAATCTCTCTCTCTGATCTAATTGACTCTCCAGTAACGGCATTACCTGGAACATGAGCTTGCAGACCTGGTTTCATTAATTATTGTACTGTCTTTGCTAGATACTGGCCTGACACAGGTTCTGATGCTCAGGTGGTTGAGTTGCTGATGTTTAGAAGTAGAACACCAAGCCTTTTTTTTCTAGTCCATCTTACCCTGGAAGCTCTGCTGAAACCTGGTCAGAGTCACTCAAGCCTCCACTGACGAATGGTGGTAGCTACAATTGAGGTGCACTGACCAGGCATTGAACCTGGGTCTCCCAAATGCTAGGACACCATTTACCACTAAACTTTCACCATACCCATTCACACAATATAGTTGCTCAAAAGCTGATGGACGAGTGTAAAGAGAGCAGAAGGCGTTGATTGTTGTACCTTCAGACCTTGGGTTCGAGGCGCAGGCTGGGCCACTCTAGCAAGAGTCCTGGAAATATTAAATCTCTGGAAACTGCACTGCCATCAAGTCGATGCTCGCTCATAGACACCGTAAAGGACAGGGTAGAGCTGCCTCTGTGAGTTTCCAAGACTAACTCTTTAAGGGAGTAGAAAGCCGCATCTTTCTCCCTTGGAGCGCTGGCTGGTGGTTTCAAGCTGCCGACTTTGCACTTTGCAGCCCATCCCATAACTACCCCACCACCAAGACCCCTTCACCTCCAGGAGGTAGAATAAAAACCTTGGGTTATTCTAAAGCCAAACTTACTACCCTTGGATGTATTTCAGCCCTAGGCTGTAAATCGTTATAGGAGAAGAAGACCTCAGCTTACTCCCACAGAGTGGCTAGCAGGTTTGGTTAGGATCTGGTGCTTACCCAATCGCAAGCACTATCAGAGCACCTACATTATCATTATTAACTCTTATCAAGTCAGGGAAATGTCCTGACTCACAATTTAGGACTAAACCACAGTGCTATAAATGAGCTTGATTAAACCAGTTCAGTCCTCTTGAAAAAGAATAATGGGAGGACATTGGAAAGGCATCAGCTGGATGTTGATATCTACTCCTTCCCCCGAATAAGATTCTACCCTCACTTGTAGGGAATATGCACGGACATTGGGAAAGATGAAATAAAGAAAATTTCCACTATGAACGGTTTCATCTTTGGAGGTTAGCCTTGGACCTAGAACACAAACAAGTCTGTTAGTCATTAGTGACTGTAACTTCTTTTCCAAAATGCATGTTTCATTGTTACGGTCATTTACAAATATTTCTGCATGACACATTTTTACGTTTGTGCTTTTGGTAAAGCAGCAAATGACTAACCTTCAGTAGCCCAATATGTGAAAAATCGTCAGAGTCCTTTCAGGATTACTTGTGTGGATTAGGCTGTTGGTGGGAACAGTGTGTTCAAACTGAAGACCTAGTGAAGAGACCGGTCTGTTGTGAGCAATGTGACGCAGTGGAATCTGGGGATTGCCCCATTATGAATGGATTATTTGGAAATAGAAATGTTATTTTTAGGCGTGGCGTTCCTATAAACCCTGAAGCTGTGTGCTTTACAAACTTGAAATTTATGGACTAAATAAAAATTACCAGATGTCTCTGTAGATGCTAAAGGGGCGAAGTGCATAGTGGATCAGAAGAGTCTGGAAGAAATGATGTTCATCTCTATGCCGTCCACACTCCAAAGAGATAGTTGAGGTCAAAGGCTGCACAATATGCATGGAGTCATGAGGGGTAGCGTAGTGCACTAAGCAACCCCTCATTACTTCATGCATATTTGTGGCCTTGCAAACAGCAATGATTCTACTCTAATTTATTACATTCTTTCCTGAGGCTTATCTCCTTCTTCTAATGGGTCAGCAGAACCCAACTTGGACTTAGAAATCTAGTAAAAGCCCAAGAAAGAGCTAAATATACCAGCTTTATTGCTTTTGTCTTGCACATAACAGTAAACCTCAATAATTTTTGTGAAGTCACTTAAATGGATTCTCTTCTCTCCTTAGAAATCCGAGCTCAATTGGTAGAACAACAAAAATGCCTGGAACAGCAAACAGAGATGCGCGTCCAGTTGCTCCAGGACCTACAAGATTTCTTCCGGAAAAAAGCAGAAATTGAGACGGAATATTCTCGGAACCTAGAGAAGTTAGCAGAAAGGTTCATGGCAAAAACAAGAAGCACTAAGGATCACCAGCAGTACAAGTAAGGGAAACATGACTCAAGTTCACCTTTCCAAGATGATATCCGACCTTTCCCCATGTTTATTGGTTTCACATCTTTTATATTTCTGTCTGATAGTTATTGATTGGCATATCCCCAGGAATAAAAGCAAACCCCTGTATTTATAATTTGTGGATTGGCACTTGTCACATTTCAGTCTAGCTGCATACTCTTGACATTTTAATTTTTCATATGTGAGAGCATTTTGAAAAGGTTGAAGCACACTCATATGTATAATGTTTGTGAATAACTTTATATCTACAAGAAGAACAAATGTTTGTAAAGTTCTTGGTTACAGAAAACTTAAAGTGTTTCTATCACAGGTAAATGCTTGAAAGAGCAAAGATAAATGAGCTGCTTCTCTTAGCACAGGCCTCGGGGTTTCCTGTAGTGATTCTACACACAAACTAGGATAGCTTGTGTTTGGTGTGCTCAGGCTTCTTGTTTGTGATCCTTGCCAATTAGGCTGACATAAAACCAGGGTAAAGTGCTCATGAGTGAATATAATGCAGCCTATATCATTTGTACTTCATTCTTTAAAAAATACATGTAAGTTAGCAAATACATACAGAAAACAGATTTGTTTGAGATACCAAGGGATTTGGGGAGGAGAGAGTCGGGAGTTACTTCTTAAGAAATACCGGGTTTCTGTTTAGGGTGATGAAAAACTTTTGGAAATGGATAGCGGTGATGGGTACACACATGATAAATAATTAAATTTCATTTGCATACTTTAAATGGCCATTTTTAATGCTATATACCATATATACTCGAGTATAAGCCGACCCAAATATCAGCTGAGGCACCTAATTTTACCACTGCCTTAAAAATGTGCTGAAAAATTCAGCTTGTACTCTAGTATATATAGTATTTCTTACCACAATAAAATTTAAAAACAAAAATTCCTAATAAGCGAAGTTACAGAGAGAACCGAGGAAATAGCAGCTCCAGTCGACTGTCTGAAGTATTCCATCAGCAAAGAACAGAGCTAAGGGTGATGGGGTGAACTACCAACACTGGAGGCAGACATAGATTGGCCTGTTTAGGAGACCCTGAAAAGGCAGTGCATGCCCCTGACTTACATATGCACCATAAAATGGCTACATTTTTATGTTCTGTTGTATTTTACCACAATGTGGTCCTTTTTTGAAGGCAGTGCCAACGTTCCTGTGTGGAAATAGAACAGGCTAGGTAATCTGAAAAACACTTCTGCACAACTCCCCGAAACGCAGGTTAAAAATATAACAGACCTCCCTTTAACTGTATAACTGAACTTACAGGAAAGTAAGGGAGATTTCCAAGGGTCATGAAAGGGAGCTGGGAACCTGAGTGGCCATGGTAGCCAGACTTTAGACCCACATGGGCACTGGAGAGGATACCCAGGCCAAGTAGAGAGTTGGCACAGGCAGTCTCTCCACCCTGCCCCCTTGGTATTGCAACCCAGCCTGCAATCCCAAGAGGAAGAGCTAATGTCTTGGTGACAGGGAAACAGAAAACCAGCTACCCGCCGCATAGGGCAAGCCAAGGAGACCTGGCTGTTTAGCCTAGACTCTAGGTTGGAAGGGCTGCAGGGAAACAAACCCTTCCCTGCACCAGTGGACCTGTGGATCCCACGTTAAAGGAAGTGTGGGAACTAGCTGGAAGGATCCATCCTCAGTCTGGGATAGAGAATACTTTTTTGACCCCCTTCTGGATGACTGTAAACTCTAGTGTTGGCCCAGCACAGAGGTAAGTCATAGTGATGATTTCCAGGGTGCACAAATGTCAAACATACTGGAACGACTCTGGGACTGGGATGAGGCGACTGGAGTCAGTACTACAGTCGTGTTTATGCTAACTGTCCCTTCTTTAGGGAGCCCTGGTAGTGCAATGGTTACAGCACTCAGAAGTTGGCAGTTCAAAACCACCAGACCTTCTGTGGGAGAAAGATGTGACAGGCCGTCTGCTTCCATAAGTATATACAACCTTGTAAAAGGCAGTAGCATGGAGCTCCTTGGTCCTATGGGGTCACTATGAATTGGAATCAACCCAATGCTAGTGGGTGGGGTTGGGTTTGGGTTCCTTAAAAAAAAAAGTGCAAGTAAGAAAACCCCATCCATTCAATAGCTATTTTGTAGTTCCTGTGTTTCTGTGGTGACTGAAAACAAATTTGGAAGAACCCAGGCACCTGAGACTTGCACTCTGTATGAATCAGATGCCACCTTTTGTTTCTCTTGGTTTGTTTGGTATCTTTCTTCAAAAGATCTTGGTATTTTCTTTGACTTGAGTACATTTATCATGGAATATAGGACTGGAGGTAAGATGGGTTAAGTCTGTGGGATGTTTAAACCAGGATTAGGAAAAAAGCTCAGAGACAGGCTTTTTAAGAGAGTCACACAGACCTGGGTTTGGATGCTAGCTGTACTGTGTGACTTTGGTCAAGTTACTTAACCTCTATGAGCCTTGGGTGGCTAATGTATAAAATAAGATTTTATGACAATCGAATGAGAAATTGAAAAAGGCCCTTGATATGCTTGACAGCTGGCACAAGGCATGTGCTCAGAAGTCCTACTCTCCCCAAAGAAATGTTATATTGTGAGTACTGTAATATCACCAATCGTGCACGCTCTCTTCTTCAGTTTTGAGATGCTCGTTATTAGAATCGTCGTTGACATAAAGCTGGCCCTGCATAGTAAAGTAGAAGTTAGGATCGGCCTCTCTTGGCTCTAAGACGATCTCAAATACTTACTTTGGTCTTTATCAAACTACTGTACATTGCTGAGCTTCATTTTTCCCCCTCATTAATTAAAATAAAATATATATATCTGCCTTAACAGAAAGTTGTGAAGATTAAGTACATTTGATGTCCACAAAGTCTCTGGAATAACCCTTAGGTAAAAATAACTAATTTGATACTTAATTACTATGTGCCCAAGAAACTGTTGTAAGCTTTTTAAAGTATATACTAACTCAAATCCTCATAACCATCCTCTGAGGATTGATCTGGTCATTATTATACAGATAAAGTAACTGTGGCACAGAGACGTAAAAATTATTTTCCCAAGGTTACCTTGTAATCTTGTGGATGGTGAACTTGGATTTGAACCTGGACAGCCTACTGCCATGGCTAAGCTCCTAACCTCTGTACTGCTGCTCCAAGTAGGCACTGAGTACAGATTAAAATAAAATGAACCCATTGCCTTTAGTTGGCTCTAACTCATGGTGACCCCTTGTGTGTCACAGTAACACTCAGCTGCATGGGTTTCAGTGCTGGTTTTGCAGAAGCAAACCACAGCCTTTCTTCTAAAGGGCCTTGGAGTGGACTCGAACTTCCAACCTTCTGGTTAGCTGCCAAGTACTTTTACTGTTTCTGCACCCCAGGCAACTGCAATTCTTATTACTGAAATTGTCATTAACTCAAATATAATAATGTGTTTAGTTAATGAATGAGATATTATTTATTGGAATGCTTACTATGGGTAAGGCACTGAGAAGGCAAAGAAATGTTGTCAAAGATGCAACAGAGGACAATACTGGGGATACATGGAAGGGAGGTAGTATGGTTTGAACCCCCCACAGCAGGGCAAACCAAGAAGGGAACATAACAGATCAGCAATGGGAGCAAAGCAAAGCAGAGCCACAAAGCCCCTAAGGAGCCCCCCAAATAGACTTCAGGCTAAGAGAGGCAGCTCCCGGAATTCACCCAGGACCAGTGGGAAGATAGGCATAAAGGTCAGCAGACAGACCTGGAATTATGTATGTTTTTGTTTTTCCTTGTTTTCAATGGTTTGTTTTCTATTTGTTTGGTCTATGCCATTGTTGGTATGCCTACTTACATAAGACAGGCATAGGAAGCAAGCTCGAGGAGAAAGCAATGGGACCAACGGTCCCAGAGGGACTTGGGGGCAGAAGGGGCCGTAAAAGGGTGCAGTGGGCAAACAACACCATAGACAGGGAAACAACTAGGGAATCAAAATCAATAGCGAGGAGGACATAGAGATCCTGGGGGTGCTGGCGCAGCAGCAATCTACCTGAGAGGCAGTACTATGAGGCAAAAGTAGGGTGAGCATGATAGTGGGGCAGAAGGAAGGTAAAAGGAAACAGAGGAATGATCTAGGAAGCAAAACTATGGATAGAGGTATAAGCATAGGTGTGTCCATATGTAAATACATTAATTCATAAAAATAGAGGTATTGGCCTATGGACATATATTTATATGACAATATACTGAGGTAGTGAACAGACTTCGGGCCTCTGCTCATACTTCCCTCAATACAAAGACACTTTGTTCGAACAACTTGGCAGTCTGAGATGCTCACCCTCCCAGTACAATCACTGAAGACAAAATGGGTGCATAAGCAAATGTGAAGAAGGCAGATGGTGCCCAGCTATTAAAAGATATAGCATCTTGGGTCTTAAAGGCTTGAGGTTAAACAAGTTGCCATCTAGCAGAGAAACAACAAGCCCACATGGAAGAAGTGCACCAGCCTGTGCAATCATGAGGTATCATCAGAACAGGGTAAGACATCAGAAGACCCTTAGCAAACAAACAAACAAAACCATAGGGTTGAGAACAAGGGGCCTTAGAGCAGAGACCCAATACCCATCTGTAGATAATGA
>NW_022103898.1:69237029-69240448 GCF_000313985.2 Echinops telfairi | reverse complement strand
CACCACCAAGGGAAAGAACAACAGAAACCGTGGGGGAAGGGAGACAGCGGTCAGTGTGAGATACAAAAATAAAAATAATTTATAATCTATTAAGGGGAGCGGGAGAGAGAAGCTGATACCAAGGGCTCAATAGAAAGTAATTGTCTAGAAAAGAATGATGGCAGCATATGTACAAATATGCCTGATATAATTGATGTATGGATTGTAATAAGAGTTGAAAGAGCCCTCAATAAAATGATCAAAAGAATAAAAATAAAGAGAAATTTTAAAAAGTCAAAGAATTTAGGGCTGTTTCAGCATAACGAATAACACACATGAAAGTTAACATACCCAACCCCCCAAAATCCCTTGCCCTGGACTAGATTCCTTCATAGTGACCCTGTAGCACAGAGCAAAGCCATCCCATGGAGTTTCTAAGGCTGTACATCTTTACCAAAGCAAGCAGCCACAAGTTTCTGTAGCGGAGTGGCTGGTTGGTTTGAACTGCTGACCTTCTGCATGCCATGTTAGCACCCAAACTTGGAACCATTGCACTACCAGGGGCCCTTAAAGGTTACTGTAAAAAAGGTAACATTTAACCTCTTAATGTTTGGGTAGACAGAGCATGTCAGTAGAAAGGCCCGAGTTTACCTGCCACAGAACCACTGTCCTTGTTGGGTAGACAAAGCATGTCAGTAGAAAGGCCCGAGTTTACCTGCCACAGAACCACTGTCCTTGCTTGAGGGCTTTGAGGAAAGAGGGTGAGTTCCTAGGTGTAAGTGTGATTCAGAGCATGCAGTGGAGATAATGGGGGCTCAGCTAGTGCAAGTGCTGGCACCCTAAAGTGGTGTCCTTCACACTTATGCCTGCTCCCATCCTTTACTTCCCTTTGCTTCTGGAAAGGGTTCTGAACTGATGCAGTGTTAAATTTTGGATCTTAGAGTCTTAATGGCAGAAAGACCTGACTTGATCGTTTTTCTAACTTTATTACTATCCGAGGATTATAGATGACTATGAAAAACTGAAGGATAGCAATGTCTGATTAAGTGGACCTCATTCCCTCAGTTAAGGCAAATATTCTTGGTCATTTTGCTATTATATAGTCAGTTTTAAAAGTTTTTATTTTGGTAAAGATCTATATCATATAAAATGTGCTATTTTAACCTATTTTAAAGGGCATAATTCACTACATTAATTACTTTCCCAGTGTTAGGTAACCTGCACCATTATCTATTTCTAGAACTTTTCATCATGTCAAATAGAAATTTGGTACCCATTCATCTATAATTCCCCATTCCCACCCCCACTCGACTACCACTAATCTACTCTGTCTCCTTTTGCCTATTCTAGGTATCATGGAATCATGAGTCTTTTTTTGTGATTCATATCCATTTTAATTTTATTCTCCAGAATAAATCCAGGAGAAATCATGAACACGAAATCATTTCATGGATTTACATAGAACATAAGCCAGCAAACCTTGTTTCCATTCAGGAGACTTAAGGCAATGCTGGAAAGTTTAGATTCCCAGGGACCCTTTCTGGGAGGCTCTCGACTCAAACAAAACCAACTAAAGGAATCCCACCTCAGAGAGATCCTTCATAGGGTTTCTGAGCCGTAATCTTTATGGAAGCAGTTGGCCTCATCTTTTGCCCAAGAAGCAGCTGGTGTGTTCAAACTGCTGACCTTGTGGTTAGTCGCTTGACATATAACCCACTATGCCACCAGGTTATGTGATATATATCAGGAGATTAATAAGTAATCCCCAAATTATGTCCCCTAAAAAGCCTAGCTAGCCACTTTTACCGCCTCTTCCCCACCTCCCCAACAACAGAGTGAACATTCCAAGTAGACTGTGCATCGGTGAACCACAGTCAGAAGAGCGAGCAGTGGATAGAAGGCAGGCAAGTGGGCTTGGATGGGGCTTGGGGACCACGTTTTTCCATCCATTCCTGGAGAATTGCTAGCTCTGTGCCTGCCATCCACAACTTGGAAAAGTACTCTGTGGGCTCTTGAGGGTCCTGGTCTGAGAAAGACCCCATGACAGGACTCAACTGTTGTGGCCCCATAGTTCCCTTGATTACTTCATCAGCTGATGGAGGCATCTTTGTGTCGGTGGTGACTGTGTGTGTCTTCACTTCTTCAGGAAGGACCAGAACCTCTTGTCTCCCGTGAACTGCTGGTATTTACTCCTGAACCAAGTGAGGCGAGAAAGCAAAGATCATGCAACCTTGAGTGACATCTACCTGAACAATGTGATCATGCGGTTCATGCAGATAAGCGAGGATTCCACCCGGATGTTTAAAAAGGTAACCTCCTGAGGAGGGGTGGTGGACAAGTAGTGAGCCCTTTTAGAGGCCAAGGGGAACATGTACCCACGTGTAGGTACTGCCCTTCTTTGAGGCTAGGGAATTTTGCTACAGGCAAGGGGGCATGCTGGTGGTGGGGAAACGGGAAAGCAGAAGATAATTGCTTTCCCATTCACCCAGAGCAGAGAAGTTTGGAGAAGTTCCCCTGGCCGCTCCTGCCCTTTACTCTTTAACTTGCACAGATCACCAGCAAGTGAAAGGTGCTCTGTGAATAGAACGGGGTGTCTTTTCCAACAGACAGATAGTGATGTTCAGAGACTAAGAGAAACTTGCTTGGCCTGTGTCACCCATTGCAGACAATCTTATGATCAACAAGTCAATGAACTACTAGTGTTTTTATTTTGGTTATGATCAACTTTGGTGGGAATGTGCTGTTTGACCTCTGGTATATCAACATGTCTCATTGAAGGAAAATACTGGACAATATGCTAAGACTGTTGGGGTCTTGGCTCAGGGGAGGTCAATTCCACAAGTCTCACCACCAGTGCGTGCCTGTAACCAACCACTTTGTCCATGACAAGGATTGAAAATAGTGTGTGGTGCTGAATTAAATACTCCATCCACATTCATTGACAAATGAATAACGAACAGTTTAAAGACATAATACATAAGTTAAGGCGTACTTATACAAGTGTGCATCACTACATCGATGAATCTGACAAAAGGAGCCAGGTGAGCAAAATGTGGCTGTCAAATATGCCTGCGACCGATCCTTAGTCATTAGGAAAAAACTGCCCGATGGGGCGGCAAAGCAAGCCTCCAGTTCTGTGTTTAGGCCTCACAGATCTTGTGAGGAACAAGATAATACCATATGCTACTTTCTCAGGAAATGGTATCACAAATTTGTTCTTACTCCCACCAGACCAGCAGCAGAGATTGTAAGAAAGCCCTATGAAAAAATTCCACAGGACTTAGATAACTCTGCCCCTTACACGCTGCAGAGCTTCCTCCTATTGGCTGTCCAAAGTGGCTTATCCTGGGTACTAATTTACCGCCTGCTCACAGCATTTGGGGATCAGGACATTGTTAGACAATTTTTTTTTATGTGCTGAGAACAATAACAAAATTTGA
>NW_022103898.1:69206159-69235733 GCF_000313985.2 Echinops telfairi | reverse complement strand
GTACTAGAAAGCCTGATGTGTTTGTGAAAAGCAAAGAGTTTGTGACTGGGCCACGGGATGTATGGGAATGAAGCAAGAAAGGCTTCCTAAGAAGGCCCTGGATATGGCTTGCTAAGGTGTAAGGGCTGGCATGGTGTAAACCAGTGTCAAGGGCTTGGTGTATCATTGAGGGACACCTCAGACTGAGTCGAATGGACTTAGGTTTGAATCCCTGCTCATCTTTGCTTTCTTAGGAGATGATTCTACTTCTCTTTGCCTGCTTTCCCTTAAAATAAAAGGGGGTGATATTCTCTTCTCTGTCTAACATTGGGGTCTAAGAGAAATGGACCCTGAGGCAGAAGCATGCATGCAGGAGCTTGACTGCGAAGTACTCTCAGAGACCTTACTGGGGGTAAGGGAGGCAGGACTGGGCAGAAGGAGCAACTGATCCTGCAGGAGTTCTGTAGCTGGGATGGTCCTGACCTTTGGATTCCAGTCATTGGATCCTGGCTTCCTTTGGGGAGGAGCTAAATTATTTGGGGGTCAGACCTCTCCCTTTGGAGGAGGGGAATTCCTGAAGGCAAAGCCCAGAGAGAGACGCAGCTGTGAGTTCTTAAAGGCAAGCAACCAGTGGTCTCAGTAGTTGGGGGACTGAGTAGCCCCTGAAAGATGATCTCGGAATTGTACACAAAAAATGCACACAAACACACAACAGAGGGAGGGCGGGAAGGAGGGAAGAAAGGGAGGAAGGGCCGGCTGCTCTGCTATCTAGCTATTTTGTTATCCTGATTTTCTGGACTTCAAAGAATTACATTTCTTGTAAACTGCCAGTCTGCAAAGGGTTTCTGTTACTTTGACATTTGGGGTTGAGAATTCCAAGCTTTTGGACAGTCTTCTCCCAAATTTAGCGACTAGCCAGGAAAACAACCCCATGATAGTTGCTGTGTTAGTTGTCGTCATGAGTGTTTTTAGAGTTGTCAGAGTCACACTGACTCATGAGGACCTCATCTGTGCACAGACGATGGAACTGCTCCCCGGGGTTTTCTCGGCTGTGACCTCTGGAAGCAGATCTTTTTCTTGAGGTACCTCTGTGTGGCTTCCACCTACCTTAACTATTTGTTCTCCCAGGGACTCAGTCCTCACCCATCACAGGTATCAGAACCTCCCTTGCTCAAGCGGGTACAGCAGACTACAGGCCTTACCTTTGCATCCATATTATTGCTGGTAAAGGGAGGAAGAAGAGAATCAGAGGCAAAAGAGAAAGGCTGGAGCTTATTGAGGTTTATGCAGTGAGCCTTTGTGTTAGTCCGAGTAGACTAGAGAAACAAATTCATGGACACACACACATTGTATAAAAAAGAAGTTTATATACAAGAGCAGTTGTATATTGAGAAAAATATCCCAGCCCACTCCAGATGAAGTCCATAAGTCCAATATTAACCCATATGCCTAATACCAATCTATAAAGTCCTCTTCAGACTCACAGAACACATGCAATGATGCTGAATGCAGGAAGATCACAGTCCAGTGGGTGCAAAGTCAGTGGCAATAGAAGCATCTCAGGGCTGGCAGGGGTCTCCATGTGGCTCCTTCAGTTCCCAGAGCTGCTTCAGGGTAAGTCCATGTGGTGTCACCTCAGGGATGTCTTGCAGGAAGTGAGCCGAGAGAGTCTTTCCTGCCTCCAAGGAGGGAAAATCAGGAGTTCCCAGAATTCTCAGGAGAAGGCGATGCCCACACAGAGGCCTCGTTGGCTATGACCCAATTAACAGACTAGACTTCACCCCTTCACTTTTAATCCTCCCAAATTGGCACCAGATTATGTAACTACCACAGCTTACTAGACACATCTGTTGCCTGAAAGAACAAAGAACCAGAATCCATTTCTGCCATGTCCAAACAACTCCCAGTCAATTCCTGTAGGTCAGGCAGGAAGACATATGTTCTTCTTCCATGATTAGGGTTCCAGAGTTTTTTGTTTTTTAATCAATACTGGAAGAAATCCCATAAATTAATATAAAGTGACCTTCAGAAACTACAACAAAGGTCTGTGTGGGCACAGTGCATCTCCTTCTGGGAATCGAATTTAACACTTCCTCATTTTTCAAAATTATCCCCACATTCATGTAGAGATCTAGTAAGATTCTGGGCACTTGACAGCTTTTGCTTCTTTAACAGCTTCTTAAATTAATCCAAGACAGAGAATTATGTACCCAAACTGTTGTGTCTCTTACAAGTGTTTGGAGCAGATATGTCTAGGGATGTTTTTGTTTGCAAACAGATGTAACAATTAAGAAGACACTTTTATGAGTACCTAATTCCATACATAGGAATAAGGGACAGCTTCAACATTTAAATCATATCAGAACTACTTATAAAGATAGTTGCTTTTTAAGTTTGACCGAAAGTTGTCCACAGGTAAGAAAAGCAACACTTTGGAAACAAGACTCAATTCAAATACTCATTTCCAATTTCAGCCTTTAGAGCTGTTGTGAGTGAAGCCTATTGGTCCAAATAACATAATGCTTCAGCTTTTATGCTCACCATTCAGATATTTTGGGTATGAGCCTTGACCTTGTCACTTTGGGTAGCTGTGTATATCTGGGAATAGTTCTAAACCTCTTACGCCGCGGTTTCCACAGCTGTAAAGTGAGAGAGAAACCAGTTCGAAATACTTGATTGGACTCACAGATTCAAGACTCGTACAGAGTCTTTAGAGTATTTAGGTCTGTGTCTGGACCTTTTAGTTAGTATTTTTATTACTATGTCTTATACAAATGTATTCCATGTACCCAAATGTTTTGAGAATGATGAGGGTAATGAATGTACAAATGTGCTTTATATACTTGATGTATGTATGGATTGTGATGAGTTAGTTGTATGAGCCCCCAATAAAATGATTTTAAAAAATAATAATTATGTAAGAAAAGCTATGGAGTCCTTGTGTGACACAGTGAGCATGTAGTTACTGTCCAAAAGGTTGGCAGTGTGAACCCAATCAGAGACACCTCAGAAGACAAGGCTGGACTGGCTCCCAAAAGGTCACAGCATTGAAAACCTGGAGCAGTTCTACTCTGTCAACAAGAGATATCCATGTGTTGGGATCAGCTTACACCTCCTACAACAAGGGTATACTAGGGATGATACTAATTGTGCTAAGCTGTACTGAATTATATGAAACAATACTGTCTTGGAAGAAGTACAGCCAGAGTGAACTTTACAGGCAAGAATGGTGAGACTTCATCTCACGTACTTTGGACATGTGGTCAGGAGAGACCAGTCCTTGGAGACGGACATCATACTTGGTGAAGTAGAGGGGCAGCTAACAAGAGGAAGGCTCTCAACAGGTAGATTGCCTCAGCGGCTACAACAATGGACTCAAATATAACAATCATGAGGATGGCGCAGGACCAGGCGATGTCTCATTTTGTTGTGCCTAGGGTCGCTGTGGGTCAGAACCAGCTCAGTGACAACAAAAACAGAATACTAAATGTGTCTCATTTGAAAGAAATTATGTAGCACAGCTGAGTGATAGGCACACCCAGATCATCACATTTTATTTTTTTATAATTTGTTATGAAGTTCATTGCTTGCAGGTGAATTAAGTTTTTATTCTCACTTTTCAATACAGTTGAGGCAGGGAGGAGCTAAGGGGGAGGGGGGACTTTTTGCTCTGTGTCCCCTGCCACTTCATATGGAACTTAGCTTTGGGACTTCATGGATTTCTTCATTCATTCATTGAGAAGAGTTTTCCCATCCCAACCTGTATTCTGTATTCCAGCAGAGCTTCAAAGAAGAGAAAACTGCTCTCCCCTCAGCCTTCCTGCTTTACTGCTATAAGACAAAGGCAGAATTTGCGAGTTTGCTTCAGTATCAACCCTCACTTTTTTCATACACAAAAAACAAGGGCCATGATGTGCTGCTTTCCCTGGTCTCTAGCCCTGACTCCTAGAGTCATGAAATTCTCCTGCCGACTTTCCATTACTCATGCTAAGAGAGCCATCTGCATCTGGTTTAGTGCTGCAGCCATTCAGAGACTGCACATAAAAATGTAGTGAATGTCAGCAGTCACAGTTACAGGAAAGGTTGTAGCCAGCGTGCAGTAATTATTTTGATTATTTAAGCACCTGATCACAAGATCTTGTTTACCAATGTTAAGAAAGTTAATAGAAGCAAATCATATAGGGGAGAGCCTTAAATGGTGGCATCTGAATATGTGAAATGACCTCTGTGTGTTTTGAGTTGTCATTTCTTCATGGGTTATATTCAAATTAAATGTTTGGTTTTTTATTGTTTGTTTGTATAAGCATTTGCAAAATTATTTTGTCTTTTCACCAGTACTAATGACATCTCCAAGCTGCCACTTAAGGCATTTTCACTGTGTGTTAAGCATCATATTCTGTTTTGTTCATATATCATCTTGCATATTCTCGTGTGCCCAATGAATAATCCACCTTTCAGAGCTGTGGAACCGAAACACATAAGAGTCAGGCTGGCTGGTATATGATTTGTTTCTTTGCCCATGTCATAAAGAATTCATAGCATCTTTGGACTCTGTTGGTCACTAGAGATGATAACTCCACATATCAGCCTAAAAAAAATATGAGAAATGCAATGGTATCATCTTCAGCCTTATTTATCTGTTACGAATATCCTGAAGATGAAAATCCTCATGGGTGATATAACTCAGCCAAATCTGCCACTCATCCCGAGTGACTCCAAGTGATGGAGAAACTGACCCTACTTTGTTTGGCATGGGGGCTGAGTTAGTTAATTGTGCCAGCCTGGCCGATAATCACATGTGCTGGTTGAAAGGCGGAGGGATAAATGGGTGGTGAAGCCTCGCCTTTCTAGTTCTTGGATCTCTTGTTTTGTGATGGTCGCACCAGGGTGCAGCTGCCTTAGCAATTCCTGCTCCAGCTTGCAAGATTGACTTCATACAAGACATCCCCAAGGAGAAGCTACATGGACCTATCCCGATGCAGCCCTGGGTGCTGGAGCAGCCTTGTGGAGATCCCTGCTAGTGCTGAGATGCTTGTTCGTTCATTGACTCAGCTTTCCTCCTGCAGTCGGCATCATTGCCTCTGTTTTGTGAGGTGGAAGACTTTATGAACTGGTGTTGGGTTAATGGGTTAATGTTGGACTTGTGGGCTTGGGCAGCATTGGGTTGGGATGTTTTCGTGATGCACCTTTTCTTTACATAAAACTCTCTTATACGTGAGTCGCCGTGGATTTCTTTCTCCAAAGTACCCAGACTAATACAGGGGCCATGGGTCATCAGATTCAGAGTCACCACACTGAACTAGTTTTTGTTATTCCTGATTGGCTTAATTTGAAGAAGAAGGGAGAATGCTAGTAAGTTTTGTCTTTGGTTTTTTTGTAGTCATTTTTTTACTTAGGTAAAAGCCAGTCATATTTTACTTAAATACCCAAATATGAAGAAAACAGACATTTCATGGGGAAATGCTGTACTTCAAATAGATCATTTATTAATTTAAGTTAATAAAAGGTGCTAGTGTAGGACCCCTGGTGGCCTGGTGATTCTATCTTGGGTGCTAGCCTCATGGTAAGCAGTTCCAAACCAGCAGCCTCTCCTTGGGAGAAATATGGGCTTTCTATTCCAGTAAAAGGTACTAGTGTGCCACAGTGCTCGAAGGCTGTGGCACAGTTCTGTTTGTTTGGTGAAAGTTAGCAAGTGTCTGCAGCATCATCCCGTTGGCACTAGTTAGGCTTCTCACAGTGTATCAACAGTCTCTTCTTTTACACTGCAGTTGTTGCGAGGCTCCAGTTTCTTCTCACCTTTGCTGTAAAGTAATTGGTGACCTTTTGGTTTCCTATCCATTTTTTCAGTGGTACTCCATGCTGATAGGCAATATCTTTTATTTGGACTGCCAGTCTGTTAATTTCACTTAAAGTTGACCTCCGGGGAAGCCTCAGGGAATCATCTAGTCCGAACTGGCTCAGTACGTCTGGACTTCTTAAGAATTTGAATTCTATTTCACACAGTTCTCTCCCATTCAGCCAGGGTCCATATACAACAGAGCTTCAAAAAAAATTGTGGGAAAATTCCATTATCTGTGCATTCAGTTATCTCATGAACCTTTTGAATCTCCCATGTCTGTTTCTTTTTAACAGAAATATATTTGTTGTATAAATTAATGTAAAAAGGAAGCAATAATTACTCATTAATATTTTCTTGCTGTTAATATTTTTAATAAATTATAAAGATGATATATAAAGATATAACACATATTTTACAAAACTGGCCTTTCACTGCATACAGCTTGGTAACACACTCTCTTAATTGCCTGCTAATTTAGTAAAATATTATTATCATCTCCAGTGTCTTGAAGTGAACTATTAAAATAGGATCCTTAATGCCTTCATAGTGCTTTACATCTGAATCATTACAACATTTCCTTGTGCTTGAACATTTAAATCACTTATACATCATTGACGTTTTTCCTTTAGCTAAATTCCTTGAAGTAGATTTTTTTGGTAAAAGGGCGGTATTAGAGTTTCATGCGTTTTAGTACTTTGTCGTTTTTTGGAGTACTGATGGTCTTTATTCTGATATACCCATGAATAATCCATTCCTTGAAAAGTACCATATATACTTGAGTATAAGCCAAATTTTTGTTTTGTTTCATTTTTTAAATCATTTTATTGGGGGGCTTGTACAACTCTTATCACAATCCATACGTACATCCATTGTGTCAAGCACATTTGTACATTTGTTGCCATCATCATTCTCAAAATATTTGCTTTCTACTTGAGCCCTTGGTATCAGCTACTAATTTTTCCCCCTTCTTCCCCCCTCCATGAGCCCTTGATAATTTATAAATTATTGTTTTGTCATGTCTTACACTGTCCAACGTCTCCCTTCACCCACTTTTCTGTTGTCCTTCCCCCAGGGAGGAGGTTATATGTAGATCCTTGTAATCGGTTCTCCCTTTCTACCCCACCTTCCCTCCACCCTCCCAGTATCACCACTCTCACCACTGGTCCTGAAGGGATCATCTCTCATGGATTCCCTGTGTTTCCACTTCCTGTCTGTGCCAGTGTACATCCCCTTGTCTAGCTGGATTTGTAAGGTAGAATTGAGTCATGATAGTTGGGGGGAGGAATCATTAAGGAACTAGAGGAAAGTTGTATGTTTAATCATAGCTACACTTCACCCTGACTGGCTCGTCAGGGGTGTCCAGTTGCCTACAGATGGGCTTTGGGTCCCCAGTCTGCACTCCCGCTCGCTCACAATGATGATTTTTTGTTCTTTGGTGCCTGATACCTGATCCCTTCGACACCTAATGATCACACAGGCTGGTGTGCTTCTTCCATGTGGACTTTGTTGCTTCTGAGCTAGATGGCCGTTTGTTTACCTTCGCTACCCCAGACGCTATATCTTTGGATAGCCGGGCACCATCAGCTTTCTTCATCATGTTTGCTTATAAGCCGAGTTTTTCTTCACATTTTTAATGCAGTTTTTGTGGTAAAATGAGGTGCCTCAGCAGATATTTGGGTTGGCTTATACTCGAGTATATACAGTAATTTATCTATTTTGTTAGGGCAGAGCTACTACATGCAATTTAGTGTGCTGAGGCAACAGTGGTAAATAATGAGACTAATGTTTTCATAGCAATTTGGTGCAGCATTGAAGAATTTAATGGTATCAGTGGCCTTAAGGGGAAGCTTAAATATTGATTTATCCAGCTTACTGGATAAATAAGTAAGAATAGATCAAGCAAACACTGTTAGTTGGTCTTCTTGAGTTTTATCAACACTGTCATTAGCTCCTTAGTTTGGAAGGCACTGTACTGTGGTCACAATATACTTGGACATACCAGTGCTCATGAGCTGTGGCAGAACCAGGCAGTGTGTCTTTCTGCTGTGAGTCTAGGCAGCCCAACAGCCCCTAACAATAGCAACATGTTATGAGTACACATACATAGAGAAGCCCCTCCTTTGTAGCTGATTTGGTGTCCTGGAAACCTCTGACTTAAATGGAATACTAGGAGTTAGCTGGAAGGGAGAAGGGGGTGGTAGTGGCCAAGGAAGGAGTAGAAAACTATTTGAGGAAGAAATGACATGCATGAAGATGTAGACACAAGAGATAACACATATTTTAAGGGGTGAAATGATGACCATATGGATGTAAATCCAAAACTGAGAGAGAAAATGTGAGAGAAGGAATTGGTTAACTAAGCAATCATTGGGTTACAGATCATGTTTAGAGGTTTGGGTTTGTCCTACAAGCAGTAAAACAGAACATTCACAGGCTTAAACATGGCAGTGACATGGTCAGTCTCATAATGGTCTAGAGTGTAGACAGTGAATTGAAAGGTGATAAGACTAGAGCCAGAAACATCCGTTTGAAAGCTATTAGAATAAGTTAGGCGAGAGATGAGGGGACTGAGAGAGAGAGAGCAGTCTGATTCACTTGATATGTTGGAGATGGGATCCTGGGACTTGGTTCTTGATTAATTGGGTGATATGGAGGGAGTAGTCAAAGATGACATCCAAGTTTCTGACTTGGGGAACTGTTTGGGTGGTGAGCTTTATGTGGCAGGAAGGGGTCTGAGGCCCAGGGCCTATGATGAGAGTTGTTTCATTTAGTGCTGGAGGTGCTCTGGGATAACCAGATGCAAACACCCTATAGGCAAAGTAAGAACTTCAGAAAAGAGGGTCACTGGAAATCTTCAACATGTGGTTCCTAATTAGAATCTGTGTGGCACTGCCTGGTCAGCACTGGAATGCTCACTGCCAGGTCAGCAGCTCAAGCCCTCCAGCTACTCCAAGGGAGAAAGATGAGGCTCTCTGCTCCCATAAAGAGTTACAGCCTCAGAAACCCTATTTCAGGTCACTATGAGTCAGAATTGACTCAGTGACAGTGGGTTTGGCATGCATTTTTGGAATTAAAATTTTGGCAGTGCTTAAGACAGTCTAGGGCAGCGGTTCTCAACCTGTGGGTCATGACCCCTTTTGGTGGGGGGGGTGTCTAATGACCCTTTCACAGGGGTCGCCAGATTCATAACAGTAGCAAGATTACAGTTATGAAGTAGCAACGAAAATAATTTTATGGTTGGGGGGGGGGGTGTCTAATGACCCTTTCACAGGGGTCGCCAGATTCATAACAGTAGCAAGATTACAGTTATGAAGTAGCAACAAAAATAATGTTATGGTTGGGGGTCACCACAACATGAGGAACTGTATTAGAGTCGTGGCATTAAGAAGGTTGAGAACCACTGCTCTAGAGAGAACCTATAGGGTGAGGACCCACTATCTGTGAAAAACTCTCTACAACACATCAGAAATTAGGGTATGAGAAGAAAAACAGTAGCACAGACAAGATTGAACAATCATCCTGAGAGGGGGGGAAACCCAGGGGAATGAAGTGTTTGGAAAGCTAAATGGAAAAAAAAAAAAAATGCTTCCAAGAGGAAGTGGCCAGAGTGATAAAGTCTGAGATGTGACAACTGAATGTAGCAGTGCAAGGTCATTGGTAACCTTTAGACGAGCAGTGTGAGTGGAATGGTGGGGGTTGAGGAGTAAGAGGAAGGTGAGCAATTCATCAAAGAAAATGCGGATCCTAATTTTAAACATTATCCTGAAGAGGAAGAGACTTGAAGGAACTTGTGTTAGTCTGGGTACATTAGAGAAACAAATCCTCAGAAACTCACATGTGTAAGAGAGAGTTTTATATAAAGGGTAAGTGCACATCAAGAAAACATCCCAACCCAGTGCTTCCCAAGCCCATAAGTCCAACATTAGCCCATATGTCTGACATCAATCCACAAAGTCCTCCTCCATCCCACAAAACACACGCAATGTCACCGACTGCAGGAGGAAAGTCAAATCAGTGAGTGTGTAAGCATCTCAGCGCTAACAGGGGTCTCCACACGGCTGCTCCAGCACCCAGGGCTGCATCAGGGGAGGTCCATGTGGCTTCTCCCCTGAGATGTCTTGCAGGAAGTGAGCCTTGCCAGCTAAAGCAGGGAACAAGCTAAGGCAGCTGCATCCTGGTCCGACCATCAGAAAGCAAGAGACCCGAGAACTAGAAAAGCGAGGCTCACCAAGCCATTTATCCCTCCACCCGTCAATTAACCCCACATGTGTTTATCGGCCAGGTTGGCACAATAAACTTTAACTATCTTAGAAATATTAGGGGCCAAGAGAGGTGGTTTGTATATATGCCTGTAAGATTTAAATATGTGTATGAACAGAACTAGTTTAAACTTTGGAAGGGAAGAAAGCATACAATGTTAGGGGAACAGATGCAATTGGTTGATCCAAACCTTACAGAGATAGCACTTAATGGCATCCAAAGGACAGGCGGAGGAGTTAGCCTTTGGCAAGATACTTGCTTAGGAGAGAAAGGGTGAGAGTCAGGTGACTACAGGTACTTTTGTAGTTAGGGTGGCAGGTTGTGATGTTCTCTGTTCTTGTTTCTTATGAAGTTGTAAGTGATGTTTGATCAGTTAGAGGAGTAAAATGATCTGTGGGCCAAAAGGCCCAACACATGTAGCGAAGCTTCCAGTAGCCCCTGGGGGACCTGAGAACTAATCAAAGAAATTAAAATGAGAAAAAAATTCCACTTCAAAAATTAGCACAATGGGAATAGTGTGACTTCTCAGACAAACTTACTGGAAAAAGAAATAGAGATATTTCTGGGTAGTGTTTTAGGCTTCAAGATAAGACAATTAATTCTATAAGCATTCCAGAGAAAAACATCATATTTCACTAAAGGAACATACATGAAGTGCCTTTCATAATGTGGGGCCCCTGCTGGCATAGTAGGTTACAACTTGAGCTGCTAATCACAAGGTCAGTGGTTCAAATCCACTGCTCCACAGTAGAGAGATGAGACTTTCTATTCCTGTAAAAATGTACAGTCTTGGAAATCCACAGGGGATGTTTGACTCAATGACAGTGAGTGTATCTTTGTTTTGTTTTAATGCAATGTTAAGTATCATAAGACAATGGAGCAAAACCTATAAGGAAAGGAATGACTCCAAAATCCTCTGTACCTGCCGTTGGGACTGAGAAACAGCACAATCACTGGGGAAATCGGTATGGCATTTCCCCAAGGATTTGAGAATAAAAATACGAGGTGATGCAGCAATCCTACCTGGTAGTTTCTCTAAAGAAATAGAGAGCACAGTAGGAGCAGATGTGTGTACACCAATGTTCATCACGGCACGATTCACAATTGCAAGAAGATGGAAGCCACTTGTAGAATCATTGGTGGAAGAATAGATAACTAAGCTTTGGTACATCCAGACAATGGAGTATTAAACATCATTAAAGAACAATGATGAATCTGTGAAATGCCTCATGGCATGGATGGATCTGGAAAACATTATACTGAGTGAAGTTAGTCAATCACAAAAGGACAAAGATTGTATAAAACAACTGTTACCAAAAAATCAAGATGAAGATTTTCATACCAAAAGAAACAGACTTTGATGGTTACCAAGAGTGAAGGGGAGGGGAGGGAGGAGAAATAATAGACTAGAGAGTAGACAGGTGGTAACTTAAGGGAAGGAGAAGATAATATCTGAGATAGATAAGGTTTATTGTGCTAACCTGGCTGATAAACACATGTGGGATTAATTGAAGGGCAGCGAGATAAATGGCTAGGTGAGTCTCGCCTTTCAAGTTCTCAGGTCTCTTGCTTTCTGATGGTCGGACCAGGGGGCAGCTGCCTTAGCCAGTTCCTTGCTTCAGGTGGTCAGGCTCACTTCCTGCAAGACATCCCTGAGGAGAAGCCACATGGACCTCCCCTGATGCAGCCCTGGGTGCTGGAGCAGCCTTGTGGAGACTCCTGCAGTGTGTTTTGGAGATGCAGGAGGACTTTGTAGATCGGCGTGGGACATATGGGCTAATGTTGGACTTAGGGGCTTGGACAGCACTGGGTTGGAATATTTTCTTAATGTACACTTACTCTTTATATAAAACTCTCATGTATGTATGTATGTATGTTTCTGTGGATTTGTTCCCCTAGTTTACCCAGATTAACACATTATCCTACCAGAAAGAGTATGGGGAGAAAGGGAGAGGGAACAGGGCAAGCCATTTATTTGAGAGGTTTGATAAGTTGTTTAAGTTCTTGAATGCAAAAATGATTATCTGATATGTAAACCTCCACCTAATACACAATGTATTTTAAAAATTCTTTGTACAACTGAGTTGGTATTCATAGCAAAAAGCAACTAATAACGTTCTTAAATATATAAATGCACTTTCTGAATGTCCATCTAACCACGATAAATTGTGTGCACAACTGGCCTCTTTCCTCTATTGAGACTCTATAAGTAGTCCCCTTCTATACTGACTCTGGGCAAGACCATATGCCTTGCTCTGCCAGGTGGAACAGCACATGTGAAGCAAGCAGAAATTAGAACAGTGCTTTTGTACTGTGGCTTGCCCTCTCTTGCTGCTTTTGGAAGCCCAAGAATAACATGTAAACATGCCCTCGCTGGGTTGCTGGCTGATTAAGGAGACAACATCGATTGAGGGGCAACTAAGGTATTCTGGGTAAACACCAGCTACTGCTACCATACGTGAAAACGTTCATCTTAAATTAGTTGCCAACTGATTTGCGGCAGACCCCAGACTTGCAGGGAACACAGCCACGCCTGCCCAGAACAGAAGAATCACCAAACTGACTCCCAGAATCATAATGTAAATAAAGTGTTTTCTTTTAAGTATCCAAGTTTAGGGTAGTTTTTTTAATACAGCAAACCTTTGCCACCCAAAAGAGGTAGAAGAAATTAAAAGATAACACAAGTAAAGTGGAGTAACCATATGCTACCCTCTCTTTTCCAGGGAGGGTAGCCAGAAAGCATTGACAGAAGGTCCGGAACAGCCATTTGAAAACAAAAACACTAGCGGGCAGTTGGGAGAAGACCACAATTTAAAATAATGTTTTGACAGTGCTCAGTTCCTGACTTACTGTTCTAGTGTCCTCCAGCCTATACTCAAGGCAGCTTCAAGGCTGAATGTGAACATCAGGTGTGAACATAAAATTCCAAGAAAAGCTCTCAAGTTTTGTGGCTCTAGAGAAAAAAAAGAGAATAAGGAAAAATATAAACCATTTTCCTTTCCTGTATTTTCCCAAGCCTCTGCCCCAAATAACCTCAGCATAGAAGTGGCAACAGTGACTGCACTGGGGGTCCACAAGGACCTATAATTCTGATGGTGGAAACCTTTCTCCACCATCAGAGGAACTGTGGTCCCTAAAAGGTGGTGCTAATACTCTTTTTTTCTCCCCCTCTATCTAGTGGCCATTTGGCCCCAAATGCAGGCACAGTCATGAGCAACGTAAAACAGAGTAGTGGAGGCACTAGAATCTCAGCTTACGGTCAGAGGAACTATGAAGGAGAAGCCAGAGAACCAAAAAGGACCAAGGAGATGCAGAGAGGAAGGCAAGGGGTGGAAGGGGTGGGGGGGAACACCACATGAAGTTCTTTATGAACTCTTGGGCTTACCCAGAAACTGCACATGCACAGATCACATCCTAAATGACTGATTTACCAAAAATTTTGGGAACTGAAATAAGGGATAGCCCCCTAGCCAGCTTCAGACTAGCCACTGGGTAGTGAATATGCAAGACAGATCCAGATGTCACTGCTAAGGAAGGTGGTGACACCAAAACTGACATTGAAACCACAATCCGTAGAAAAATTGCTCATCATTTGTACCCTGAATCCAACCAGGTTGACTACTTGCTAACCAAAAAATAGCAAATACCATTCTCTGTAGGCTTAAACAAGACCCAGAATCTCATAGCATCATATGCAGAATAGCTAGGATACAATCCAAATGTTCTCAGCATACAAAGAACTGGGGAATGTTCAAGTCATATGGGAAAGGCTGATCTTCTATACATTCATAGAAAATTTCCATTATCTCTTCATTCAGCTTTCCCACATACTTTTAGAAGCCCCTTTTTATTGATACTGAAATGACACCTATTTGAGAGGGCTTCAAAAATGTGTGGAAAAGTTCTTTCTAGAAACGTTTTGAAACCCCCTCTGATTAACCTAATCTAGATTTTAAAAGTAACTTTATTTAAAATGCTCCAAGAAGTAAGAGCAATCACTTTTGAAAGCAGTTGAAAAAGAGAAAGTCCGAGCAAGGAGATAAAAAGAAGAGTAAAATGTAAGTGGTACAACTAAAAAAAAAAAAAAGATTAACTCAAATAAACTCACAGGATGAGCTAAGTAACATGACAGAGAAAATGGATGAACGAGCTAGTAAACTTAAAGATGGATTAAGAAGGATTACCCATTCTGTTCAACAAGGGAAAAAGATTGGGACTATGAATCCCAGGGGTCTGTAGAACAGTACCAAAGGAGCTAACATTTATATCATTGGAGGTAATGAAAAATAATTGCAAAGAAACTTTGTAAATTTGTTGAGTGATAGAAATCCAAACTGGATAAACCCAAGGAAGCCCAAGCCTAGTATTGAAAAGCAACCAGAGAAAAATGATGCATTGCTTAACAATGATTCAGTATATTCAAATGACTAGGAATTTCTCTACTCATTAGATGCTAATAACACTGCACAAATTATGACAACTGGTGTGGGGTGAAGGGGGCAAATCATCCATAGTTTAAAATTATTGACCTAAATTAATTGGGTCTTCCTAAAAAGGTTTGGATTGTTTGCTCTGTTTTGCTTTTGTTTGTTTTAATTTTTCTAGTTTGGTTTGTTTTTAAATCATAGGTTTGACAACTCTAGGTTCAATGGCCAAATGTGGGTAAATCAAAAGGCAGTAAGCCCCTCGTCATTCTTTTCTTTTTAATCCTTGACTTTATTTCTTTTTTAAAAATAGTGTTACTGGCATATAATTCTTTTTTTTTTTTTTAAACATTTTATTAGGGGCTCATACAACTGTTATCCCAATCCATACACACATCAATTGTGTAAAGCGTATTTGTACATCATTTCTCAAAACATTTTCTCTCCATTTAAACCCCCGACATTAGGTCCTCATTTTTCCCCTCCCTCCCCGCTCCCCCCTCCCACATGAGCCCTTGATAGTTTATAAATGGGTATTTTGTCATATCTTGCCCTGTCCGACTTCTCCCTTCATCCACTTTTCGGTTGTCTGTCCCCCAGGGAGGAGGTCACACACAGTTCCATGTAATCGGTTCCCTCTTTCCTACCCATTCTCCCTTTACCCTCCCTGTTTTGCCACTCACGCCACTGGTCCTATAGGGCTCATCCGTCTTGGATTCCCTGTATTTTCAGTTCCTATCTGTACCAGTGTACCTCCTCTGGTCTAGCCAGTCTTGCAAGATAGAATTCGAGTCATGGTAGTGGGAGCAGGAAGGAAACCTTTAGGAACTAGAGGAAGGTTGTATTTCTCATCATTGTTACATCGCACCCTGACTGGCTCATCTCCTCCCCGAGACCCCTCTGCAAGGGGATCTCCAGTGGCCTACTAATGGGCTTTGGATCTCCACTCCGCACTCCCCCCATCATTCACTATGGTAAGATTTTTTGTTCTGATGATGCCTTACACCTGATCCCTTCGACACCTCGTGGTTGCATAGGCTGGTGTGCTTTTTCCATGTGGGTGGCATATAATTCTTAAAGAGGAATAAAATTTTAGTTCACTACCTAGTTTATTCAGGCTTAGTTATTTATAAAGTCTATTCTTAAATAAAATTTATTTCCAAAGAACCATCACACTGAAATTTTACCCATTCTCACCTAAGGAAGCTGTTTCTGCCTTAAGAAAAGAATTGATGGGAAAAGAACATTCCTACCGTGTGCTGAGGTATCTGCCACTGAGACCAACAAATTCTAAAGCAATCAAAGAACAGCATTTGGATTGCAAGCCAGGTTTTCTTATAGTGGAAGACTGTGTTTAATTCTGCAGGGCAAGGTTCTAAATGATCTCCAGCAGCTGCAGAAACGCCATGCTGGGAGGATTGCACATGTAGCAAATACTTGAATGAGAAACACTTGTGACACCTAGGAGTATAGCAACTGGAAAATGTGCAGTTGCAGAACAGATCCTGAATATGACTGTCAGAACTAGTTCAGTATGTTTTATGTATCAATCCAAGGAAGAAAGCTATTTTCTTATTACAGAAGCAGTTAGATAGAAACAAGCAATACTTTTACCAACTAAATGCTCTGGCAGGTCGATCTAAAAGGCTATAAAAATAAAAATTTTGGCCTTGGGTATACATGCTACTTAGATTGTGGGGGAGGGGAACCAATAATATTTCATTAGTCTTAGAAAATAAATCTGTGCACCATTTTTACTTTTTAAACTTTGAAACTTTCAAGTAAGCACACAGACCCATAATTGTCATTTCCCTAGCCATCTCCTTAGCCCTAAAGATAAGATTGCAAGGATCTTCTCAAATACTTCTCCTTTGTTATTTGACAGGATCTAATAATTCCACCAAACATCTGCTCTTTGGGAAACTTCAATTTCAGGTGATTGTAAGTTTCATTTTAAAAAATTTTTTCAATAAATCTTTATGTGACAGGCACAATGGCAGATGCTAAAAGTCCCAAGGAAGGGGCCTTGTTGGGATAAGCATGTAGCTACTAACTGAAAGATTGGCACTTTGAATTCAGCAGCTCCTCGGGAAAAAGACCTGCTAATCCATTTCCATAAAGCTAAGAGCCAAGGAAACCCAATGAGATGGTTCTACTTTGTCACCGTGGGGTCACTGTGAGTCAGAATCAACTTGATGGCATCCAATAACTAGGTCACAGAAGCAAGTAAGACAATTCTTCAATTGGTCCCCAAAGGAGCTTACACTTTAGTAAAAGGAGCAATTATAGATACAAAAATTATTCTGTAAATTAGTAAATGATTCTCCAGACATGTAGGACCTAAGGATCACAAGAGAACAGAGGACTAAGACATTCTACCTTGGGGAATGGCGAAAGTCTTGCAGAAAGAGGGACATTTCATCAAGATCTGAAACTTGGCTAGTTATGTTGCGGAACTGAGGAAATTAGTTTTTCTATAACAGAATGAACAGCAAGTTTGAGAACCTGGAATTCTGACCTTGGAAAGGATGATGTGTTGCATATTCTTAGAGAAGCCTTAATAAAGTTGCTGTTGTTAGAAACAGATCTAACAGATTGAAACACTGCCCATTCCTGGGGCAGCTTCACAAACCCTTAGCAATAGTGAGTTATAAAGATACACATTGCATCTTGAGAAAGCTAGAGGCTTTGTTGGTGAAAATCTGTCAGAGAACAATACTTCAAATATATTCCATTAAAATGAATAATAGAAAAGTGGTAAGACTCCACTCTGTCAAGGTGGAAAACTTGGGAGACCTGGAAAAAGAAAGGAGTCCTACTGAAGTCCGTCACTAACGGGTTACACTGTAATGCTGTTCTAATTTAGCCCTCTGAGACAGGGCTACCTCACAGTGATCAGGTAAAATGACATCCTAACAACTTTTCAACCTTTTTTGGGGCAATCATAATGTTGCTGATTGATCCCATTGTGAGCTTTGTTTTTGTTTTATGTTTAGGTTTGGATTATGTTGAGGTAGGGATTATAATCCATACTGAAGGCTCTATTCTTTGATCTTCATCAGTAAGTGTTGCAAGTCTTCTTTGCTTATAGTAAGCAGAATGTTCACCGGTTGGTAATAGTCTTCCTTCAGTCCTGATGTTACATTCTCCTTTTTATAGTTTAGGGTCTTGAATTATTTGCTCAGCCTACAGATTTAATGAGGATGATCAAAGGATGCAATCTTGATGTACACCTTTCATGATTCAAAACCACGCAGAATGACCTTAACCTGCTTGAATGGTTGCATTTTGGTCTGTGTACAGGTTCTACAGAACACTAATAAATCTGCTGGAATTGTCTATAGTACGCTTTCTGCTCCCGGAAAGACTGACCGCTTCAGAAACCCACAAGGGCAGTTTTACTCTGTCCAATAGGGTTGTTAGGAGTTAGTTACAATTGACTACGTGGCAGTGGTTTGGTTTTGGATATATATTTGTATACTTTTTGCTTTTTCAACAACTTCCAGTTTTTCTTGATCCATACTTCTTACATTCCATGTTCTAGTTACTAATGGAGATTTGCAATTGGTTTTTGTTTTCCTCATTTGGAGTCATGCTACATCAGAAAATGATGGTCCCGAACATGTTATTCCATCCACATCATTCATGATGGCTCACCTTTGAAGAGCCAGCTCTTTCTCAGAAGTATTTTTTAGTTCTTCTAGCCTGGGGGGCTCATCTTGCAGGCCATCCCAGACGGTGTCATGCTAGCCTCTTTTCCCTACTCAGTATTAATCTGGAAGTGCTGCTAAAACCTGTGCGCCATGGCTGAGCCTGCGGGTATTTAAAATAACCGCATATATTACATCAGCATCACAGAAACACAAGCCACCACAGTAAAACCAACTGAAAACTGATCTGGACCAAAAGCCCACAGCTGCTGCATAGGTGCTTGAGGTTAGGAGTTCTCTGTGACATGGTGAAGGGTGTGTAGGCTGGAGGGGGCGTGGAGGGGGGGGCACTTATCTGAGATACAAAACAGCGGTTGAAGGTGCAAGAATTTTAATCCAAGTGTGCGTAATTGGCAGTCTGTCATCTAAACTGCTAAGGAAGCCAAGAGAGAAATTATAATCAGGGATATGACATCACCGGCTTTGTTTTTGAAAGCATTTTGAAAAGTAAAATGGAATGAGAAGAAAGGTTTTGGAGACCTACTTAGTAGGCTGTTGCATTTGTGATCTGGGGGTCATTTTACTGCCCGCTGTGCGTTCCACTGGGAGCCATTCCATCCTTGTAATGGCGTTGTCTTCAAAAAGTTCTTTTTCACGTAGATCAGAAAGGAATTGAATTTTGTTTGTTTGTTTTTGTTTTAAAGAAATGTTCAGTCTGTAATAATTGCTTGCATAAAAACTGAAATCTAAGGAGCATACACTGTCCTGGAGGTTGCTATGAATCAGCTTCATCAGATAGAGCAGAATGAGTGGGGGTCTTTTTATAATGCAAAAATGATTAGGTTTAGGACACATCATACGGTCCCATTAATAAAACGTAGAAAACTTAATCATAGCACACCATTATATCCACAGGTATAAAGCTTGGGATTCCAACAGGTATTTGTGGGAAGAGGATGCAATCCATACCAGTGGCTTAAACTTATTAACTCTATACAGTTCCAGGAGTGAAGACCAATCGGTAGAATTTATGTGAAGACTACCATCTGTCAGTTTGTTGTACCATGAAGTTTTGCTGTGATACGTAAAGCCACCACACAAGCCACCATCAATATTTCAATACCAGAAGGGCCAAAATACAATATTTCAAACATAATGGTTTAAAATTAGGAAAGATATGTGTCAGGGTTGTATATTTTCACCATATATATTCTGAGCAAAGAACCTGAGAATCTGGACTATATAAAAAAGAATACAGCATCAGGATCAGAGGAAGATTTGTTACCAACCTATAAGATGCAGATGGCTTAGCCTTGCTTGCTGAAAGAGAAGAGGACTTGAAGCATTTACTCATGAAGATCAGTGTAAAACAAAAATCCTCATACCTGGACTAGAATGTAACATACCAGAGACAAGATTGACATTATTATTAAGTATTTTCTTTTACTTAGGCCCACTATCCATGCTTATGGAAGAAACCTTCAACAAATCAAATGATGTATTGCATTGGGCAGATCTTCTGTATGGGACTACTTTAAACTATTAAAAGAGCAAAGCTGTCTCTCTGAGGACAGAGCTGTGCCTGACCCAGGCCAGTTGCCTCACATGCAGTGAAAGCTAGACAATCAATAAGGAAAACTATTGACAACTTGACTCCTGTGAATTACAGTATTGGTGATGTATAGCAAGAGTTCCATGGGCTGCCAGCAGAATGAACAGATCTGTGCTGGAGAAAGGACAGCCAGAATGCTCCTGAGACGCGAGGATGGCAAATTCCATTGCATGTATGTTTGGCCATAGCTCCTGGAGAAAGACAGAATGGTTGGTAGAGAGTCTGCAAAAAAAAAAGAGGAAGACCCTCCATGAGATGAATGGACATAGTAACAGCCACCAGGGACTGGCTCAAAGAGCAATAATGGTGAGAATGTGCAGGACTGATCAGTGTTTCCATATGAGTTAAGCTGTGAGTCATATTCAACAGGACTGCATCTAACAACATAGCAACAAGTTTTTCACATGGTGCTACTTTGCTAAATATAAATCTTCAAAGGGAGTTTCTTTTTTTAAAAAATCATTTTATTGGGAGCTCATACAACTCTTATCACAATTCACACAGGCATCAGTTGTATAAAGCACATTTGTACATTCGTTACACTCATCGTTCTCATAACATTTGCTCTCCACATAAGCCCCTGGCATCAGCTCCTCAACTTTCCTCCTCCCTCCCCGCTTGCCCCTCCGTCATGAACCCTTGGTAATTTATAATTTATTATTTTGTCATATCTTACGCTTTCCAACGTCTCCCTGCGCCCACTTTTCTGTTGTCCATCCCCCAGGGAGGAGTTTATATGTAGATCCTTATAATCGGTTCCCCAAAGGGAGTTTCTGATATTAACTCCTTGAAGGTCCCTTCCAGAAAAACTTTGTGTTTGGTTCAGGAGTTATCTTAAAAATAGATATTATGCTCCGTGTAAATGATCTGAGTAAACACAAGTCAGCCTGGCTGAAATTGTTTCGCTTGTCTCTATCTCTTCCTCTTTCCTTAAACTGTGAAGCCACTTCTCTATTTAGCACATTAAGGTGCTCAGTGAACACAGGTGTACAAGGAGATGATAGCATGAGTGAGTAAATAAATGAATGAGTGAATTAATAATAACTCAAAGAACCTCTGCCTTCTGTTTGCTAATTCAGTAGGTGTCTTATGAATGAGCAAATATCCTTATCGATTTGTGTTTATTAATAGTCCCTGGATTTTTCTTACCACACTGCTCTTCAGATAGAAGTCAGCTCTGTGTGATGTGATGTAGCTTATTCACCACAGGCAATATTGATAACCTCACCCGGATGTGCTGCTGGTGTGGGTGTGGCTATGAGTCACTCCAGGAACCAGGGTCACTTAGCCTAACTCTGCTTGGTTAAGTTTGTCCAAGGAGATGAAAGCCAATGGGCCTTTCTGCCAAATTGTAGATTCAGCTAAATGTGCTTATGAGAAAACATGTTGTAATAGTAAGAAGTGATTAATAAAGCTCAGTTTTTAAATTTTTATAAAGAATATCAAATAAAGGTCTAGAAATGTTTTCCTGGTTTTTTTTTCCAGTTAATACTAATGTAGTCTAAATAAGAAACATAACTTATCCTGATCTTAATTGGGTAGTTTATTTACATCAGCCACTTTATGTATATTTATTCCTAAGTCATTTTCATTTAGTGACATTGAGAGGTATGTCCAGTTTATCAACGTTTTGAATAGAAAACTAACATGAGCAAGCAAACTTGTGTTTCTTGAAGAGTTGAGGAAACGAACGAGAATGGAGGCAGCAGTTTCATCTGCTTTTTTCCCTGTCGGACTTTTCGTCTCAGGTTGTGTTACTTTATCTGTGTGTTCAACTTTCCGTAACTTGAGGGTGATAGTGACTGCGTTAGGTGACTTTGCACGTTTGACATCTCCCAGCTCCCAGCCAAACATGGCCTCGTGCACTTAGCAGTTGCCCGAGGTGTTTCTCTGGTAGGATTGTGTTGACTTATTTCACAATGAAGCTAAGGTTCCCATTTATTTCTGGTTCTTTTGTAGTTTCCCACTTTCTCTAGGGTAGTGACGTTTGTTTCTTTCAAACAAACAAACAAACAAACAAACACTGTTATCTGCTGCCCCGACTCGGGAATGGTGTAAGCCATGAGGATAATTTCATGTAGTGATAGTTGGTTGTGACTTTTATAAATTTTAAACCATGTCCCTTGATAGAAGAGAACTGGACAGAAACCACATTATACATGTTATCCATAAGCTTGGTTCTGTCCATTAAGCTCAATCTAGCTTCTTCCACCAAACCTCTTGGGGAAGGATCTTGGCTATGTCTTCAAAGTTTATGTGAATTAAGGGAATCTTTTATTATAAAGACTGATTCCTTGGGTGATGCAAACAAGTAATATGCCCAGTTGTAAGCCCACAAGTGTCTCAGAAGGAAGTCCTGACCATCAAGAGCCCAGTTCTACTTTGGGGTCACCATGAGTCAGATTTGACTAGACAGCAGCAGTTTTGTCCTACCCCCTTCTTTTTTAAAAAAATTAATATTATAAATGCATATGAACTGAGGCTGTGGAACTTGAAAGTACATACTCTGAAAGTGAGACCTGACCCTTTGAAGTCTAAATTTACATCCCAAACATGCCAAGTATAAGACACTAAATTCAATTGAAAACTTCTCATTAAATATTTAATCCAGTTTTCCTCTTTCTTTCTCTCTCCTAATCAGACTCTGTGAAAGAGCCATCAGAATAGATTTATTTAAAAACAAAACAAAACCCTACGAGAGGCCAGAGGCCCTCTGAATTGGTCTTTTAATGCAACCCCAGGGGTGGCTTGATTGATTGCTCTGTGTGCTCACATGCGATGTATTCATTGCTTTCTTTGTTCTAAGTTTCTGGGAGGTCCTAGCCTCCTTCTGGGAGGTTCTCAGGAGCAAACTTGAAGAAGGCTTTCAGGAATGAGGACCCTGGTGAGGGCCCACCTACTGTACCACTGATTGTTGTGCGCATTTTTGGAGAACTGTTTTGTTGAAGCTGACTTCTCTATGAAACTCTGACCTCGACCTGGTGAAAGCAAGGCCTTGCTCTGCTCTAGTGTCTATTCGCCCCATGAACATATGCCCATCCCCTACTATGTAGCAGCTACCAAACCTGACCAGTTAACCAGTTGTCAATCATGGCATTCCCATGTGTGCCCAGTTAGGGCTGTGCAACCTAGACTTGTGCCTGTGGCCTTTCAAATGATGATCGCAAGGCCCTTCTTGCCAGGGTGCTTCTGAGAGGCTTTGCACTGCCAGCATCATGGTTAGAGGCCAAGTGCTTAGTCTTGTGTGACACCCTGAGAGTCAGTCCTGGGAATGCAAAGATGATTGAGGACAAAGTCTCTGCTCTTATGGAAATTACCACCAAAGGCACGTGGTAAGTGTACTGACAATAATAGGGAGCATGAGCTTAACACTGTGGGCCAGGTTTAGTGTTGAGTTTAATACAAACCATCCCAATAGAACACTGTGACTTATAGACCATCGACATCCCCACTTGCCATTGAGAAAACAGAGGCTTCGTAACATTATTTATCCTTGTGCACAAGAAGGAAATGGGAACACAGGCATTTCAACTTTATGGAGTGTGAACTTTTAACCACTGAATTATACAGCCTAGGGATTGGGACAAATAAATTCAAGGTCAAATCACAGGGGAAGAGGGCCTTGCCAATAGAATGACCCAAGTCTGCCTTTCAGGAAGTGCAGCCAGAGTGCCCATAGGAGGAGGGGCGGCTGGCCTTCCTCTCTCTCCCCTATGTTGGACATGTTTTCAGGAGAGACCAGTCTCTGTGGAGGACATCATGTCTAGTAAAGTAAAAGGTCAGCAAAAAGAGGAAGACCTTCTAGGAGACTGATTGACAAAAGTGACTTCCCCAATGGGTTCAAATGTCACAACGATCATGGGGGCACAGAACCAGGCAGCCTTTTGTTCTGTTGTGTTTGGGGTCCTTCTGACCCGGAGTTGACAGTGCCTGACGGCAGTAACAGGACATGTAATAATGTTTGATTCTTTAGCTATACAGGATTACGATCTTGGTAATTATTGAAATTTTTTACATAGTTTTACTGCCTGTGCCACTTATAAAATAATAGTACTGGACTGTAAAATTAATGCTCATTACAAATATTTTAAAACTTGAAAAGGGAGGGCCTAACTTTTCCTCCAGTAAATGAGGCAAAGCTAGAAGGAAGGTTCACAGAGTAGTGACTAAGGATATGCAGAACTGTACCAGGCAAAGATGAGGGAGGAAAAGGCCTAGAAAAAGAAGCACAGAGATGTGAAAACAGGTCACTCAAGTGCACAGTCCAGGACCAGTCCAACAAATGAGGCTAGAGGTTTGCTGAGGGTGAAGTAGACCAATCAGGTAGGGGAAGTTACAAGTAAGTTAAGATATTTGAACTATATCATGAAAAATATAGCGAGCCTCTAAAGTATCTGAATTAGATGGATATACCCTGTTTCCCCGAAAATAAGAGAGTGTCTTGTATTAATTTTTGCTTCCAAAGATGCTCTAGGTCTTATTTTCAGGGGATATCTTATTTTTCCATGAAGAAGAATACGGTACACATTTATTGTTGAACCAAAAAAGAGGAAATGTATAACCTGTAAACGGTACAGTAGTAGTTGTCATCACAAACCAGCATAACCAGACAAACTGTGAATCCTACAGTATCAAGAATTTCTTGTTACTACTATTATTTCCATGTACAACAATCTATGGTACATTTACTCACACTTCTTGTCTGCTCCAGCTGCGCTGCGGTCAACAGTGAGCTGCGCAGTGGTGCTCACCACTACAGTCCAGAGTTACGATAGCTTCAGGGGTCCTTATTATCGGGGTGGCCTTATGTTCAGGGAGGTCTTATTTTCGGGGGATGCCTTTTATTTCAGTGAGAGGCAAAACTGTTTAAGTAGGTCTTTATTTTCAGGGGATGTCTTACGTTTGGGGAAACACAGTAGCTACATCTTTATTTTAGTCCCCCTCCCAAAAATATATATACAGAAGAATGAGAGCACCAAAACAAAATAGATCCAAGTTGGTGACTTCTCCCTCAGAGAGAAGAGACAAGTCTTTGTGGAACCCCAGATTTCTGGCTTAAGTGCCACTGTTGTCCCAAATCAGTATAAACTCATTACACCCCTTGGAGAAGATTATCTTCCAACATGTATGAAGGGTCTTAAAATAGTTCAGGCTCTTATCTTAATGATTTTATGGCTGGGAATTAGTTTGGGGAAATACTAGCCTGCTAACATAGGTCAGAGCGCTTAAAATTAAAATGTTGTGATGGAAATGAACAAGTATATCTATAAATAAATAAATAAATGGTTGGGTTAGGAAACAAAACAGAAAATTAGAAAACACTAGAGAGAAATGGTTATTATACTTAAGAACATCCATGAGGTCGTTATTATCAATTGATGATAAATTGTGGTTTTGAAAATATATGAGAAATTTTATGGTAATTGTAAAGGGTATTTTAGAAAGGCACTTTAAAATTATAGAAAGTCTGCAGCACAAAACGATGTTTAGAGAAACTTGAAGAAATTACATCAAATCATAATGATTTTGTCTTCGTTGCTCATTTTATAAATTGCTTCATTCATTTCACAATGGAAAACTGAGAGAACTGTGGTAATGTCAATTTTGGATGTGTGTTTGAGGTATCTAAAACATCAGAGTAATAAAAGATAACATGTAATTGGAAATAGACTTGAAATTCAGCTCTTATGTCCACATTGGATACATTCGTTAAATGCCATTGAATTGAAGTCCATTTTCCTTCTTCTCCGGGGGTCAAAATCTCAGATGGCTATTGAAATGTCTTAGACACTACCATCATTTGAACTTGCATGTTGTTGTTTGGGTCGCGGTGTCAACTCTGTCACAGAGCAGAACTCTTCCACAGGCTTTTCTTGGCGATAATCTTTAAGAAAGCAAATTGCCAGGCCTTGGCTTCCCTGATGCTGCTGGGTGGATTTGAACCTCCAACCTTTTGGTTATCAACTGAGAACAAACTGTTTGCACCATGCAGGACCTTTGCACTTATATAGGCTGATTTTAACAGCTGGGCGGGGTGCGGTGGGGGTGGTTTCTCTTTCCAGCTGTATACTTGAAGGACGAATTGTAGCCATTAATTGCATAGAAAAGGCTTTATTTAAACATACATTGTTTCATAAAGTTCTCCTTTTTTTTATACAAAGAGAACATTGCTTGCTTTTCCTAGAATCAGTATCACCTTTTTCCTGCTTAGCAGTTCCAAAGATCTACTCTGTTTATCCATTGTCAATAGATTTAAATCCCCAGGCAGATATTTAGCCTATTGACTTTTCATGGACCGTTGACAATTGTGATATATTCTAATTGGAGGATTTTGGTACATTAACCTCGTATGCTAGTGTACTAACTGTGCCAGTGGGTGTGTTTTGGCTTAAAGACTTTTTTTCCTGTGGGGGCGGGAGAGGATGGAAGGAGTGAGTACAGAGTGGTATTTAGAATAGAGGGTCGGTTTTCACTTTTACTAGAAAAAAATAGAAACATGTTTAAAGTGAGGAGTGGTGTAGCTTGAAGTGGTCCTTTCCTTATGGTGTAACTGTTACACTGTAACATGAGGGGTTCTTCTCCTTGTTTTCCCTGCCCTGAGGCCAGGGACCATTCAGGCCTTATCACTACCTGCAACATTCAGAATAAACCAAAACACTTGTGGTCTTTGAGGCAATTCTGACTCACAGCAACACAGTTCCACAGAGTAGAATTGCCCCCATTGGATCTCCTGGTCTGTAATCTATAGAGCATCCTGCCAAAATTTTCTCCCCAGGAGCAGCTGGTGGGTTTGAACCATTTGCTTTTCATTTTGCAGCTGAGTGTTTTGCCTCTGAGACATCCGGCTCCTCTTTACCTTTGAGTCTGGCATAGTTGCTTGTGCCCATCAGTCATCTAGTGTTTCTCAAAGTATCATAATGCTTAAAGGTTCTTTAACAGCCTTTGCAGACCAAAGGAATGGGTGTGGGAAGATATCCATTAATTTCTAGGTTATTGAATAGATTTTGGAGCTTTGGAGGCGATTCAAAGTGAGCAAATAAATAGGCAGGACCTTTGATGATGTATAAGGATAGCTGCCTGCCTGAAAGAGCCGCCCCACCAACTTCCCACAAACCGTACATTCACCACTCTACATGAGCTGTGCATATTAATCATGTTGGATTGAAGATGCACCCATTTCCCGATGATGCCCATTAATTGTTGGCACTAGTAGCAGGTGCTATACTAGAAGGTGGAATGTGGGAAGGTATAGGTCGTGTTTGTTCACGGATGTAAGCAAAGCTGGAACATATTATTGGTTGGCTTTCCACATCAGTCCCCTAGAAGGAACTCAAGGACAGGGCAGGGCAGCGGGGCCATGAAAATAAAGGCAACTGCTTTGTAGCCAGTGCTTCCTCTGTGAAAGCAATGGGATCAAGTGCTGTAAGTGACCAAAAAGGAGCATTGGTGGTGCCGTGGCTAAAGCATTTTCCTGCTAATCATGATGGAAGCTTTCATACAGAGGGCAGCCTGGGAAATGCTCTGGGCAGTTTGACTCTCTCCTGTGGGTTGGTCCTCTGTGAATTGGGATTCACTCAGTGCCAATGGGTTTGTTTCGAAGAGATTAAAAGAAAAGAAAAATATGTTTTGAACTTCTCATTCAGAGAGGTTGGCATCTGCCTGGGAGAGGATAGTAATTAAAACATTGGCTCTGTCAGCTAAGTGCAAGGTAGCTATCCTCTCCAATGCCTTCAGCAACCCTGAGAGGTAAGTTGAGTGACAGTCTTCTGTGTACAGAGCAGCAGACAGGCCTGAGGAGATCCAGAGACTTTGAAGCCTCAAATCTAGGCATGCTAACTTAACTCCGGTCCTTGCTTTTAAGCACTATGCTGTCCTGTATCTGAGGTCATCTTTATGTACACCCATTCCAGGGCCTCTGGAGAAAAGTGAAAGAAAAGTATAACTGTATGCTTGGCTGAAGGCAGCCCATCTGGGATGCCAGAGCCCTACCTCATTACCTGAAAGTTTGTAAAATGTGGAACAAAGATTCTTCTTGCTTTTTCTGACATGTTTGGCCTCAGGTAGCTTAGGTGTGGAGGAAGGGGCTTGTAACCCCAAACCCAAGTGTCTGTAATCAGAAACTAAATATTCTTACATTTGGACTAATTGTACCTAGGGAGCTTTGTTTTGATTTGTTCTAGAATCTTAGCTAAGACTATTTTCTTTTGGGCCCTGCTGCCTGAACCATGGGTCGCTAAGCAAAGTTATGTGGTGGCCTTTGGCCCCATTAAAGGGTGCTGAATTGGTGGTCTGGATCCTTGGCTGAAATCTAATATTAAAATAACCTTACACTGAAGTCCTAGGCAATGCATATGATCAGAATACTCGAGACCTGGGGGGTAGGGGTTGGGGGAATACATTTCAGTTGGCTTCACTTCACTCACTTGTGGCTCTCCTTTCACCCTTGAATGATGTTTGACCCACACCTCCATTTATCGAAGATGTGAAAACATAGGATTCCTAATCCTATTTAGGGATATTTTTAGAAGCTGTCAGAGCTGGTTACACTGCAGCACTGTTTTCACTCAAAGAAAGCTCAGTGACAAATGTTGCTTATGAATTTGAGTTTTGCAAAGTTCAGGTACTACTCAGATGTCATCTTATTTTAACTTTAGCCACACTGTTTGAACTTCTATGAATCTTTGCTTTGTCATTTTGGGCCATTTTTGAAGCCTGACCCAGCGACCTTGTGTGTGCAGAGCAACTGTTGATTCACTGGGGTCGTGGCATTTTCTGCATTATATGCTGTGGCCCTTTCCCACCTGGCTTCTCAGCAGTGGTGAGCCAGCAACCTTCAGCAAATGTGACCATAACTCCATAGTTTCCGCTTATTGACAGGCTCATTCTGCAAGGGTCTTTTGGAAGCTTCCTGTGTGCTCAAGCAGAACCAAAACTAGGGTGAGAGTGAATGGCTCCTTCTAGTCCACATCCTTAAGCTCCTCACTTGCCTCACCCTAGCCCTGGCCCTGTGTTCAAACACCATGCCGGACACTGGGGTTGCCGAGATGATTGAAACACAGTCCTTACCCGCAACACCGACAGTCCAGTGGGAAACACATAAATTCAACAGTGGGAGTTGTTTTTGTTGTCACAAATTATAGTAAGTTAAGCCATGTGAGAATGGCATGTTAGCAGAAGAGACGTCCTTGGAGAACGAACTTCATGCTTGGTCATGAGAGTCAGTGCAAGAAGAGGAAGGTCCTCAGTGAGATGGATGATGACACAATGGCTGCAGCAGTGGCCTCGAACATAACAATTGATTGCAAGGGTGGCGCCAGTCTTGACAGTATTTTGTCCTGTAGTACATTGCTATTGGGTCAGAGCCACACCAACTCCACAGTGCCCCATGACAACGTAGTTTTCCCTGTTCTCTGTTTCTGACTACCTAATAAACTCAAACGTGAAAGAAAAGCTTGGACATATTTTATTTAAAATATTATAAACTTGGCCTATATAAATAAACATATCCATACTCACACACAAGGGTGCTATAAGAAAGATGGAAAAATGAAATGAAAAAATAAAGGAATTTTTCCACTAGCTTTTAAAAATCTAACGACAGTTAGTCCTCTGTCAAACTCTCAGAATTAGCCTAGGGTAACATTCCCTAAACGCTGTTGGTGAGCAGCTGTCTACAAGAGGGAAACTTTTGATTTGTCTTCACTAAATGATGGTAATAATAAACACAGGGGTAACGCCATGTGGCCCTAAGTGGACTTACCATCTCATTGCTTTCGAAGTGACTCCTTCACGTCAAATCAAGTCGTTAAG
>NW_022103898.1:69203366-69206059 GCF_000313985.2 Echinops telfairi | reverse complement strand
TTTCTGCAGGTAGATATCCATTTTTTCCAGCACCACTTGTTAAATAGGGCATCACCTTCCCATTTGATATTTTTGGGGCCCTTATCGAAGATCAGCTCTTACAACTCTTATAACAGTCCATAAATCAGTTGTATCAGGCATAATTGTACATATGTTGCCATCATTCTTTTCTAGACATTTACTTTCTATTGAGCCCCTGGTATCAGCTCCCCCCTCTCCCCTGCTGTGAACCCTTGATAGATTATAAATTACTCAAGTTAATGTTTCATCCTGCAACTCAACTTCGGAGCAAGCACAATGATTTGTCATCCTGTTTCTTAGTGAAGTCTGATTTGGATGGTGAGAAGTCCTTTCAGGCTGTCTGCTTATGTGCTTTGGTCCATGGTGACTATCAGTGCATATCATCTAGGACTGAAAAGGGCCAGTGAGTTGAAGACGTTAATTTATATCTGGGTCGTGCTGGGTTTGCCCCATGTGCTATGTACAGTCTTCCAGTTTCAGTTGGTGGGCGTTAAGATAAATAATTTAGAAACAGCTTTCTATTTAAAGATAAATACTCTTAATTTCTTCTTAATTACAGAGTAAAGAGATTGCATTCCAACTTCATGAGGATTTAATGAAGGTTCTTAATGAGCTTTATACGGTAAGCACACAATCTTTTCTTCTTTTGCAAGAACCCTGCTTCAGAATCCTGATTTGTGAAGTTACTGCTCTTACTAGAACATACTCCACGTCTGTACTAATGGTTGCTGCTCTGGTTTAGATAGGAGACAAGTGGGTGAATGCATCCTATTAGATTGCCTTGCCTTCCCCTCCCAATTTGCGGAGATCTGCTTTCAAAATTATAGGTGTGCCAGTATTACATGTTTTCAATAGGTTGGATCATACGTTAACTTTTCATAAATTAAATTCCAGAATATTTTGTTTTAAACGGTTGTTAGCTTTTTTCTGGGACTTGAACAATTGAGAATTGCTCTATTCTGGCACTTTCATTTCTTTTTCTTTCCATTCAGTTAATTTAGTGACAATGTCATGTTAAATTTACATATATGTGGAGTACCTATTTTCCCTTTTTAGTAATAATTTATTTTTCTCAGCTTAAGTTTTATTTAGGATATGAAATTTAATCTTAAGAAATGAATTGCTTTAAAATGACTTTGTTTTCAAAAAAGAAAAGACTCCCCACTCAAACTAATAACATTGCAAATAGAAATTAGTTATGTGGGGGAGTTTTTATTTTAAAGGAGAGAATAACATAATAAAAAATGACCAATATTCATTTGACCACTTCTCTGTCTGATGGCTGTGGTGAACTGTATGTTCCTGTGATTCTGGAAGCTGTGCCACTGATATTTCAATTAGAAGTAAAAGGAATAGGCTGATAGCTGCTGAGGGATGAACCGTGGCACACTGTCAGATATAGTGCCAGAAGATGAGCCCCTCAGGTTGGAAGGTATTTACAGTACAAACGGGGAAGAGCTGCCTCATCAATGGAGGAAAGGCCCTTCATTTACTGATGGGGGTATAAAATGAGAAGAACAGCTACGCACATCCATTAGTAATTGGAACATGGAGTATACAAAATATGAATCTAGGAAATCAGAAGTCATAGCGAATTAAATGGAACACATGAAAATCTATATCCTGGGCATGAGTGAACTGAAATGAATTGGTATTGACCATTTTGAATCAGACTACCATAGGTTTACTGTGCTAAGAATGAGAAATCAAGGAGAATTTTGTTGCTTTTGTTGTCAAAAAAGAATATTTCAAGATTTATCTTGAAGTGTAACCCTGCCTGTGATAGGATCATACTAATACATCTACAAGGAAGTCCACTTAATACAACTATTATTCTAATTCATGCACCAACCATTAAAGCTAGTATTGGACGAGTCTTAAATTAATCAAATATGCAGTCAAGATGCATTGATAATTATTGATAATTGGAATGCATAAATTGGAAGTAAGAACAGTAGTGAGAAAATATGACCTTAATAGAAACAAAGTTGGAAATTTAATTATAGGATTTTGTAAGACTAACGTCTTTTTTATTACAAACATCTTCTTTTCAACAACATAAATGCCAACTACCCATGGACTTCACCAGATGGAATACACAAGAATCAAATGGACTATAGCTATGAGACGAGATGACCAAAAAGCCAAACTCACTGCCATTGAGTCAATTCTGACTTATAAACACCTTAAAAAAAGGGTAGAACTGTCCCTATGGATTTCCGAGTCTATAACTCTTTATGGGAGTAAAAAGCCTCATCGTTTCTCTTGGAGAGGCTGGTGGTTTTGAACTGCTGACCTTGTGGTTAGCAGCCCAACTCATAATCACTATGCCATCAAGGAAACCTAATAACACTAGCCAAAAGCGGCCAGGGCCCAACTATGAAACAAACCATCAATTATTTATGTGCACGTTCAGATTGAAGCTGGGGAAAATTAAAACAATCCATGAGAACCAAAATACAACCTTGGATAGAGCTCACCTGAATTTAGAGACCATCTCAAGAACAAATGTGAGAGGAGGAGAGACTGGAGCACATCCTGGCCTACCAGGCCTTGAGGACGATGACCCCAAATAGACCAGCCAGTCCACAGAGAGGACCACATGGCCAGCCCCACTATGAGACGTGATGCCCTTCACTGACCCATGGCCCTGCGGGGGACAACACCAGTGA
>NW_022103898.1:69199096-69201626 GCF_000313985.2 Echinops telfairi | reverse complement strand
ATGTATTCGGGGGTTTAAATGGAGAGAAAATGTTTTGAGAATGATGTACAAATGCACTTTACACAATTGATGTGTGTATGGATTGCGATAACAGTTGTATTAGCCCCTAATAAAATGTTTAAAAATAAATAAAAATTAAAAAAAAAGAACACATGTGATCCATTGGTCACTAACTGCCAAAGACCTGTTGAGTTATAGAATGACATCACATATATCTTGCTTGAAGAAAACTTAACATTGTTGAAAAGACAGGGAAAAAATACGAGAGAAAAGAACCTGTCAGAAGAAACTCTAAAACTTGCTCTTGAACATAGAGTAGCTAAAGCAAATAGAAGAAATAATGAAATAAGAGTTGAATAGAAAATATCGAAGGCCAGCCTGAGATGACAAAGTAAAATACTTTAATGAAATGTATAAAGATCTGGAGTTAGGAAGCCAAAACAGAACATCATGATAAGCATTATCTCAAGCTGAAAGAATTTAAAACAAAGCATTGAGTTCTAATTTTGAAGGATTCCTTGGACTGAGCATTTAATGATAGAGGAAATATCATAAGAAGGTAGAGGGAATACACATTCATTGTATTCACTCACCCCCGGCAATATTAACTATTTCAAGTTGTACCATATAATCAAAAGCCAGTGGTGCTGAAAAAAGGAAGAAGTCCACACCGCATGGAAGGCATTAGTGAGAAACAAGGCTCCCAGGCTCCAGGAATTAATGGAACATCAATTGAAATGTTTCAACAAGCTAATGCAGCACTGGAAGCCCTCACTTGTCTATGCAAAGGTTTTTAGAAGGCAGCTACTTAGCCAACTGACTCGCAGCAATCCTTATTTGTACCCATTCCAAAGAAAGGTGATTCAGTAAAAGTCAGAAATTATCAAACTATTATTAATATCACATGCAAGTAAAATTACATTGAAGATAATTCAAAAACAAGTACAGTGGTACATTGTTAAGGCCTGCCAGAAATTCCCACCGGAATCAGAAGAGGACATGCATGTATGATATCATTGCTGATATGACATGGATCTTGGGTAAAAGCAGAGAATACCAGCAAATTGTTTACTTGTGTTTTTTTGACTATGCAAAGCATTTGACTGTGTGGATCATAACAAACTGTGGATAACATTGAGAAGAATGGGAATTCCAGAACACTTCATTGTGCTCAAATGTACATAGCAGTCATTCAAGCAGAACAAAAGAATGCTTCATGGTTTAAAATTAGGAAAAGCATGTGTAATGTATCCTTTCACCACACTTACTCAATCTGTATGGTGAACAAATAACCCAAGAAGGCAGATTATATGAAGAAAAACATGATATCAGGATTGAAGGAAGGTTTATTAACAATCTTTGATATGCTGATGATATAATCTTCCTTACTAAAAGTGAGAGAGGACTTAAAGCACTTGTTTATAATATTCAAAGACTGCAGTCTTCAATGTAGACTGTACTCAATGTAAAAAGAGCAAAATCCTCACAATTGGATAACTCCATTATGATAAATGTAGAAAAAATTGAAGTCAAGGATTTCATTGATCACCAATCAATGTTCATGGAAGCTCGTGGAAGCAGCAGTCAAGAGCTAAAACAATGGCCAATCTGCTGCACAAGACCTTTTAACACTGTTAAAGAACAAAGTGCTACATTGAGAACTGAGGGTACCTTACCCAAGCCATGATATTTCCTATTGCTTCATACGCTTGTGAAAGTTGGACATTGAATAAAGAATCCACAGAAGAATTGATGCATTTGAATGATGACTGGCCTAGAATATTGAAAGTACCGTGGAGTGCCAGAAGAATAAACACACCTATCTTGGAAGAAGTACAACCAGAATGCTCCTTAGGAGTAAGGATGCTGGGACTTTGTCTCACATATTTTAGACATGTTATCAGGAGAGACTAGTCCCTGGAGAAGGACATTATGCTTGATGTGTTAGTTGCCTGATCTGGTGTCATTTTGAGGATTAAGACTGTAGGGGTGGAGTCTAGCCTGTCAATCAGGATATAGCTAATGAGAACTCTGTGTGGGCATGGCCTTCTCCTGAGGATTCTGGGAACTATTGGTATTTCCTCCTTGGAGGCGGGAGACAGACTCTCTCTAGGCTCACTCCCGGGGAAACATTGCAGCTGACAAGACACATGAAAGTACACTAGTGCCCTGAGTTGGAGAAGCCACATGGACCTACCCTGATGCAACCAGACCTCTAGAGTCAGAGAAGCCACATAGGGACCCCTGCCAACGCTGAGATGTTTACAACGCCACTGGATCCAAAGACTTTCTACCCACTGTCCTGTGATCGTCCTGCACTCAGCATCATTGCGTGTGTTTCATGAGTCTGAAGAGGACTTTATAGATTTGTATCAGACATATGGGCTAATATCAGACTTAAGGACTTGAACTGGACTGGGTTGGGATGTTTTCTTAATGTACAATTATCCTTTATATAAAACTCTCTCTTATACACTTCTGAGTTTCTATGGATTTGTTTCTCTAGTCTGCCTGGACTGACACACTTGGT
>NW_022103898.1:69196890-69198468 GCF_000313985.2 Echinops telfairi | reverse complement strand
ACCCACTTTTCTGTTGTCCATCCCCCAGGGAGGGGGTTATATGTAAATCATTGTGATCGGTTCCCCCTTTCTCCCCCACCATCCCCTTCCCCTCTTGGTATCTCTACTCTCATTATTTGTCCTGAGGGGATCATCCGTCCTGGATTCCCTGTGTTTCCATCTCTTATTGTACCAGTGTACATGCTTTGGTCTAGCCAGATTTGTAAGGTAGAATTGGGATCATGATAGTGGGGAGGGGGAAGCATTTAGGAACTAAAGGAAAGTTATATGTTTCATCAGTGCTACATCACAGCCTGACTGGATCGTCTCCTCCCTATTACCCTTTTGTAAGGGGATGAGCAACTTTTGTTTGTACGTGTGTGATAGTCTGTGTTTTTAGATCGCATGTTTTTGTCCCAGTTCTTGTGAATTGAGTACCAGTTTCTATGGGTTTGGTAGGAGCTCTCCTGGAGTAACAGTAAACTTGGCTGCTCATTGAAAGATTGGCAGTCCAGACTGACCCAGCCATCTTGCCAGATGAACGCCCTGGCAATCTGTTCCCATTAAGATTACCGCCTAGGACACCCTATGGGGCAGGCGTTTAGCAACAAGTTTTCTCCTCTAGAAACACGTACTGTTACGCAGGATCGGCAGGCAAAGGCCTTGTTTGATAGGGTCACACTCCTAGAGGAAATACTTGATCGAATTCAGTTTTAGATGATCAAGCCCAATCGCTGACCCCTGCTTTGTGGGATTTGCTCATTTCTTATAACCTAAAATTGCAACTATTCCCAAGGAACCCTGAGTTTAGAATTGAAAAGGTTCAGTGAGCACTGGCCTCTCATACCACCAGAGAAGAACAAATAGAGTCTGTGTCCTCTTGAAAGAAATGATCCTTTCCTTGTGCTTTCTCGGGCATGGACATTATTTCACCGCAGACTTGAAATCCGTGCCTGATAGGCTAATTGTAAGCCTGTTGGCTGCCATGGCTTCATGAACAAGAGCTTGCGGATAGTGGTCTGAACCTAGTAATAGTTAAAGCAACATTGGCAGGTGTAACTTGATCACTGAATATGAGAATAGTTGATAGAATGTTATGAAACTTTATTCTCAACATGGGATGTGTACAGTGAAATTTCTCCCATTGTAGTAGGCTCTGCATAGGTGAGCCACGTGAACTGACACCTGCCCAAAACTCTTTTTTTTTTATTATTTCTTTAAAAAAATAATTTTATTGGGAGCGCTTACAGATATTATAACATTCCATAGTTCAAACACTTCAAACAGTGTTGTACAGTTGCTACCACAATCTGTTTCAAAACTTTTTATTTCATCTCAAACTCCTTGATATCTGCTCCCCTTTATCCACTCCCTCCCACACCATACCCCCAGGAATCCTTATTTTTAATTTTTTTGCCATATCTTACACATACAATATATCCATTCACATACACTTCTGTTGTTTAATCCCATCGAGTAGGGTTATACAGTTTTCAGTGCTATCAGTTCCTTATTTCCTCCTCCTTCCTTTCTCTTCCTGTACCCTCAGGGAACCGTTTCTCGGTTCCCCCTTTCTCCCCCACCATCCCCTTCCCCTCC
>NW_022103898.1:69149527-69195678 GCF_000313985.2 Echinops telfairi | reverse complement strand
CGCCCCTCTTTCCCCCTGCCCCTCTTTCCCCCTATCCTTATGGGTTTCCAGGGGGGTTTATCTGTCCTGGATTTGGTGTGTTTAGAGCTCTTATCTGTACCAGTGTACATGCTCCGGCCTAGCCAGATTTGTAAGGTAGGACTGGGGTCATGGTAGTAGGGTGTGGGGGAGAGAAAGCGCTAAAGAACTAGAGGAATGTTATGTGTTTCGTAGGTGCTATACTGCACCCTGGCTGACTCATCCTTCCTTGTGATCCTTTTCTGAGGGGAAACCCAGTTATCTATAGATGGACTCTGGGTCTCTACTCTGCCCCCCTTATTCACATCGATATGACTGTTTGTTTTGAGTCTTCTGATACCTGATTGTGTCAGCACCTCATGATCACCCAGGTTTGTCTGCATCTTCCATGTGTGCTTCATTGCTTCTCTGAAAGATAACTGCTTGTTTAACTTCAAGCCTTCAAGACCCCAGGCACTTCATCTTCTAATAGCTAGGTACCATCAGCTTTTTCCACCACATTTGCTTATGTACCCATTTTGACTTCAGTGATTGTGTTGAGAAGGTGAGCCACACAGTGCCAGGTTATTAGAACAAAGTGTTCTTGCATGAGGGAGGACTTGAGTAGAGGCCAAATGTCCATCTGCTATCTTGATACTTAACATATAGTTATACATAGAGCTATATCCCTGTCATTATATTTAATATATTTACACATATGCATACCTATATTTCTCCCTCTGTAAATGTCTTTTGCCTCCTAGTTCTTTCCTCTATTTCCTTTAACTTTCCTCTTATTCCACTATCATGTTCAACCTTCATTCAGCTCTCAGTAATTCCTCTCAGCTACTTTGCACTTGATCAAACCCCAGACAGTAAGGTTTTAATTAGGTAATCTGTATATCACTTTGAACTCTGGGGGGGGAAATATTTTATTTTTATCCAGAGATCATGCTCAGCCAAGGTCAGAGGTTATATTTCTTGGGGACAGATTTTTCACATAAAACACACAGTCTTTTATTTTACAATCTTTTTACTATAACAAGAAATGGTGATTGGTCTCTCTTGTCCTTTAAATTCAGGCACAGAAACTCTATCCTGTTCATATGAAATCTGTCTGTTACAGATCACACAGTAGATATCCTGCTGATGGAAAAGCTGGAGTTGCAAACCCTCTTGGCAGCTCTAGGGGAGAAAGACCTGGTGAGGGGTAGTATTTGATCAGTGGACCCAGCTTTTACAGCCCCTGGTGTTTTGGTCATGGACCAAGTAACCTACCCAATTACATGATGCTTACAATTTTGTGCAGCTGGTGATACTATAATGATTCCTTAAAGCAACAGGTGTGAATTGTGCATCCTTGTGGAATTGAGGTTGCTGTTGAACAGACTTGCCCCTCTTGTCCTCAGTCCTTGGGACTTGAAGGTGAACATTGTGAAAAAGATGGTAGCGTCATCTCCCAGTGGACTGCTTTATATTAAATTACACAGGGCCACAGGGTTGGGGTGGCAGGCTTATGTGTAGGTGCTCCTTTCCAAAAATATTTCACTCACAGGTCTATTGACATTCCAGACAGTGTATCAGAGGCTGTGTCTCTAATAAATATAAATGTTCAAGAAGGATAAAGTTGCATGAGGATCATCTTATACCTTTGAGTGAATTGAATGTTATTAGATCCTATGAAAACAGGTGGTATGGAAAGGGCTGGCTTGCAGCACTTCTGAGCCAGGGAGGGAGCCAGTTGGTCTCAGAGTGGCTGCTGAAAGTGGAAGAAGGGTTTCCAAGACCAGCAGTACCTTTCTCACAACGAGACCTTGATTGGGCCTTTATTTGCAGAAATCTTTTTGAGCTTCCACGTGGATCCTTAAACTGCCACAAGGACCCACTGAAGCAGTGAAGGTTATGTGTGAAGTTTGTCCTTGAGTAACATTGGTACCCAAAATAATGGCTTAAAATTTTTTTCCTCTCTAATATAAAGTAAATCCAGAGGTGGGAATCCCTGGACTAGAATGGAGATTATGTGTAGCCAGGTGGGTATTAACCAGAACCCCCAAACCCACTGCCATTGAGTCAGTTCACACTCAACCCCTGTTGAGGGATTCTGAGGCTGTCCATCTTCCCTGGAGCAGACAGCCTCATCTTTGGTCTTGGAAGTGGCTGGCAGGTTTAACCACCAAACTGGCACTTAGCAGTCAGCCAGCACCAGCAGGTATTTCCAGAGAAATCTAAATTTACTGCCACTGGATCAGTACTCACTCATAGCAACCCTATTAGATTCCTCCTAACACGCTGGTCTGAGAAGACTGCAGGTAGCCATTGTCTTTGTTGTTCTGTAGAGTTGCTGGAATTCCAGCCATTCCATCTGTATTCCTGGCAGCAGGATGGGGCATAGGAAAAGAGCAGGCCTCCTCTCCTGTTCCTTAAAGAGACTTAATGAAAATTTACTCACTGCCATCAAGTGAGTGACTCATAGTGACCCTGTAGGACAGGGTAGAACAACCCGTCAGGGTTTCTGCGACTGTAACTTTTTTTATGGTGGGAGAAAGCCCCCTCTTGCTCCCATGGGAGACTGAAGGAAAGTTCCACAGATTACTTTTATGTACACTTCGTTGGCCAGAACCTGGAACATGATCTCACCACACAGCCAGGAAACCTGGATTATAGTATCTTCGCTTACTGCATTTTCAGCCACGTAAAACGTGTGGGCTCTTAATTTGACCGTGGAGGAAGTATTTGTAGGTAACAAGGTATCCATGTGAGAGTAGCGAACATTTAGTGCGAACATATTGCTATATATGCATATGTGTTATTCTGTCAAACACATTCAGTTATTCTGTCAAACACATTCCTTGCATTATCTCATGTAATTTTCATGACACCTCTGTGACATAGAAACTATCCTTTTCCCGATTTTGCAGATGAGAAAACTGTATGAGGGTCTAAGGAGTTACCCACAGGTTGCATATAAGTAGTCATGTAAAAACCCAAACCACACCCACTGCCTGCTAGTGGATTCTGACTCCTACCCCTTGCATTAAGTCGATTCTGACTCCCAGTGACCATTTGTACTTTTTAGATTCGATGCTAATGCTGCTTTAACAAAATCGTAGATGCAAAGTTGAAAATGTGGTTCACCAGCAGTCATACTTCTTAGAAAGTTCCGTTTAAGTGGTCCAACAGATGGGACTTATTGAGCTGAAAGGAGAAAGGGCAACTATGATCCTGAAACTCTTTCTAAATCTAATCTGCTACAGAACTTCCTTTTTTCCTTTTGAATTTGAAGATTTGAAAGAGAGCCAAAGGACAGAATTGTCAAGTTTGAGAACTGGGTTAAAAACTAGGGAAAGGAGCTATAATGAAACAAAAGGATTAGATCAGCAGCAGCAAGTCTGTACTTGAATCTCAGACCACTCATTTCTAATTGGATGCTGATTGCACAGTACTGGAAATTCCTTTGCCAAAGCAAGAGCGTGCACACATACACACTGACAGCTGACAGGATTTAGGAGCCTCGTGGGAAGGGTCACTGACTACGGAAGTCATAGCCTCCCTTACCACTTTCTGGCTGAGACTCTGTACCTTGGTTTCCTCATCCATAACCTGCAGGTCATAATAATCTCAAGTTCTGAGAGCTGTTGCAAAAAGTACATCTCATAAACACTGATTCATTTATTCAACAGACATTGTTTTAATGCTTACTTTACACACACACAACCTGAAACAAGCAAAGCAAAAATCATGCCTGTTACCCTTGAGTCAATGCTGACTTGTGACAACCACATGTGTTAGAGTAGAATTGCTCCCTTGGGTTTCTTCACTGTCATCTTTCCAAAAGTCTTTCGCCAGGACTTTCTTCCACATTACTGCTTGGTGGCTCCAGATTGCCAACCTCTGGGTTAGCAATGGATTGCAAACCTACTGTACTAGGCACTGCACTGTTAAATATACTTTGGCATAGCTATGAACAAAAACAGACCAAATACTGTTTCTTTCTAAGCATTTCTAATCATAGCAAGGGGAGATAGACTGTACACAAGTAAATGCATTATATAGCTGATGCAAGTGCTAAGAATAAATTTAAGCTGAGTTAATATTGACAGAGCATTCAGAACAGTGCCTGGTTATGGGGAGTGAATGCTTAATGAATATTAGTTATATTGTCGTGATTGTAGTGGTCCTCTTCATTGGCATTGGAGTGGGGATGATTACAACTCATTATCTCTCTCACAGTCACTGGTGTTAAGCTAGAGATGGTTTTTACATAGATGGTATGCCTCCCGCACCCACCCACCCACATACACAACAAATACATATGTTGTTACCTTTGTGCAATCAAAGGGTGAGGGGGGAAAGGATGGTAGTGAGGGCGAGGTAACATCCGCCAAGAAAATGAAACCAATCACAAATGTTATCAAGGCTGTAACTGGGAAAGTGGGTGTGGGAAGGTAAAGGTACAAGACAGGAAAACGGTGACACTAAAGGTTAGGGAGATTCTGTTAGATTCCTAGGGTAGGAAATGCATCAGTCCTTGACTTCGCACGTGAAAGAATTTACACCGAAGCCTAGTTTGTGACCCAAGTGGGTTCTATAAAAGATAGAAGAAGTTTTGGGCGTTACAGTAATTGAACACAATTACCCTCCTGGCACTGTACACCCATGTGGCCACTTGAGGCCAGAGAGAGAGAGAAAGAGAGAGAGCAAGGCCCAGCTGTGTGGGACCCCAGAGGAGCAGCTGGAAAAGAGGGCAGTGGTCTCGAGATTCCAGCCCTTTTAGGGCCTTCCGCTGGGAGCCATGGTCGATGGTACTGGTTGACCCCATTAGCTGAATTAAGCCCTCCTGGCCTAGATTGGGGCCCACGTATGTGTACCGGTGCTCTGGCTCCGGGCCTGAAGTGGCACATGCCCTTTAGCCTCTATCGGCTTCCACCTTCCTGTGGCAGAAGCCGGAGGCGTGGAGTGGAACCACCCCCTATCGTGCTGCCTCGCAATTCCACACTGAACTGGCCTCCATCAGTCAGGCAAAGGACTAATCATGAACCAGTGTTTTAAGATGTTAGGCTTAGCTCTTAATATACCAGAATCTCAATGGAAGTTGTGCTGCATTTAGTAGGAGAAAAAAAACTTATCCTCTGCTAATATTTCTTTAAGGAGCCCTGGTGGCACAGTGGATAAGCACATGGCTGCCATTCAAGGGTCAGGGGTTTGAACCCATCAGCTGTCCCTCAAGAAAACCAAACCAGACGTGGTGAGCTGCTTGCTCCCGTAAAGAAACCCTACAGGCAGTTCTTCTCTGACCTGGAGGGTCGTAGGTGTTGGAATCAACTCAGTGGCATCCGAGACCAATATATCTTCATTTTGCCAAGGCTTTCCAGTCAGCAGTGTACAAAACAAGGAGACATGCTGTCTACCTTAGTAAGCTCAGTCTAATAGAGATTAGCCCAGACGTCATGATAAATCCATACAAAATTGATTGTTAATTAGGTATAATTGATTATCACACGCTGTACATCAGTGGCACATATGGCTGGCCCGAGTCAAGAGGTAATCCATCCTCAAGTTCCAATCCATCAAGAGGAAAAGGATCAAGAAAATGAAGATTTATGAACCCTTGTTGTGAGGCAACCACTGCGCTAGACACACTTACATATATATGTTCCCTCATTCTTTTCTCAGGAGCAGCTCCCGAGGCAGGTATTCTTAATCCCAGTTTTACTAATGGGAATATGGCGCTCAGAATAATGAGTTGAAGATCACACCGAGACCATACAAGATTCCAAATTTGTACCCACCCCCAGTCCCCAAGTCCTATGCTTTCCCCCACTGAGCAGGGAAATATGTACAAGGGTAATGGAGAGAGGAGGGATGGAGCCTGATTCCCAAGAAGAGAGTTGCTAGAGAACGCACTCATGCAAGCTCTTAAACACCAGTGAAAACTTGATTGAGCATTGTAGACTGTTGGCCTTCAGCTTTCTAGATGTTCATTTCAGGTTCCTTTGTAGAACATAACCTCGCATTGAGGTTTAGTGTTATCACAGCGATGACTGCTTCTTCGCCATGAGCCCCTTTCCAGTCTGTTTTCTGCCTTCTGAGCTCCTAACTCCAGCTTGCCTAACAAAAAGTAAAGGAAGCTCGTCCTGATCCAAGCCTGGAGCCTGCTGCAGAACACCTCTGCGAGAGTTATTTGGTTAAAAACCGGGTTGCTGAATGTGCACAGGTGTCTACCTGGCACCTCCACCCTCTCCATACTGCCTGGTCCTTACATACCTTTGGCACACTCCATTTGGCACACTCCGTCTCCTTACCATGTTGAAATAAGAAGAGCTAATTATTTTTCAGAGGGAAGAGGTGGAGGAAACTTTATTATTCCAAGCCCTGCCTTGAAAAGTCAGCCTTCTAGGACTGCTGACGAAGGCTTTCTTGGCGGGGCTGTGGGAACCTCCCACCAACTGAAGAAAATGCCTTCTGCCCTAAAGAAGAAGCATGCCCAAGGCAAGGTTGCCAGGGCCTCCCAGAAGAGCCCCAGGTAGTTGCTACTGCCTTCTATCACAAGACTTTCCCTCTGAGCCTCAAAGAGCTTTCAGATACTTGAATCATTTATTTATTTCTGTAGCAAAAAATGCAAATTCATTCCATTGAGTTGGAGTACACTGAGGTCTGGGACCCGGAACAAAATCCTAAACAGAGTTATATAGCATACAGGATATGTTTTTTTTAGAAATCAGAAACCACACTCTTGGGGATGCCACCTGGAAACCTCCTTTCAAAGTGGCCTATTTCGAGATGCTGGGCTGACGAAGTGTTTCCAGAGCTCCTTTGATTGCTTGACACTCAGATGGAAAGTGTTGGGATCATAAGACTCCCTGCCAGCAACTTCTGGAGTTGACACAGACTGACTTTGCAGATGCAGCTAATTTAACGTGGTTTCATTTCTCTGCAGTATGGTTGAGAGTAAAACAATTTCCCATTACAGGGATCTCTAAGGAGAACTGCGTGATAAGAACTTGATGTGTAAATGTTTCTCAGAAGACCCTGCTAATTAATGGTGCCAACTACTCCCTAGGTCCTGCTTGGAGTTTTCATTTTCTGTTGGAGATTTGAGAAGTGGTTTGTGATTGGTGCTTGTGAACCCCTTCAATAGGAATCTTTTCAAAGAAGCGAGCAAGATGAGCAGAGGGGGCCTTGAAATGAAAAGTATCATTTAGTCTTTTAGAAAACTTTAAAATGTCTTAAGATTTCTATAAATTATTTTATCTAAACATTTGTACTCAGAAATAGAGTATTGTTTTTTAAATTAATACAATGTCTTAATGACCAAACCAAAAGACTAAGCTCACTGCCATCGAGTCGAAGGTGACTCATGACAGAGACCCTGTATGACAGGGTGGACTGCCTCTACTGGCACAGAAAGTCCCAACCTGCCCTCTCCCTTGGAAGTCACTCGTGGTTTGGAACTGCTGCCCTTGTCGCTAGCAGCCCAACCCAGAACCACAATGCCACTGAGATGCCTTGTTTTCATGGCAGACCATCTTAATCAGGATGTTTGGGGTTTTTTTGTTTTTGTTTTCTAATAAAGTGTTTACCTTTGTTTATTTGTCGTGTGTGTGTGTGTGTGTGTGTGTGTGTGTGTGTGTGTGTGTGTGTGTGCATGCTTTACTCTCGTTTATTATTTCCCACTCATGGTTTTATAAAGGAGCCCTGGTCACATAGTGGGTTGTGCATTGAGTTGCTAACAGAAAGGTCAACAGATCAGATGCACCAGCCACTACTCAGGAGAAAGATGAGACCTTTCCACTCCTGGAAAAAAATTATACTCAGAAACCCACAGGGGAAGATCCCCTCTCTCTTACAGGGTCGCCATGAGCCCCAGCTGACTTGACAGCAGGGAGTTTGGTTTTGGGTTTGGAATGCTTTTAAAGACCCCAATCCTCCAAGTGAACCAGTGCCAGGCATAAACTCTATCCCTGCTTCCTGACCGCCTGGCTTGATTCAGTGGGCCAGCAGCCATGCAGTCTTTCATGCCTGGCCCAGAAAGGGATGCCCGGTGGGGCCTGCGGTGCTCCCAGCTCCGAGTGCGCCAGCTGCAGCTCATGATCAGGAAGCAAGTAGGCCAACAAGTCAATGGTAGCCAGGGCTGCTACCACCCGCCCCACTCCAGCTCTTAAATCCTGTTCCCGAAGTGGTTCGCATGGCCACCTGTAGGCCCAAACATGCACACAGTTGCCAGCTGCCTGCCGAGTCTGCCCACCTTTCCCCCTCCAGTCTTACACCCTGCAAGACCAGCCTTCTGTATCTACTAAGATAGTTTTTTGGGAGGGACTTCCATAAGGCTTGAATATAATAGGCCCTACAGATATCCAACTATAGATGGTATGGGGACTGCCCATACATAATATAATTTTTTCACTATGTCCAAATCATATAATATTCTATTTCACAGAACATGCCATGGATATTAAGCAACGTATACATGTGTGTGTGCCCAAAACCAAACCCATTGCCAAAACAATAAATGATGAGCATTTTCCTTGGATTTACAGACTTAAAACAGATCAGAAATAGTGACCAGGAGAAATGCAAAGAAATTGCGTGAGAGAAATCTAAATTGATTTTATCAAGTCATCCAATTTAAGGCATTTTGTGTTGGTTCTCAGTTGAATCCTCTCATAGGCTGATCGGATTTTGACCTTTAGTGATGACCAAATTAACTTCTTTGTTTTGTGGGACTATCACTGGCACCCAGAGGGATTAAGTAATTAACTAAAGTCCCAGGACTAATTCCTGCGCGGGGGAGGGGAGAGGAAAGGGGCGGGGAGGAATGGACAGAAACCCAGTTTTTATTTTAATTCCCATTTGCACATGGGTTCCCCTGAGGTGTGAGATGCTGTGCTGACAGCTTTTGGGGGAGACACAGTACCAGCTCAGGAGGCTTTCTGTCTAAAGAAAGGCCTTCAAATAGCAGTTTATCTCTGTGCTGTGCAGTTTTCTAAACACTTCAAAATTAGCTCTTTACTTACCCTGTAAAGTAGGTGGCGTCCCTAGGCGGTTTCAAAGGTTCACATTGTCCGCTGCTGACTAAAAGATTGGATGTTCAAGTCCTCCCTGAAGTTGCAGAAGAAAAGCCCGGCAGCATACTTCCAAACACGTCTCACTGACGTGGGGTCAAGTCAGACTCATAGCGCCCCCAACAGAACAGAGGAGAAAGGCTCCTGTGCGGAACGTCTCCTCTTTCTCTCACAGAGCAGCTGGTGGTTTCCAGCTGCTGACCTTGCAGGTAGCAGCCCAATGTGTAACCTCTATGCCACCAGGGCTTGGAAGCCCCGTGGAACACAGATCTACTCTGATGTACATGGGGTTGCTATGAGTCAGAATTGCCACGATGGCCATTGGGTTGCTGTTGTCTATGAGCTATGTGAGGCACAGATTGGTTAAGTACCTTACCCAAGGTTTCACAGCTAGAAGTCTCAGTTCAGATATATTCTATGGTCTCACCCCACATGATATGTGCTCTTTTTATTGATGATTATAACATAAAACGGACTGTTATGCTTCAAAAGGTAGGTTCAAGCAGAGAACTTTGGTGGGGTGAGAAGCGAGAGGGACAACATTAAAGATTGAGGGGAAAATGTATAGAGGGAATCATTCTGAAAATGAAAGATAAGGTTTAAGTAGTAGAGGTGAAATTAGGGGGAAAGGCATTCAAGGCAAAAGGTGCTACCAAGGTGTAGAGTTAGGAAACACAAGACATATTCAGAGAATTCCTCTGGAATCACATATAGAGGGAGAAAAAAGAGGAAAAATTGGAGTTCAAAGACTTTAGGAGGAATAGTAAGGTGAAAGTACAGAGAACATCACCACTTCCACCAGCATTGTGTCCGTTCCAACTCATAGTGACTGTAGAACAAAGTAGAACTGCTCCTTAGGATTTGTGAGACCGTGAATCTTTATGAGAGCAGACAGCCTCCTCTTTCTCCCAGGAAGCAGCTAGTGGGTTTGAACTGCTCACCTTGTGGTTAGCAGCCCAACACTTAGCCCACAGGACCACTAGGGCTCCCTGTCCACCAGCATCCAAATCAAAACCTATTGCCATCCCATTGATTCTGGTTAGCCACTTTAACAAACTCAGTTTGAAACATAAATAGCTTTCCTACACCTTAACAAAAGCCTCTGGATGTAATTTAATTTTAATTTTTTAATAAATAGAATAAGAACTATTATATGGAGGCATAGAGTGTATCAGTCACCTTCCAAACCATTTTCCCCTGAAAGTAACAGCATTCACATTAGCCTTTCCAATGTAATTAATTCTGTATTTCTGAGGCTGGTTAGAGCTTTTCTGATAGTAAGATCTCAAAGGTCTTAAATATTTTTATCCTTAAATGTTCAGTTTGTGTATTTCAGATACTAAATCTTAAAACGTAGATGTCCCATAGCACAGGTGTAATGTTGAAAACATGTGAGCCCTCTCCCTTAGTGGAATAAGATACTTAAAGTTGCAGGTGACTTTGAAATGCTAGCTCACTACCCTTGAGTTGATGGGGACTCTTAACAACTGGATAGGACAGAATAGAACTGCCCCTGGGAGTTTCTGAGACTGTAACTCCTTACCGGAGAAGAAAGCCCCTGTCTTTCACCTGAGGTGGTTTCGAACTGCTGACCTTACAGTAAGCAGCCCAGCGTGTAGCCACTACCCTACCAGGGCTCCTCACATTGCACACAGGCTTTCCAGTCCACACTGCCAACTCCTTGGAGCGTCTCCTGTGTGGCCAGAAGCTCTGTCGCTTAGCTCCTGCTGCCAGTGTTAATATATATTCCCCTTCCAAACACCGGGATTTTGCCCCCACCCCACCCCAGTAGTATTAAACTTCTATCTTTCATGCCTCTGAAGACTTCCTCTGAAAACCTCGTTTGAAATAGGGGCTTTCTGAACAACCTTCTGTCACTGACTCTCCCTGGGGCCTCTTGTGGGCCAAGGCTTATGTCTCTTTGCAGCTCAGTGTCTTTTATCCATAAAACAAAGACCTCCCAGGTTTGTGAGAATTAACCAAGTGGGGCATTGGCTAGGCGAAGGCTGTTGTCAGCTTCAAAGGCATGGCGTTTTAATAATTGGAATATTTTCTTTGTTTCAGTGGCATTTATTAAGCATAAGCTGTGTGCCAGTTCCTTCTGTAGTTGCTTTACCAAAAATTAATTCACTTTACCTCTACAACAACTTTATAATGACTGCTCTTATTCTCAATTTAGAAATGAAAAGACTGAGGAACGTGGTAAGAGGCCAAACCGGGACATGGACACAGGCAGCTGATTCCCGAATCTAATGACTGTTGATGCTCAGAAGTGAAATGGGCTATCTCTTTAGTAGCCCCTCCTCTCCAAATGGCGGCTTCTCCGCTCCTGTAGTGTGTGATGAGGCCTCGTTACCTCTAAGGTTCTAGGGGCCATGGAATGTAATTATCCTGCGTATGTCCTAAATACCAACGTGTGTTCCCTGTCGTTAGGCCATGTAAATGGGAGTCACGGAAAGCATTCTTGCCGCCACACTTCTTGTGTTGTAGGATCATCTCTGGAGCGTCCAGTACCATAAGTGAGTGGCTATGGGGCAGTCAGCTGCCCTTGAGTTGGTGCCAGCTACTAGTCCCCCATGTGTGTCAGGAAAAAACTGCTCCACAGAATTTTCAGTGGAAGATTTTTTTTTAAGTATATTGCCAGGCCTTTTTCCTAAGCCACTTCACCCTTTTGGTTAGCAGCCAATTGTGTTAACCATTTGTATCACCCAGCAATAAATATGTAGATCCTAAAAAGCCGATTTGAAGCCTCCTCATACATAAATGGTGGGGGAAAGAGGAGGCTTTCTTCTCCCATAGAGAGTTTCAGTCTTGGAAGCCCACAGGGGCAAGTCTCCTCCGTCCTCTATGTCGTCGTGATGCCATCGAGGTTGGTAAGAAGCACTCCTGTCTTCAAAGAGCTAGCTTGGGGAGCTGTTTCCATCTACAGCATTTGGGGCTAGGCAAGGAGGAGGTCTCCACCACTCGGCGCATGCCCAGAGCCGCCCTGGGGCTTCCTGGAGAAGGCTACAACCTGAATTTAGTAATGAAGGAAAGTGAGAATGGCATTCCCAAAAGAGGAGATGGTCTGAAACCACACCGTGTGCGCAGTGAACTCCATGGACTTCAGAGTATCACAGTGCCATCAACGTGAAAATACAGGAGTCGAAAGGTGGGCTTTTGTAAAACTCCCCGCCCTGACCTTCTTTCCTGTACCCTTCGGCAAGTGAAGGGTTTGAGAGACGGGACAGGAAAATATCTTTTGCAGAATTAGAACTTCCTAGATAAAAGGCCATTTACTTCATGTCAGTAATAGTTAATAATTGTGAAATGGGTACTCTAGTATTATACTAAGTTGTTAATTTCTCCTATAAACTAGTGTGCTAGAATCAATAAAGAATAAAACAAAATTGGATTTCTAATAATACACTGCTAATGAAGGACAAGGCCTAGCATAAGTATGGTACATAGTAACGGGCTCAGGAAATTTTTGCTGAACATGAATATTTATGGAGAACTAATTAGAGGTAAACAAAATCAATAACCTCTGTGATTCAAAGATTTACATTAGAAGCTGCCTCTAATAACTGCTGGAAATAGAGCTAGCACAGATTAAGATTAATAAGTACAGCTCTTGTTACAAATAGAAACATTTTTATTTTAATATAGCATAAAGCAATTTACCCTCTTTAGGATGAATTAGTTATTTTCCACTAAAGATTTTTTCATTAAAGTAGCAAAATCTAGTGAAACTAATGATAATTTATAACTTTGTTTGGAAATTATTGTTATATTTAACATTTGGAAGATGACTAGTGCTATTGAAAATAAAAGCATGTAACATTTCTGTATATCAGCCTTGTGCCTTCCAAATGATTATTGGGTTTGTCCTCCTTAATGAGCACTTGATGATTGATCAACAATCAGTCTAGGAGCCAATTAAAGTCACTAGAGTGATAGATATCCCTGTATAAGGTTCATGAATAGAATAGTGTACAAGACAGACTATAGGGGCATTGATCATTTCTGGATATTTCCTATTCAGCAAAGCAGGTGAGTTATGGCCTTACAGCCCATTGAGAATGCTAGGAGGATTCTTAGATCTCTAACAGCATGGTGTGTTGCTTGCTGTCTCAAGTCACCAAAGCAGAAGAAGATAATTAGTATAATTTGTTGTTATACTCATGTTTTTCTTTTGATTGAAATTGATCTATTGTCTACCCTAACAATGAAAAAAATCAGCCCCTTTAATGACTGAAAAGTACATTTTGTATAGTTCCCATGAAAATAAATGATCAGATTGATACTCTCAGTTGTTGGGAGATGAATACCTGGAATCATGGATTCCTAGAATTTTCTAGCAGAACATCCTTAGAGATCATATGGCCCACCCACCTTCTTTGAGGTGAGCAAGCTGTGGGCCCCTTAAAGGTGAATATTGCTTTGTTTCAAGATCACACAGTCAATGCCTGGCAGATTGAGTGCTCAACCAGTTGTCATAGGGCCTATTCCGACTCCTGGTGGCTCCATATGTGTCAGAGTAAACTAGTGTTCCATGGGGTCTTCAATGGCCCCTGGCCACTAAGTCATTTTTCCAGGATGTCTGTAGCTGGACTCCAGTGTCATCCTTTTCATTAGCTGCCCAGGGCATTAATCATTTGCACCACCCAGGGACTACAGACGGAGGGCTCACACCCTCTATATCTAGTATGTGAAGTCTCGTTACAAAATGACCCTGGTTCTTGAAAGCGAAAACATGAATAGCCATATGGATCTGTCTCTAATGTTGTTGTTAGATGCCATTGAGGGGGTTCTGACTCAGAGAGCACCTGTGTACCACACAAGGAAACACTGCCTGGTCCTGTACCATCTCCATATATGTTATGTCTGAGTTCATCGTTGCAGTGGCGTGTCAGTGTCTTGATCAAGAATCTTCCATTTTTACACTGCTAGTCTACTTTACCAAGTATAATGCCCTTTTCCAGGGATTGGTCTCTCCTGATGCCATGCGTGAGATGAAGTTTCTCTCTACTACCGCGGAATGCCATCTTACATGATTTCTTTTTTTTTTTTTTTTTAGCTTTCCCCCTGCGCCTCCGTCAGATATTCTTCTTTATAGACATACTGAGCTTTCTTGTAAAGAAGTCTCTGTACCCAGAAGTTATGTGATTAGTTTTCTCTCTGGGATCATCCCTTTAGTTTGTGTATTTCTTTCCATATATACTTTTGAGGTTTACAACCTGATATGATTGTCCCCATTCGTTTGGTTCGGCAGGAAGAACTCATGTTGTCATCCCTAATAAGTAGGGGCTTCAGAAAGTTCTCAGGAAAAATCTCATTATCTTTTGATACCAGTTGCCCAGGAATTTGTTGAAGCCGCCTCATAAATGAAACTCATACTAAGGGGCAGAAGGGCTGTTGAAAGGTTATTTGGCAGCAAATTAGCAAAAATCTCAATTTATTGTCTCAAAGATCTGAACTCTTTCTATTAACAGTGTTACTTTGTGTAACTACTCGACAAGATCTTTAACACTTCAGTAAACAATATAATTAATTTTGTGATTTAAAAAAAAATTATTATCATGTCTCCTCTCTTTACATGTGTATTGTTTGCTTGTCCTTTTGTTTTGTTTGTCCCTGCACATCTTTGCCCTTTTATCTGGTTGGTTGGCATTCCCAATCCCTCGGGAGTCCACCATCCCAGGCAATGTCATTTGTACAAAGCCATTGTGTGGATTATAAATGTAAGTGATGATAAATTCGGACTGTTAAGCTGATTTCATTTCAGTGGGGGCACAATGTAGCTCAAGTCTTCTTTGATAAATTACTTATAAAGTCAGCATCTTCAGCCATTTAATTACTCATCTTGATCTGTTTCCTCATTCCCAGGTGTTCCCGAAATTATTTTACATGTAGAAATATTGTATATTCCCCTCTCTTTTACTGCTGTTAAAAAATTATCATCTTTCCAACTACAGAGAAATCACTACTGGTTATTAAAGTAAATTATTATTAAAAATATATGTATTTGTGGCTATACTCAATATGGGCTCAATAGAGATCTTTATTCTTGTTAATACCTAACATAATTATTATGCACTAAATATATTCCACACTCTTTCTTCTGAGCTCTTTAAATGTTTTGACAATTATGATATTCCCAGCTACTATATACGATGGGTTAGCCCCCCCCCACCAAAAAAAAACTGATTTTTCCCCCCAAATGTATATATTTATTTATTTATTTTTTTTGCAAAACAGCCTTATCACCTTCAAAGTACTCACCATTACACTTAATACATTTGTCAAATCTGCAATTCCATTCTTGGAAATATTTTCCAAACTCATCTGTTTGTATGGCTGACAGCACCTCCCTTGTTTTTTTCATCACTTCTTCTTTGTCCTCAAATCTCTGTACTTTCATGTCCCTCTTCATTCACAGACATACAAAAAAAGTCACACTGAGCAGGATCAGGTGATTAAGGTGCATGGGGCAAGAGAGGCATGATGTTTTTTGCCAAAAACTGGTGCACTGAGATGACTGGTGAACAGTTGCATTATCATGGTGGCCAAAATCTGCCACAAATCAAGCCTTTTTTGTCGCACACTGTTACACAATCTTTTCAGAACCTCTAAATAGAAAGCTTGATTAACAGTCTGACCTGGTGGAACAAATGCCAAATGCAGCAGAGCTTTTTCCTGATTTGGGGGGTTACCCCCTGTATAGTGTACATTAGCATTATTTTGATTTTTCGTTGAGGAAATTGAGGCACAGAAAGGTTAAATTATTTGTCCAAGATAACACAGCTAGTAAGAAGCACAGTTTGAACCTGAGCCATCTGCCCTTGAGTCTGTTGTTAGCCACCAGTCTGCTTACTGCTTTTTTAAAGTGGATTCTCTTATAAATGCCATTTTTCAATTATAATACCATTACATAAATCTCACTTTACGTTACTTGTGAAGAGCTGGGGAGAGGAGGCAGGTTTGTCAAAGTTCATCTTTGTGACAGATCTGATAACTAAACTTAAACTCCCTGCCATCAAGTGAATGCTGACTCCCAGGGTCTCTGTGCACAGTTTCTGAGACTGTGAACCTCTCTACAGGGCCAGATGGCCTTGTCGTTCTCTTGTAGAGTGGCTGGTGGGTTTGAACCGTCAACCCTAGGATTGACAGCCCAACACCTAACACACAGCACTACCAGGGCACCTTGACAACCCTAATAACCACTTAATAGCTTAGAAATCATCAAACATTTGGCCCTGATGCTGTGAATGAGAATTAAAAATACCAAAGAGGGTCATCCACAGGCCTACAGTGGAAGCCAGAGGTTGGGGTTAGGAACTGAGAAAGAGACCCATTGTAGGTATTGTCTGAGTAGCATTCATGTTGAAGCTTACCTTCTCCTGCCTTACATGCTTTGTGCAAATAAGATATATTCCCCATCCTTTACTCCAAAACTGAGCCCTTGGACTCAGATAAAGTAATCCAAATGAAGCCCAGCACGGTACCTCCATCTGACATCCATCCTATTCTGAAGTTCATAATGGCTCTACTTCCCCATCTCCAAATATCTATACCCCTATTTATATTACAATAAGTGAACTTTCTTTTGCGTCCTGCATATTAGGTGCAGTTTGTCCCTTTCTTTCATTTATCTCAAAGGCCTAGTCCTCAACACCCCACTGTGTCAAGTCGACTGTGACTAGCAGTGACCCTGGAGAACAGAATAGAGTTGCTCGCTTTATGGGAGCACACGGTCTCACCTTACTCCCATGGGGCAGCTGGTGGGTTTGAACTGCTGACCTAGTGGTTTTCAGCCCAACTTATAACCCACTATGCCCCCAAGACTCCAAGCCCAGTATAGTACTTGGACTATTACTTTTTGGTAGATGAATAAATGAAAATAAAAATATGTATTGTCTTAAGTGTGAGCTAATTTCCACCTAATTTTACAGTAAGTTCCAATATATATTGAAGAGTGCTGATTATGGGACACAGCCTTGCTGGTAAGTTAGAAAGGAGACTTCTGAAAGTGTGCTATATGAAGGTACAAGTACATATGCAGTTAACCCATTGACTTACTGTGTTAGTGGAGAGGAAGTTTTGCATAGCCCAGATCTCCAGAGGAGGGGATGTCTCCATCTGGTCTGCTTTAGTTGAACTGCCATTCTCATTGTGGTTTTTGCCTTTGGCCTACACCTATCTACATTAAATTTGGGTTTGAAGCCAAGAAGTCTGGTTCCAGACCCTGTACTTACTTTTACTTCAGACCTTAGAAATTGTCACGGATGAGAACTACCAACCCTACTATGTGCTTTGCATGAATCCTTTGCATGCATCTAGTCACTCCACTCATCTCTCAGTTTGTTGTCCTACGGTGGCTTGCATATTTCTATAATGCTGGAAGCTAAGCCATTGACACTTCAGATATCATCAGGGTCACTCATGGTAGACCAGATGTCAGCAGAGCTTCCATACTAAGATAACGAAGAAAAGCTTTTGAAAAGTAGTCCTTGAGATACCTAGGAATCACAACAGACTATTGTTGGAGAAAATGCTGAAAGATGAGCCTCCTATGTTAGAATGGGTCTACACAATAGCCACAACAATGGAGTCACACGTACCAAAGATGTCATGGGACGACATTTTGTTCTGTTGTACGTGAAGACATCTGCGAATCGCTATCTGACTTAGAGGAACCGAAGCCCAGAAAAGCTAACAAATTTGCCCGGCTAGTGAGTGATGGCACTGCAACAGGAAGCCAACACTGCCTAGCTCCAGGGCTGCGTTCACCTCGAGGATGGGTTCAGAATATCAAAGAGCAGGAAGCGCCTGGCAGTCAGTGTTCTGAAAGTTTGTCTCTGCCTATAGAAATGGGGTGGGAAAAGAAGACTGCAGCTCCACACCCGCCCAAGGATGATTCCGTCTGGAGAGGCTGAGGTTACACGCCTCTGGCTGGGTCTAGGTCCTTGTCCCTCCAGCCTAGGGTGACCTTTGCTTCAAGCATCTCCTGGAAACCAGAGGAGCGGGTCTCCGAGGCCGTGAGGTTATTAGCCTGATACATTCATAGACTCAATTATAATCAGGGACCTCTCTATTGATTGTAAAAAATAGATGTTTATCTTAGGTTGTTGACAGTTAAGGAAATCTGAAGTACAGTACATACTTTCTCTGAGTAGCTCTCAGTAATTGATGGATTTAGTGAAGCAAATGACTGTGTAATTAGGAAATCCTGTCACTAAAATACTGCTTTTCACTCTTTTCCAGTTACCACCATTTTGATTTGTTTTGAGAGGATATGGATTCCAATACTATCTCACAGATGATAAATACTAACTAAATTTCATAAATGTCATCCCATTAGTCTAATCTCAGATATTTTTTGGTGGTGCTAGTTTGAAGGCCCAGCAAAACAATGCCAAGTACGTAGTATGTTCAATGAGTGACCAAACTGGCTAACTATAAAATGGGGCCCCTGTCCATGTTGTTTCTCAGTAAATGCCTCTTTTACTCCTCCTGGGTATAAGGTAGCACTAAGGGTCTGAAGGTTTATTAGATGTGGTTGGTGACTGAGGTAAACTTATCAGGCAGTCCAGGATGTTGGGCAGCACACTTACCTGTAAAACCATGGCAAAGGATCTGATGGACTATAGCTAAGCAAGTCTCCGTGGTCAGAAGAACAAGATGGCCCTGGCTAGGGAACTGGGAAACACTTGGTGTGGTAAGTCAGATGTAAGTCTCCCAAGGAGGACTGATCAAATGTTAAGAGGATGACAGGCTGGGGTGACATTCCAAGCCCTGGGACTGGCTGAAGAGTAGGCCACAGAGGCAAGAAAGTCAAATTGCAAGGAGGAAGCAAAAATTGGTTGACCCCCAACCAGTAGACAGATTCCGAGGCTATGGTGAAGGCCGTGAGTGCCACGGTGGTGAGAATCCTATCAAATGTAAGCAGCATGGTGAAAGAGAGTAAGAACAGAGGAAAAGTCCCGTAGCTATGGATTCTCTCCCTTAATTTCATTCCCTGTTGCAGGCTGAATGAGGCACTACCCATCCCACATCGTTCCTCAGGTTTTCACCCAGTGTATTACTAAGCTGCTGTGTTGACTTATGCTGTGGCTACCTCTGTGTGAATTTACAAGGCTCTCCAGCATGAATACTATACTTACTGGTTGGAACTTCCAGCCTCTCCTGATAGTGGCCCATGCTGTCTTCAGCTCAGTTACGCAACTGTCTCCTTTTATAAGCACTCCCCTGTATTCCTCCTTTGCTATTTTGGTCTGCACATGCCCCTCACACTTTTGTGGTTCCTCCCACCGTTCCATTGCTGATCTCATACAGCCAGCCTTTGGCTGGCTAAGTCTATCAGAATTGTTGAACTCATTTTTTATTTTGGTGCAAATAGCTGTGAACACAGCATTTGTCATTCTTAAGTGCAGAAATCTGTTAAGTGGCACTAGCAGCATTTTCTGTGTTGTGCAACCATCGTAACTGTCTAGGTGCAGTCCCAAAGATTTTTTTGTCACCCAGGCAGCAACTCCATATCCAGTAAGTAGTAACTCCCTGGTTGTTGGTCTCCTACCAGCCCCTGGTAACCTCTAATCTCCTGTCTGAATCTCTGGTTACATTCTTAGCCAACGGGAACCAGATCTTTAACCTCTCCTTGCCTGATTTCTCATCTGTTTAATGAGAATCATAAAGAGTTCTTATGAGGATTAAATTTATAATATGCCTAGCACATAATATATATTTTACAGTATCAAGTTACATACATGCAATGTCATATGTATCATCTATTGCATGTGTTGCAAGTACACATACATTTTTATGTGTGAGAATACCTATTGTATAAGTGTGTGCATGTATGTAAAACACTCATTCATGTATAGTACATGCTTTTTAATGTATAACACACAAACACACACAAGGACATAAAATTTGCCACCCACAGCAACTTTGTAAGGTGAACAGTTTTGCTAAGTAACTGTCCCTATCTAGTAAATGGTAGTTCCATCCCTAGAATCTAAATCTTCTAATTCCGTGTAGAAACTATAGCTTTAACCTCCTGATCTTCCCTAACACATATGTACTGTTCAGAATACAGAATAATTTCTTAACACTAACTACAAGTATTGAGTAATTTTGTTACTGAATACAAAAACAGTATCAAGAACATCTCATGGACAGATGCATGTCATATCAGTAGCAAAGATGAAGAAAATAAGGAACAAAGACTGGAAGAGTTACTGTGTTGGATCTCCCAATCTTCTGCAGAAAGAAACCGATGAATACAGTTATTTTCTATTTGACTATATTTCCCCTGCGGTTACAGAGAGATGGAGCAGGAGAAATAAGCCAAGTGGATTTCCTGGAGAATTATGCATGGGGTTTTTAGCAGAGAAAAATTCAAATAGGAAAATATGCACTGGGAGTACATTTAAGTGGATGTATGCGCATGCCTAGCGTGCCATTTGGTATGCAAAGGCTTACATTTGCACAAAACTGAAGGAGATGCTGTTATTTTCTTCAGTATATTTTCAAAATGCACCTTTAAAAATGAAAGCTTCCTTTTACTTCTCTGAAAAAATGGGGGAACTGGCTGCTATTTTACTTTAAATACAAAACACATTGAACTTCTGTCAACAGCTTACATTTTAAATTATGCCAATTGCGCTTGCATTCATTATCAGCAATTAGAGTGCTCAAAAAGCTTTTAGTGTTTTTCTCTCCAACTTTTAAAATTCATTCATTCCAACTGTTCACATTTTAGAGGATAGTAGAAACCCCAAGTCAGATTGGAAATCCAAACGAGGAAATTTCTGTCCTGGGAATTACCACTGAACTGGGTAGAGAATCCTCAGCTATTGTGCTAAACCACGTTCTGATGAGATAATATCTGTACCATTTTCTTGCTGGTGTTAGGTGAGACGAAAGTGTTTTCATTTCACCCCAGCCTAGCTAATAAGAAATGCCATGCTAGCCACCAGCGCTGTGAGTTTTCTCTTCTTCTCTGGTTTATTAGTTAGTGCAAATTATCTGCTTACACCAGACCTTGGTGTCCAAGTTAAGCAAGAGTCAGGAATTCAAGTCATATCTTTGTAATGTCTATTAAAGGACTGTTTTCTCGCATACCCAAGGCTGTCTGAGGTACCTTTTCATCTAAATGTGATGAGAGTCATGGTATTTTTTCTTCCTCCCTGCCTTATGAGAATAATACAGATAGCCATGCAAGTGTGTGTTTGCGTTTACACTCTCTCCTTTTAAGATGTATCTGGAACTAGGACCCAAACGGTATGTGGCATTGCTTCAGTCAGGGACTATAAACAGAGCCCAGCCTTAGAAATGCAAGGTGTGTAGTAGGCTCATTGACCTCCTGTTTGCCCAGCTGCAGGGTGACTCCCTTCTCATTCCCCAGCTGCCAAGCTGCTTCCTGATGCTTTTTTTTTTTTTTTCAAACCACAGTAGCCAAACAAACTTCCCATGGACAAGTTGGATAATTACTGAAAACAGACGGCTTTCCCCAGTGCACACAGCCCAGAGAAAGCTGCCAGCTACTTTGGGGTTTGGTCCTTATTTTGTGCTTTGACATTTACAAAAATTAGTGAAGCCTCTTTACTCAGTGCCCCATGCTTTACTCCTCCAAACATTCATCTCACCATCTTACCATCTTCTCCTTAGTTAGAAAATTGCCTCCAAACTTACAAACGAAGTGAAACCTGCCCTCTGTGGAAAGGAATCTAAGATCATTTCTGAGACGTGCCACCACTGACGAGTGGGGTGCTGAGCCCTGGGTTTTCCTGACCCAGCAGTCAGCACACTTTCTGCACGTGGTTTCCAGGAAGGAAGGAGAATTTTTGTACCTAAGATACACAGGCTTCAGAATTTGCCCACATGTCTAGGTCTGCACATGAAAACTACATTGGGAAACTAATTTTCAGGTAAAATCTCTGAAAAACTGTGACTTCTTCTGGTATCTAAACTATATGTGTTACTCCTTATTTTAAAACATTAACTAAAGATTGCAAAGGTAACTGCATAGATCATTTTACTTCTCAAAGCTGCAGATGATTAAAGAGGCAGTATGCTTCAAAAGCCTCAAAAATTATTCATATCTTGTGACTCTGCTATTCTCTTCTAGGAATTTGCCCTAGGAAATATGAAACAAATTTTTGCACATTTTAATAACAACAATGTGAGTTAGAGATAGTGCATATAAAAAACATTAAATTTTTTGTTAGGTGTTTCTGTAGTTGTTGAAGGACAATTTATATACATTCCTGATAAAAAATAAAAATATATATAGCAGTAATTTTCAGCATGGCTGTATTTCTAAAGCAGTATGTTAAAATACCTAAAATGTTCAACAATAGATAATTAGGTAATATATGTTCATCATATAATACTTTGACACCCTTAAAATTCTGTTTTAGAAGACTAGTGATGTGAGAATATGATTTGATATTGTAAGTGAAAAATATTGATAAATTCTATTATGATCCCAATTTTGCAGAAGGAGAAATTATATAGATGAATTTAGATGAACAAATGTGTGTGTTATTCATACATAGGGAAAAGAGTAGATGGTTATACACCAAATTCTTATATGTGGTAATGTCAGGATGATTTTTTATTTTCTTTTTCTTTTACTGTATTGTACCCACTCCTCATTCAAGAACCACATTATTATGTGAAAATTGGCATTATGCAAAAATGAGGATGATCACATCTGATGAAAAAGTCTACATTATTATATAACTGCCAAATTACATCAATACATAATTTCCAAACCATTGAGAATCATGGCCCAGGCAAACTGACACATAAGCTTACCCATCACAACCAGCATTACTCTCCCCACACACCTACCTGGGCATTCACTACTTCCAGATGCATGTCATTCTTGTGTAAAAGGGTCAGATCGATTTTTTACTGTTGTCTTAATGCTACATGTCAGATAATGAGAGCAGAAAAGTGAAAGTAGGTGTATTTACTTTCTACACTGAACACAAAGCATTATTGTAAACTCAATAAAACTTTTTTTAAACTAAAACAATGTCTGAACCTTAGTGTTCCATTTTGTATTTTGACAATCAGTAGATGTGTGGGCAATAAAATCCCTTTTAATGAAGCCTGCACTAATTTGGAGGTGTTCTGTAATTCTAAGATTAAGCTAAATTTTATCCATGAATAAATGATTTTTCTACAGATTAATAATGCAACAGAGATGTTAGGGATATATGTTCAAGCTTAAGAGAGAACTCTTTAAGGACATTGAAAACATGCATAAGATTTTTTTGGATCTTTTTTTTTTTTTTCATCAAAGCTGATCCCCAAAGTGCCTTTTCCTGCTTTGTGACTTTGAATATTTCAATGTGCTTTATATAGAATTAATAGCCCACAGTTCATCTTTTCACTCACAATCTGCCTTGCAGTTCACCAGGTAGAGGGTGATATTCTTACATATGCATCATATAATGGGTTCTAGTCACTCTAAATGTCAGACAGACATCTTGTGACTGTTTCCACAGGTGATGAAAACATACCACATGTATCATGCAGAGAGCATCAGTGCAGAAAGCAAGCTGAAGGAGGCTGAGAAGCAGGAAGAAAAGCAAATCGGAAGATCTGGTGACCCAGTCTTTCATATCAGGCTGGAAGAGAGGCACCAGCGCCGAAGCTCTGTGAAGAAAATAGAAAAAATGAAAGAAAAGGTAAGTAAATGTCCATCGCAAAGCCAGGATGAGGACATACCACCCTCACTTGAGGTGACAGTGATTAAGAATCCCAATGCAAATCCTGAAACACACATGGCCAGTGACCGTGAAATAGCATGCATTTCCACCCAATGGGAAGAAAAACGTTTAAGAAGCACAAACGTCATCTAATAACAGCTGGACATCATTGAGTGCTGCCTGCCAAGTGTTCCATACACAATGTAGAGAACTGGAGTATTAACAAAGAGACTTCATTACACATGGGCCCCAAGCCTAGACTGTTGTTAGTCCCTGTAACTGGGTGGTTTGTTTCATTATTTAAATAAGGCTAAGACTGAAGGGCCATTCGTATATGTGGAATGAGCTGTTTAGATGAATAAAAACTCACGGATGTTTGTCTGTTTTAATCAAAAATGACTTTTTTGATTATTCTTTCCCAATGCCTGAATCATCTTCTTTTCCAGAGACAAGCAAAGTATTCTGAAAATAAGCTAAAGTCGATTAAGGCACGGAATGAGTATCTCCTTACCCTCGAAGCAACTAATGCCTCAGTTTTCAAGTATTATATTCATGATCTTTCAGATTTAATTGATGTAAGTACTTGGAACTTTTGTGTTTTTCATATTAAAAAGCAATTAGCAATGTTAGAATATTGATTCTAAAACACTATCATTTATTAAAATGTAATTTTATGCACTACTCAGAAAGAAAATAGAGCTGTGAATTAGTCTATGTGATTCGATTGCAAGATGCATGTGAAAAAAAAGCACATTCTAAAACTGATGGAAATGAATCACTAGGTTGTGCAAGGTTTGAAGTACCTTGTAACTCACTTGAGACAGGACCTAGTCATCTGTAAACTGTGTGGTAGAAGAACACTGAAAGTACTCATTGACTCAAAATGTAGTATTAGGTACCTAATATTGTGGAGTACTTCGGGGGCAATACGCCATATATATGTACATATATGAGCCTTACTGTCAGAGATTTTAATGTGGCAAAGACAGACATTAAGCAAGTGATTACGCACATGTTCATTTTAATACAATTGTATAAATACTGTGGAGCAAAAGTCGAATGAGTATAAATAAACCACTTTTATAGATTTGTCTAACGGTCTATACTTTTCTCTCAGAGGGTTTGATATATCAAGGCACTTATTGGGCTCATTTACAACTCAACAGCTAAATATCCACTCTGAGAGTTCACTGCGATTGTAACCCGCTGCATCATTCAGAGAACATGAGTAGCCTAGCGCTAACACTGTAGGAAACTACAAAGAGTGGAAAAGGCAAAATGCTGGTGTCAAAAAATGCAAATACCGGCAAATGTAAGATGAAAGTATAAAGTGCCATCAGAAAAACAAAAATGAAAGTGGTGCCGGGTGAGGAAATGCTGTGGAAGCCTTGTCTGGTGTCCTCTGACTACACAGAGGAGGAGACTCTTAACTGTGCGCCAACAGATGGCTGATTGCCACCAGTCAGACATGCCTCCACCCGCCATCTTTCTTTGCCCTATACTGACACCAACTGTACCTTCCAAGGCACTTTACCTCTCTGTTGAGTTTGACAATGTGTTGTAATGACAATGCAGAACTCATAGACAGTCAATTTTGGGGCTTAAGAGGGAAGCTAACAGGTTTCAAAAGTTAAGGATACGGTTCATTTGTCTACATCACCTCTTGTCAGACGTGCCTCTTTCTGGTTCTTGGTCTCTCAGCCACTTGTTCCCTTGTTTCGTGGGCCAAGAAGTCCACCACCAGCCTCACAGTTTTGATCCTGTGGCTTCTTATGACTCTGAGCCTCCGCCACTTCAGACAGATCTCTCACACAATCCACTAATGGCTTTTCTTTTGTGACAGACAGTCGCGGGATTCTTTCTCTCCTCTCTTCTGTGATGGCTCATGTATATTCGCAGTGTAATGGCAAAACTGACCAGGCCCCTCTATTAATGTTTCACACATCCTATATGCGTGACCTCACCTATCATTTGGTGGAAGTTACAAAGACTTGATGAGAAGGGCCATATTAAGTAATCAACTACATCTCAGCGGGGTTCTGAGGTTTATCTACCGGAACTTTGCTCATAAACTGCTTTTCATTTATTTACTTCAACATTTTAATGATATTATAAAATTATTTTCTATGGCTAACAATATATGGTACAATTTAAACATGCAGTAAGTGGCATAAGGCAGCTTTATTTTTATGGTAAACTGAAACCATGTGTTTAGCTATAATTTTAGAACCATCAATTGGGATCTTTACAGAAGAATTATTGAGGGAGCCAATTACTTTTTAATTTATTAACCCTCTGGTGTGGCTTTTTCCTATTTTTTGCATTTCAAAATAACGTTTTCCTATTACATGGTAATTTTTTATACAGTACCATTTAGCAATAAATAAAAACATGGGACGTTTTTTTCCTTTTTCTTTTTTACAACTATTTCAAATAAGGAACCAATTATTTGGCTATTTTTAATGGAGGACTCTTTTTATTACTTTCTTCCAACACTCTGATGAAATAAAAAGAACTCTTTCTGCTAGATCTGCTATACCTCATGAATAAAAAAACCCCGCTAGGTTTTCTGAATAAAAATAAAGTTGTTTTCCAGGTTAGATCAATAAGGGTTCTGCAAAGCAGAATGTGGAAGACTAATCCTGGGTAGCTGCTTTGCTTGCTTTTATTTAGGGCTTATTTTCATAGTAAGTAAAGTACTCTGCTAAAGCCAAGCCAATATTAATATGTGACAAAGTATTTCTTGAAAACCTACAATGTACCAAGAGCACAATTCTTGACATGAGATCCATTGGTGAGCAAATCCAAGTTTCCAAAATCATAGATAGCTAATATATTTGCATATTGATAGTACATATCAGTGTGTGTGTGTGTGTGTGTGTTTTGTTTTCAATTGGTTTATGTAGTTGAGAAAGCTGCTCAAAGAAGAATTGATGCATTTGAATTATGGTATTAGTGAGGAGTAATAATATGCCATGGACTTCCAGAACAAATCCATGTTAGAAGAAGTACAACCAGAATTACTCTTTATAGCGAAGATAGTGAGTCTACATCTTATAAGCCCTGGACTTGTTATCAGGAGGCACTCCTGTCTGGAGAAGGACGTGATTCCCTTTAATGTAGGTCAGCACAAAAAGAGACAATCCTCAGTGAGATAGATTGACACAGTGGCTAGAACAGTGAGCTCAACATAGCAATGATTGTGAGGATAGCATAAAACCAGGAAGTTCTCCATTCTGTTGTGCTTTCAGTTACTGTGAGTTGGAATCAACTTGACAGCACCTAACAGCAACATGTGTGTGTATGTGTAGATGTAATGACAGTGTCAGGAAGAACACTAAAACAGCCACGGGAGTTTAGATGCAATGGTCAAGAAACAGGCGTGAAGAAGGAATGGTTGAGCAAGAAGTTGAGCTGGAGAGCTATGTGGTTATGGGGAAGAATCAGGCAGAACTAAGAGGGTAAAGCTGCAGATTGAAGTGTGCTGGGCAAGCTGAAAATACCCAAAGAATAACAAAGGAAGCCAGTAGGGCTGCAACCGAGTGGGTGAGAAACAAAGTTCTAGGAGTTACAGTTCAAAGCAAAAGCATGCCACTGACGTCAGGCAACCCCATGTATCAGAGGAGACCTGTGCTCCATGGGTGTTCAGTAGCTGGATTGTCTGAAGTAGATCACCGACGTGCACTGGAACTTTCAACTTTTTGACTGGTCGCCAAGCACATTAGCCATTTGCACTGCTTAGGAACTCTCAGAGATAGCTAGCTTAGGCAGGACATGTAAGATCCTTATGCAGGAACTGACAGAGGCTGGGTTTTGTTGTAAATCTAAGGGCAAGCGACAAAGATTTTGTGTGTGACGGGGCGGGGTGTTTTTGTTTTCTTTTTTGTGACTGAAAGATTTTTAAAGGGGAGTGAAATCGTGGTTTACATTTTAAATTGGAAACTGGATGGAAATTGAATCAAGAGTGTGGAGGAACAACAGTGATGTAGTTGATATACTGAACACTATAAAAAACCAGGTAAGTTTTAGATGACATCAAGAACATCATACATGAAGCAAGTTTAAAGTCATTAAAAAGGAAGGGAAGAAAGGAAAAGGTCAAAGAGAGTGTCAGACGAGACGTTGAAACTGGTTTTGAATACAGAATAGCTAGAGCAAATGGAAGAAATGGTGAAGAGGGCCGAACAGAAAATTTCAGAAGAAAGCTGGGGAAGACACAGTAGAGTATTGTAATGAAATGTGCACAGCCCTGGACATAGAAAACAAAAAAGGAGGGCATTTTCAACATACCTCAAGCTGAAAGAATTAAAAGAAAAATTCAAGCCTCAAGTTGCAGTGTTCAGGAAATCCATGATCAAAGTATTGAATGATATAGGGTAGAGCAAAGGAAGATGGAAGGAACACAGAGGCACTGTACCAATAAGAATTGGTTGGTCTCCAACCATTTCCAGAGGAAGCATATGACCAGGAACCCAGGGTCCTGAGGGAAGAAGTTCCAGCTGTGCTAAAGGTGTCCATGAAGAACAAGGCTCCAGGAAGGGATGGAAGACCAACTGAGATGTTTCAACAAACCGATGAAGCCCTGGAGGAATGCCATCATTGCTGCTGTACCTCATGAATAAAAATCCATTTTCAAATCTCACCCCAACCGCCACCTCCCTTCCCTTCTGGTTTCTGTTGTTCTTCCCCCTGACTGGGGGTGTGTGGTTATGTGCCATTCATTGCGATTGGTGCCCCCCACTCTCCCTACTTCTCCCCCCCTTCCCCCCACCCTTTTGTATCTCTGTTCCCATTCCTGTTCCTGGGTTCCATGTGTTGTGAGTTTTATCTCTCTTGCCTATTCCTGTGTACATGCTCCTGTCTAGTCCAGAGTGGGAAGCAGCACTGGGGTCATGATAGCAGGGGGGTGAGGAGGCCTCAAGGGATCAGAGGTATATTGCATGACCCATCAGTGCTCTACTGCACCCTGATGACTCACCCCCTCCCTGCGATTCCTTTGTCGCGGGATGTCCCATTGTCGATAGATGGGCTTTGGGTCTCTGCTCCAACCCCCCTCCATTCTCACCAATGCATTTTTGTTTGTTTACTGTTTGTTGTGAGTCTTCTGATGCCCGTTGCCCAGTCTCAGTGACACCTCACGATCCCACCAACTGATGTGCTTTTCCATGTGGGCTTTTAGCTTCACTATTGGGTGGCCTCTTATTTAACTTCAAGCCTTTAAGACCCCAGACACTGTATCTTTTAATAGCCAGGCACCATCCTCTGTCTTCACCACATCTGCTTATGCACCCATTTTGTCTTCAGCAATCATGTAGGGGGCAGGGGGTTGAGCCTCACAGAATGCCAGTTTGTTCGAACACAGTGTTCTTGTATTGAAGGAAGGTATGAGCCGAGGCCCAAGGCCCATCTGCAGCTTCAGTGTATTGCCTTATAAATATATGTACAAAGGCCAATACCACTATTGTTATGGGTTAATGTATTTGCATAAGTGCACACCTCTGTTAATTTCCCTATCTATGCCTTTGCTTCCTAGAGCCTACCTCTGTTTCCTTTTGCCTCCTCCTGCCCCGCCATCACTTTCCCCTTCTTCCACCTCTTAGTGCTTCCTCTCCGCTAGCTTGGTGTTGCTCTAATCCTCACAGGATCTCTACCCTCTCCTAGATGCTGGTTCCACTTTCCTAGTTGTTCCTCTATCCATGATGCCATCTGCTCACCACACCTTCTCCCCACCTCCTTATCTTTGGGAGCCATTGGCCCATTGGAATGGCAAGTTCTTGATCATACAAGGGGGAACCACACACACACAAAAACCAGAATTGTGCTAGGCAGAGCAGAGCTTTCGTAATACACATTTTTCCCACTAGGCAAGCATCGAGCAACGCACTCTGAGTCAGTGCCCCCAGGGGCGTTGCCTGGGAAGGTTCTCTCTGGTCACAGTGAATTTTTTCATAAAAGTAGTTTTGCTCAAACCTTGTTTTTTGTGATGGCTGATTTAAGAGAACAGCATGCAGCTGTGAAATTATTTCCTGCTCAGGAAAAAGGCTGCAAAAACTGTAGCTTACAAGGATAGCGCTATGGGAAAAACTCGCATGTACAAGTGGTTTTCTTGTTTCAAAAAAGCTAAAATGTCAACCTCATGCCAGATGTCTGTCAACTAACTTCCCGAATGGATGAAAATGTCAACTTGTAATACTGTTGGAGTTCATTCCACCAGGTCAGACTGTTAATCAAGCTTTCTATTTAGAGATTCTGAAACAATTGCGTAACAGTGTGCAACCCAAAAGACCTGATTTGTGGCAGACGAGGGACTGGTTTTGCCAACATGACAATGCACCTGCTCTCGCAGCCATCTAGGTGCGCCAGTTTCTGGCAAAAAACAGTATGCCTCTCTTGCCCCACGCAACTTAGTCACCTGACCTCTCACTCCTTGTAGCCTTTTTTTGTCTCCATGAATAAAGAGGTACATGACAGGACAGCAATTTGACAACATAGAAGAGGTAAAAAAAGAAACGAGGGAAGTGCTGTCAGCCATCCAAACAGATGAAACTGAAAAACATTTCCAAGCATGGAATTGCAGATTTGACAAATGTATTAAGTGTAATGAAGAGTACTTTAAAGGTGATAAGGTTGTTTTGTTTTTTTAAAAAAAAAGTTAAAAACATCTTTGAAAAAAAATCTGGGTTTTTTTTTGGGGGGGGTGGTGGTAACCCCTCATATACTACTTCCCAAAGTAGTTGAAGATAAAGCAATTCTTTTTCATACAGTGTATGTACTCGTATATCTTCTATCTTCTTCTGATATTTTCTGTGTTGTTCAATATTGTAGCTCACTTGCATTTTTTTCTTGAGTTCTTTTGACTTTAAAAATGCCCCCCCCCCAAAAAAAAAGCCAAAATGTTTTCCCCTTTTGGTTTTCTAACTCCAGGTTTTTTCACATTTCATTATAATAATTTGTCTTTTCAAGAAATCTCTTGACATCTTCTATTTAGTCCTTTTACTTATTCATTATTTATATTTGCTTTAGCTGCTAAATGTTCAAGAGCAAATTTTAAGGTTTTTTTTTCCAACACCCATTTTGGGTTTTTTCTTTCTTAATTTTAAATGACCTTTTGATTTCTTTATGCACGATGTCCTTGATGTCGTTCCACAACTCATCTGTTCTTGGTTCATTAATGTTTAGTGTTCATAATTTGTTCTTGAGATCGTCTCTAAATTGCTTAGAATGTCCTCAAGATCATACTTTTGCTCTGTGGGCCTGATTTTGTTTTCTTCAGCTTCAAATTGAGCTTTCCTGTGAACAATGCACAGTCTTAATTTGCACTCAGCCCCTACCCTTGTTCTGAATGGATGAGTCTCTCCATCATCTCTTTCCACAGATGAAGTCTGGTTGAGTCCTGTGTTTTCCATCAGGTGAGGGTTATGTGTATTGTTAATTCCATTTGAGGCCCATGTATCTTGTGATAGTTGTGTCCTTGAGAGAGTCTTAGTAATAAGTAAGTTATTGGTCATGAAAAAGTATATCATGCAATCATTCGTTTCAATTTCCAACTACTAATCCATTCTGTTTACATCTTTTGATTCCAGCCACAAGTGATTATCAATGTATCATAATTACATAATTAATCAATATCAGGTCACAAAAGTTGGTAAAAATCTTCAATGTCTTCATCTTTGGCATAATTAATGCATAAATTTGAATAACAGTTGTGTAACTAGTCTTCCTTCTAGGCTTATGGATATTAACCTATCATTGACAATATTGTACTTCAGAAAAGATCTTGAAATGTTTGCTTTCACAATGAGTGTGTCAATTTGTCATTCCTGATGTAGTAGACCATATGATTGGCCAGTTGAAAATAACTAATAGTGGTCTATTTCAGCTCAGTTATACCCAGGATGTCTGTCTTTGTGGGTTCCACATCATTTTTCACTGATTCCAGTTTTCTGGATGCTTATTTCATGTATTCCGATTTCTGATGATAGGTGTTCTTTTAGCAGTCATTCATCACATCCTTCATCCTAGTATGTCTTAGTTTGTGAGCTCCCGGAAACCTGTCCATCGGGGCTGAGTCTGCTGCTATTTGAAATACTGGTTGCATAGCTCCTAGCATTACTGCAACACATAAACAACCGCACTACTACCAACTGACATACTAGTGGTGGAAATTTTACAATCTATATATAATTAATTCAGATACAAATAAATTTGTTAAATATGCATAGTAGATTTTAATTACAAAGCAGTTGAACTTTAAAAAATAATCTTAAAACTTTTCTATGTGAATAATTATCAAGTAATATTACTTAAACATGAATTTTTAGAGAGATGACATGAAATTGGCTCATTGGCATACTCCATTGACATTGAGTACTCTTAATGAAAGTTTACATGCTTACTGCCTTGCTTTTAAGGCAATCAGTGTGTGAATATGTCCCTTCTGAAATAGCTACTTATTTCATAGGAGTTCAATTTGCATATATAGTAGTGATCATATAAACTATTAAGCTTGACCCTTCCTTGTAGAAAACAGATTGATTCTTATGCAGAAGTGTCGAGAATCCCTCATGCTTTATGAGCTTATTTAGCAAAGTACCTTTTATATTGAGCTGTCTAGTGATAACTAGAAATTTTATTAAATCACCATTGAGACAAAGTCAGGACAACATGTGACACATACAGCATTTTCTATGTGAAATGACATGGAAGTCACTAAAGACGTCCTGATAATATCAAAGAATTGTTAACAGTCAAATAATTTAAGATCATATACCTTTTATGCACATGGTCTACAGTTTTTTGTGGTTTCTGTTTATTTCACTATCTATTCATTGTGAAGGTTTACAGAACAGGTCATCAATTTTACATCAAAAAATTCATGCACATTTTGCTTCAATCCATCCATTGCAGTGTATCATCTACTTTCTCGCTGTAGTTCTTGTTTCCATTCCACCTCCTTTCCTAACCATCTGAACTGTGTCCTGAGGTCAATGCTGCCCCTCTGATCTTAAATGGGTGATATTGCTGACACCGGTAAATACAATTCCAGACCTGAAGGTTGTAGTCTTGGGGGTACCACCAGTATCTGTTGACCAGTATGCCTGGTGTTGTCGATGTGTTTGACTTCTGTGCCACGTTTGTCACTCACTCTATCCAGCATCTTCTAATGCGGTCCTTTTCCAAGCATTTGGTTCTTTTCAGAGCAGGTTGTCATTTAGACAGCATCTAGTTCTTCTGGTCTCATGGTTGTGGAGATTGATGTTTGTGGGGCCCATTAGTCCCAGTGGGCTGTTTTCAATTTCCATCACTCTTCTTTCTTTTGTATGGGGAGAGACCAATTGTTGTACATTAGATAGTTGCTCACAAAGTAGGTTGTAGAACATTGTCCTTGTGAACCATGGTATACCAGTTAACTGTGGTGTCCTCCATGACAATGGTCTTGATCCTCTAACCCCAAAGACCCATTCCCTCCCAGGGTTAGGTTATGTCTAAGAAGTTTCCATGCTCTGTAGCCCGTATGCTCTACCACTTTTATGGACGTATTTGCAGCAAAGGTAATACATACAAATGTCCTCTGCCAAATGTATAGATAGACCTGGTTATTCTCCCACTCTACCTTCGACTCCTGTTCAACCTGCGTGTCTATCCAAGAATCTCCTTGTAGTTGACCACTTGGAGAGATTGTGTATGTAACAACATTTGCTTGCTTCCTTTAACTCTTTTTTTTTTTTTCAGGTTAAAAATAATTAGGTTAATTTTTTTAATCCTTTGTCTTCTCGTCACCATTTTTTGCCAGCTGCTTCTCATTTGTGTTGCCTTCCCCTTTACCCGAGTTAGCACCTGTCTGTAACTTCTAGCTCATGACTTCTCCCTTCCTCTCCCTCCCACTAGTAATAACCATCACAAATGTATCTTCTGTTATAAAAACCTGTGCCAGACCTTTTATAATAGTGGTCTTAATTGACCTTTGACCTATTGTAATTAATTTCACTCCATTTAATATCCTCCAGGATCATCCTGATCATGAGGTAGTTTGCAGGTTCATCATTATTCCTTAACCTTGTATAATTTTCCATTGTGTATGTGTACCAAACTTTACATGTCCATTCTTCCATTGATGGGGAGTTAGACTGTTGCTGTCTTCTTAGAGCTTTTGTGAGTTGTGCTGCCAGGCCCATGGTTTTGATCTACTTATTTGTTTTGTGGCTCGTTTTTCATTTTCATGAGGCTTATTTGTTTTCATTCGGGTCAGTCTGTAGTTTATTAATTTCTTCCCAAGGTTAAAACAGTCTGTGCTATCTTGAAATCTACTTGTCTTTCTCTCCATTTGGAAGCTCTGCCAGGACATTGTTCTTTCTATTTACTTTGTACTTGTCTTCATTTCAAATTGACGTGTCTGGTTCCCCGCTTTCAGTCATAAATTTGTTTCACTTTGGATACTTGTGTTTCTTCTCTGTCAGGGCTGACTTCTGCATGGTGTTGTCATGTATATGGCTCTCAGGTTCTCATCTGTTGTTAGTTCTCTGACCAAAGAACTCTCCTTAGCATTTGTTTAATACTTATACCACCAGGACTCCTTATATGTTTGTGCTTTTCTTAAATATTCCATATTTCATATTTCAAAGAAGAAAAAGAAAAGAATTATAAAAATTCTAAATGCCTTGACTATTTTTCATCTAAAACATATCACTGATCTTGTACTTGCAATCTTTCTCTCTTTGTAGGACTTCACTTCTCAGTGGTTTTGCAGAAACCATGTCCATTATGTATTATTTATGATTCCTAGTTTTGATATCTTTAAGGAAGAGAAAAATAGCCTAGATATTAATAGTGCTTTTATAATCTTGCATTGTTGTCACACTTTTACCTCACTTTGTAACAGTTTTGCTTAGTATCCAGTCTTTTTACCAACTCCTGTTCACACTTACAGTCTATCAGTTTTATTTATTATTTTATTACACTGTAATTATGCACGGTTGATTCTTAGAGGAATGCATGTGGTACAAAGCCCCAGGAGTATTAGGCAGTGCCAACTGTCTGTGTGTATGCACAGGGATTTGTCACTGTGCTACAGAGTTTGGAAAGCCTGCTTAAGAGGCCAAATAATTAAATGTTTTAGACTATTGAGGCCATAGGCTCTCTACTGCAGTTATCTAACATTGCCATCATAGTCCGATAGCAACCATAAGTAATTTGTAAACAAACAGATATAGTTGTATTCCCATAAAATGTTATGCACCCTAACAATGGGCAGAGGGTGGGGGGGGGGGGTGGATTTAGCTCATAGGCCCTAATTTGCTCTCTCCTGCTTTATAGGATGAAAATCCGCAATATAAAATCAGCAAAACACCATTAAAAGGACTTTTTCTGCCTCCAAAGAAAATTCTAAGTAAAATTTCATTTGTAGTATAGCTGATCTGTTGGTTTCAAATCAGATGGGAAGTGGGACGGTTAACTTTGCCACAGACGAGGGGGATTTTTATTTTGGCCTGAAGAATGACTATGGATTATAAGAAGTATCTTGTAAATATTTCCCAAAGGAAAAATTAATTGTGCTGGGAGAATAAAGACATAAATATAGAGGGAAATAAATTGTAGTTTTATAAGTAATAGGTTTCACAACTGTGATAATAATTGTATCCAACATTAAAGGCCAAAAAAAAGTCTATATCATATTATTCTCTAAGAGTTATGAATGTTTTATAGCGAAAGGAAAGGCAGGCACGTAACAACTATTTGTAATTGGATGCTGAGGTTTTGAAGTAATTACGAATTACTAAGAGGAAAAATCTGGAGAGAGTACAAATCTTAATGCTAGAGTCCCCAGACCTATAATCAAATCCCTGCGGTAAAAATCTGAACTTCTTAAAACATCTTGTTTTAGGGCTGCATTACTAGTTATGTACCCTCAGTCAGTCAAGTTCTATACACAGCCACCCTCAAAATTCATGGCTGCATCAATAAAATTCTAGTGGTGCTTTGCCTGAGAGCACTTGACCAGTAATAATAAAGCATTTGTTACCCTTGCAGAAGTTTCATGATCTCCAGTTGATTCCTGTATAAGTTTGTAGACTACTGTGCAGCTTAAAAGATAAACTTTAGTCAGTATTGTAGATACTGCCATGAAATGATCCTCTATTCTCTACTTTTCTGGGTACAGATATCTAGCATGTGTTTTATTAGTCATTAATGCCAAATGAGGTCGAAATTAGATGACATCATATGCCACATGTCATCTTTATTTTATCATTTTTGAATAATCACTGTGCTAAAGCTTTTAGCCTTATCTTTTTTTTCCTCTCGGGATGTGTGTTTAATTAAAAAGCAACTTCTTCAGGATTCAGAGTTTTCTTAATTAGTTTGACTTTTCTCTTTACATAATGGTATTATGATTTATCCATGTAAACCTGCCAAATTATAATACTGCATTTCCCATTAAACCTGAACTCATCCTCAGAAGATTATCAAGAGATCATGGTAAATAGATTAGGATACTGTAGTGATCATATAAACTGATTTACGCATGTTTTTATCCCTTTGTGAAAGAAAAGGTTTAAAACCAAAATGAGTTGGACAACTGAACTTGGGTGACTTTTAAAGGTACTTGGTTGTTGGTAAGGTAAACTGCTATTACCTGTTGTTCCGTCAGGTGCAAAGGCTGCAGCTTGTCAGGCTCTGGTGCTCCATGCTTCTTTCTTCCGGAGTGGACCTTTGAGTGTTGAAAGTCATCTAAGGCATGACCCTTGGCTCTCTATCTCTTGGTCTTGACTTAAATATCATCTGATGATTTCTATGTTTTTATCACCAGTCTTGATCATATCTTCCTGGGCTTCAATTTTGTATTTCCAGCTGCCTACTGGACACCTCTAGCCAGATGGATATCTGACAGGCTTCTCAAATCTGTCTGGACACCCAAATCGCACAATTTACTTTCTCCTTATTGTAGTGAAAGATACATCACCAAAAACAATTTGTTGTTTCATCTTGTCTTAAGTGGACAGTTCAGTGACATTAATATTCACCACGCTGTGCCGGTGTCACCACTAAGCACTATCAAACATAACATAACTCTTTTAACCATTTGTGCCTCTCATCACCATCTTCCACACACACAGAGCACTTTTCTTAGCCATGTTTATACCTCCAAAAATGACACCGCTTCCCACCCAGTTGCTCAAGCCCAAATCTACTCCTCACCTTTCTACCAGTCATCTCTACCTCCTAAATACCCCAACCCTTGCCACTTCTTACTACCTGCCCTGTCCGGTCCCTAGATAGAGCCTGTACTGGTGTTTCTCTTGCCTGCTCTACTGTAGTAGGGTACTAAGGCAACACTTAGCTTCCACACATCACCTTCCAATTCTCTTCTCTTCTTTGCAGCAGCCAAGCTGCGTTTGTTCAATCAAGCAATTAATCAATCATTCAGAACATGTCAGTCCCAAAGGCCTTTATTGGCTTTTTATGTAGACTAAAATGTAGACTGTTCACCCAAGGGCCTCCTGCCATGTTCCATTTAGTTGTCATGTTTCAGGTACATTGACCTTGTTTCTTCATCTCAAACCCATTACGTTTCTTCTTGCTCGGGGCCTTTGAACGTTCTGTTCTTTGTGTCTGAACACTTTCACTGCCAGATCTTTAGAAGACTGATCCCTTCTTTTCATTTGTATTGTGCCAAATCTAGGAAGGGAGGCTTTCCACAGCTATACTATAAAAAAGAGTAATATCCTAACCCTCAGCCCTTCCCCTTCTATGAATCTGTATTTTCTGCATAGCATTTGCCATCTGATATGTATTTATTTAGAGTGGCTTCGGTGGTTTTCTTTCCACTCCCCTGGGTTGATTCAGGCTGGTTACAGAGATTCCGGTCTGGGAAAAGTTAGTCTAGTGAGTAGCTCCTCAGAAGGAGATGCTTGCTCATGTGTAGATGAGTGGGAAGATACATCAGGCAATGCAGAAGTACTCATCTTCGTCCGTGGCTGAGGCATAGGAAACATCAGTGCTCTCTTTTCCTATCACATTGCTGTACCGTTTTGACCTCTATTGCTCCAGAAAACCTTCCTTGCTGAATGCTGACTATATCGTTGAAGAGCAGCAGGAATTAAATCATCAGCTCAATATGGCCGCCAGGAACTCAGGCATGAAAACAGATGTGTACAAAACGTTTCTGTCGATGTTTAGACATCTGGTTCCATCTAAAGTGAAGCCCTGAAGAATTAGGAAAATTAACTTTATTTGGCATCTTATGTAAAATCCCTGAACTTATCTATTTTGGGGTCCTTAGAAAGCTAGCCATGATCATATGAAAGCTGTTTGGTTTTGCTATTCTGTGTACTTTGGTTGCACTGTTTTTCAAACACTCAAAATAAGGATTGGGCCAAGTCTCTACCCAGTACCTGTGGCTATGGAATGGATAAAGCCAAGTATCTTAAAAGTCCGAGATAGAACCCAGGACCAAAGATCTTGGAAACCCTTTCAAAAGAAGCCCGAGCGAGGGCGAAAAGGTAGAGGCCCTCCACCCAAGAGTTGCTCCCCTCTCCAGTCCCTTCACTGCTGCTTAACTCCAGAGATTCAGGGGAGCTTAGGGCCACCCTCCAGACACTTCAGTGCTAACCTGCCTGCAGATGGCATCACTTAGATTGTTTTAGAAACATGTATCAAAGACATGTTTTTGTGGAGTTCCACTATTACAATGCTAGTCTTTAGAACTAAGCTTCTACACAACTAGGTCTTTTGTCATGGAGTTTATGTGCCGATGCCCTATACCCTCTACAGTAAAAAAAGAAGAAGAAAATCCCCTCTACCGCCCACTCCACCCCCTTGTCTTAGTTATGTAGTGCTGATGTAACATACCACAAGAGCATGGTTTTAGTGAGCAAACATTTATTTTATCACAATTCAGGTAGCTCGATGTCCCCATTCAGGGTGCCTGCTCAAGGGGAAGCTCTCTCGGGGAAACTCTCCTCTCAGGTGCCATTCTTCCCAGCATTCTTCTTAAATTTCCATGTGTCCTTAATCATCCCCCCATTCCCACCTGCTTGCTTCTGCGCCTAATCTTTTCTGTCTCTAACATGAGTGTTTTTTAGTTACCTTGCACATATGTGCCCTCATTAATATAACAGAGAAAATCCTACTCCCAAATGGATTACAACCACAAGTATAAAGGTTCAGGTTTATAATACATATTTGGGTGGGTGGGAGGGAGACAATTCCATCTTTCACATCCCTGAAGAAATGTGACCCAGTTACCCCCACCAGTATACCCACCACATAGGCACCCAGCCTCTTAGCACTGAGACAAGATGAAGTGCTTGTCACAGCCTTTAATACTTAAGTTTCATCTGCATTTTGATAATATTTATAACTCTTTTGCCTAAGAAAATTAGCTCCTGTAATGATTTAGATTAATCCCTAGTAGAATCTATCTTGGTAACGCTTGGGATTTTAAAAAAAAAAAAAAAGGCTTACTATTTCCAACAATCTTTCCTTCCCCAGTTTTAATCCATAATTTTATGTATCCATTCAGAGTTTCTCCATCCATCAGAAAAGCATTGCTTTGTTTCCATGAAATACTGTATTGGTTTCTTAGGTATTTTCATCTTTTGAAGCACTTGAGTTATAATTCAGCTCTTTGTGCAGGAGCTGGCTTTTCATGTCATCATTAATAATTCATAAAGTCCATAGAATTACTGTAGACCTTTTAAACCAAATATCTCACATCTTTAACATTTCCAGTGTCATTTCAGCTTCCAGTGTAGAAAAAAAGATGATTTTCTGGCTGGTCTCCAGAGACCTTGAATAAGACTTGTTTACCCAATTTCTTGTTTTCTTTACAAGTCTGGATACTTGACAAACCTAGACTGTAGAAAATGTTGCATATGGAATGTAACAAAACTGTGCCAACTAGGTGACCCTACAGACTCATAAGCAGCAGCAAGGGTCAGGGAAAGCTCTAAGTGTATCACTGACTCCTCCCATGTCGTCTGTGTCTCCAGGTCACAGGGTGAGGAGGTTCCAAGGTCATTTGCTAAGCCCAGTGCATTCTCCTCCCCAACCTATTATCAAAACCACAGTGAATCTGGGACTCTTTCACTAGGTTCAGACCTACCACGTCGCCTTGACTGGTTTGGAGGGTGGACACATGCAGCCAGTCCTATGATAATCCTGACATTTAGTCCCCAAAGAACTCACACTTAGAAATTTGAGCCATGAACTGCCTAGGGTTGGTGCAAACTGTGTGTGTGTGTGTGTGTGTGTGTGTGTGTGTGTGTGTGTGTGTTTTTCAGGGCTCCAAGTGAATTGGGTTCAGGCAGTGCCCAGACGATGAACAAGTTATTTTTCCAAATCTGTTTGTAAGTCAAATTTGTACAAAAGTTAAAACATGTATGGTTTGATCTAATATAGGTTATTCAAATGTTTGTCATAGTAATACATAGTAAACCTTTTTATTCCATAAAACATTAATTCGTATATACAAAAACATCTTAAACATAATACAGTAATAATAATTATATTTTATGTCATGTATGACAAAGTTGCGTGGGTTTGTTATTTTGAACCATTGTATACACCTCAAGCTGGTAGGGCAAACAGAACAAGGAAATACTGTGTGGTTTAAAAAGTTCAGGAAAGGTGTGTGTTAGGGTTATGTCATCCCACCATACTTGTTTACTCTGCCTACTTAGCAAATAATGAGAGAAGCTGGATTACATGAAGAAGAATGAGGTATCAGAATTGGAGGAAGGCTAATGAACAGCCTGAAATATGCAGATGACACAGCTTTGCTTGCCGAAAGTGAGGAGGACTTGAAGCATATGCTGATGAAGATCAAGAACTGTAACCTTCAGTATGGGTTTCAACTCAATGTAAAGAAAATTAAAATCAGAACAATGAGTTCTTAGGACATGGCCCTGCTTGGTGCTCACCTTCATGAAGAGTGAAAATATGAGTGCTATAGCAAAATGTCATGAAGAAACTAGATGGTGCTCAGCTATCAGAAAAAATAACATCTGGATCTTAAAGCATTGTCTTCAAACAAGCAGCCATCTAAATGAGGAATCAATTAAGCCCATATGGAAGAAGCTCACCAACCTGTGTGATCCAAAGATTATAAATAATATACTCCAAATCCAAAGGAGAGGATATTATCAAAGTTTAAAAGGTGAACATGTGATTTTCAGGTGACTACGGATGGCATTGGAAGCCCAGAGGAAAAACAAATCTGTTTTAGAACAAGGACAGCCAGAATGTTCTTTAGCAAGATTGCATCTCACGTACTTGGACATGTTATTAGGAGAGCGACCAGTCCTTGGAGAAGGGCATCATGTTTAGTAAGTAGTGAGGCAGTGAAAAAGAGGGAGGCCTTGGACCATGTGGATTGGGACAGTAGCTGCAACAGTGGGCTCAAACAGAAGAATAATTGTGACGATGGTGCAGAACATGGTCGTATGTGTCATTCTATTGGGCATAGGATCAAGAGGCATCTGAACCAACTCAAGGGCACGTAACAACAGACTGCTAGGATGTGGGTGGTTGTGGCCAGCTGCTGCTCTGGTGAGCTAGACAAGATCTATGAGGCACTGGTGCTGGTGGAGTGGTGTGGGGACTTGCTGGCAGTCCTCAACAAGGCTGCTTTGCACTGCATATCCTTGCTGCCCAGGTATCACCACAGGCTGACCTTCTACAGGTGAGAAGCTTAACTTGGACCTCAGACACGTTGGAGTGAGGTGTGATTAGCCAGCGGTAAGGGAAGAAGCCCAGCTGGGTTCCCATTCCTTTCAATCACTAATTATGTAGTTGATTCCCTTAAATTCTTGTCTTTGTGTGCACTGTGTTTTTAAGACCTCATGCTCAGTAAATAACACTTCTGCCCCTTCTCCTACCTTATCAGCTTCACAGAAATTGCTGCCTGAGGGGAATGAATAAAACTTGAAAATAGAAATGGACAGATTTAGATAGCTATTTTATTCTTAGAACTCTAGTACTAGTTCATTTTACAACCTAGGAATTGGTCTGGGATGCTTTATGGAACTATGTAGTAATGGTAGAAGCATTGGTGGTGTAGTGAGTCCATGTTGGGCTGTGATCCCAAAGGTCAGCTGTTCGAAACCACCATCCTCAGAGGAAAGCCGGGGCTTTCTACTTCCGTAAAGATTACTATCTTGGAAACTCAGGGCAGTGCTACTGTCCTATAAGGTTGCTGTGAGTCGGCACCAACTCGATGGCAGCGAGTTTGGAGGGTTTTTTTGTTGTTGTTTTTTTAGTTTTTGTAACGATGGGTTTTAGATAAATTGGATGTTCGTAACCCAGAGACTGCCTTTTGTCTTGTTTCTTTCTCAATTTCCATTTTCTAGTCCGTCCCATTGGATCAGTACTTATAAATAAAGTGGCTGGTCTGATCTGCTTTGTTATAATCAAGTAGAATCTGTCTTCTTTAAAAGGAGTGGGGTGTTTTTCATCCCTGTTACATAAAAAAAAGAGAGGCCACTTACTCTGTAAATCTGTGTCTTTATAGGATGAGGTGTTACTGAATGACAGAAAATGTTTTCAGTTTTTCTTATATAGAGATAGCAATGCTACTCACACACACACAAGCACATAATGGGTTTTGAGGAGCAAGAGGAGTAAAAGGGACTTTTGTTCATCTGAGATTAGAATTTTCAAATTAGCCAAAAAATGAATCATTCTCTATGTTTGAGTACAGCTGATTCCACTGGCAGTGTATTAACGATGAGACTGATTGCTGCCTTTCACAGTTGTGTTTTGCACAATTGTACTTGTAATTGTGAGGTTGCCGCTGCTTTATCATCGCTTCAGTCAGCTCAGGGGCTGTGCTTGCCTGCATGGGGAAATGGTCTCCCTACAGGCTGGGCTGCGGCCCTGTCTGCTCTTCAGGATGATTTTAGGATCATGTGTGCTTTCAGCTTGAAGGAGTTCATTAATTACGCGTGTGTCTTTTAAACCTATGAGTCTGATGCAGGCCAAAGATGCTGCATTCTAGCAGGCTCCCAGGTGCTACCGGTGCTGCTGGTCTCGCCTTAGACGGCAAGATTTTAGAATACTTTTATGCCAAAACCTTACATTTCATAATTCTGGAATTAGGACATTCTATTGGAATTAGATTACTGGCATGTCTAAGAACAGGTTAGTAATTGTGCACCTTCGAAAAAGGCAGTCCTGCAGTTTTCGGTGCCTGGGGACCCAACCTTTGTATAGAAGTCCATTCCTGTGTGCTTCTTGTATTCTTTTCCTAGTTCTGCCATAACACCTTGGCACAAACTAGGTGCTTTCTACAAACAGACTTGCCTCTTCCAGGGCCAGGTTGGCTCTGGAGTCTCTACAGGAGACTCCTCTCTTCTGTCCTCCAGTCTTCAGTAGCCCCAGGTGTTTCTAGGCTTGTAGTAGATACATCCTCGCCTGGTTCTCCTTCCTTGTCTGTTTTATCTCCTCTTTTTTAAGGACATTAGTGTGATTAATTAGGACCCAACTTGCTCCAGTATGACCTCCTGGTAAATGACATGCTCTTCAGAGACCACGTTTCCCAGCAAAGTGAAGTTCAATGGAACCGTGGTTTAGGACTTCAGTGTGCCTTTGTTCCTGCCACTGAGTCGGTTCTGACTCCCAGCAGCCCTAAAGACCAGGGCAGAACTGCCGTGTGAGTTTCTGAGATGTAACTCTTTACAGTCATAGAGAGCGTCATCATCCTCCCACCCCACCCCCCAGGAGTAACTGGTGGTTAGCAGCCCAATGCATAACCGCTACCCTCTTGGAGGTCCTGGTCATTATGCCTTTTAGGGGGACACATTTAAGTACATCCCTCTATTTCTATTTTAGTAGTAGTCTATTGAATGGCTTGTATTTGAATTCCTTGAAGATGGATATTATATGCTACACAGTCCTATTGCCTAGCAAAGTCTCCAGCACCTAAGGCTTAGTCAGTCAGTGAGTTGGATTGATTCAAACTGAGTAGATTAAATTTTGTTAGAACAGAGGGATGACCTGGTTTTGTCCCGTTAAAAGCACTCATTCCTCTTTAAGATCCATATTGTTTTTATCTACAAACCAAAATCCTCATGTTAGTAATGTATAACTGACTAATTTCTTGAGTTTTAGTCTTTTAAAAATTATATTCTCTTACTATGCAATATGAAAAATAAATGTGATTTTTAAATAGTGAATATTCAAGAATCCCATAGCCTTATAGGAATACAAAACAAAAATCTATCTCTAATGAAAGGACTTTGACAGTCATTTCTATTTGAACATTTGATTCTGGGCATAAGAAGGTGCAAAAGTGGGGTTGCCAAGATGTGTGACCTCACCAAGGAGGAGGATCAAGATCAACCACCCAAGCCTGATTCCTAGAAGGCACGGGTCAGAAACACCTCCACCCTTCAAACTGACACCAACTCTGGCACCAATTGTCCCTGCCACAGCACTCTTTACTTTTCTGCTGGATTCAATCTTTTGTTGCAACATCCACACGAACTCAAAGTGCTCGTGACGATGGGTATAAGAGAGTAAGCGGTTACAATTCAGGTTTATGAGTGCTCAGGATACAGTTCCTTAATCAAGATGTCCTCTTCTCGGCCCTGCCCACAAGTAGGCATCTCTGAGGCGCTTGCCCCCTCAGCCAGGCCTCTGTTCTGCTTGGGATAGTGTTACAAAGCCCCTTTAACTCTGCCAGTAAGTATCCAGGGACACCCCAGTCTGCCAGGAAGCCTTGGGCTAAAGATGCTCAGCTCTAGTCTAATTGGTAAACCTACCTCCCCCAACACGTGGCCCATTGCCCCAGCAAAGCTCTTTGCTGAAGGCACTCGGCTTTCTTGCTCCGCGGCCTGGGAAGCACAGCTCTCTGTGTGGTGCTGGTCTCGGCTCTCCTGGTACTGTTTCACTGGCACTGGTTCTCTCCATCTCCAGAGTCTCAACGCTGGGTCTTCTGGATCAAGGACCTCCCAGTACTCTTAGCTCTCCTTTCGCATGTTTGTAAAAGCTCCTTTTCTGCCTCTAGGATAGCTCATTTCAAGCCTAGGAGGTGGCAGAACTGACCAGTGGCCTCACCAGGGTTTCGTGTTCCTTACTGACTTTATTGATAAGCTTTCCAAGCTCCGTGGTGGGCCATGAGCATATCACATTTACATAATTCTACCCACTCATTGGGGAGAAAATGGGCTTTCTACTCCTGTGAAGGGGCAGTTGTGCCTTGTCCTATAGGGTTGCTGGGTCGGCAACGACACTATGGTAGTGAATGAGTGTGGGTGAGTGAGTGAGTGAGTGTCCCCTTCGTTTGGTGGGAGTAACAAAGACTGCGGCTTCATTTAGTTGATTCTGACTCAGTTACCCTGTAGGACACAAAAAAACTGCTCCTGTGGGTTTCAGAGACTGCATCTCTGTGGAAGAAAAAGGGCTCATCTTTCTCCTGTGAGGTGGCTGGTGGTTTCAAAACTATCGACCTTTCAGTTAACATCACAACACAAAACCCATGGTGCCTTCAGGACTCCTTAGACTCTAGCTAAAAGGGTCCTTATAAGTAATTCGATGCACCACTGATGGGATTTGTAGGGAAGGCAATCTCCAAACCGTTTTTAAAAGATTTAAAGCTGTTCTCGCCATTCTGAAACAGTGCAAATCATTCTGAGTCGGCAATAAAACAAAACCTAAATGATTCTGGTTGGTAAACAGTGATACCTTGGTTGTCGAACTCAATTCATTCCAAATTCATGTTTGAACACCAAAAATCCGAGAACTGAACATATTTTTCCCATAAGAAATCATGGAAGACCAGATAATTGGTTCGCAGGCCCCATAAATTACTTTATGCTTATAAATTAATTTTTCCTGGACTTTTAAATCATCGTGGAGGCTCTTAGCCTTCTTGCATATCAGTGTCTAGGAATATGCAATCACTACCAACTTGTTGCTGATTTATCCAAATTAATTGTAACTTTTCAGCCTCTTTGATAGTCTGGGTTCTTTGTTCCATGGTTAACAATTTCACACCTTTTGCTACATTAGCCACTTAAATTACTTCTCGCTCTCTTTTTTTTTCAAATGTTGCTAATGTTAACTTAGAGCCACCAAATCAGACAAGTGTGACCAGACTCAAATTTCTCAATGATTTCTTTCTTTTAGCTCTGTCTTGGTCCTCACAGTTTTCTCTTAGCTCTGCTGCTGATATCACTAACTTCCTTTGGAGTTGTGGTTACAATATTTTACACAAAGCACACACACACACACACACAATGATGAGTTTTTTAAGTCAATTTATTGGAAGCTGTTACAGATATAGCAATCCATAATTCACTTAGATCAAGCATATTTGTACAATTGCTGCCATCATCAGTCTCAAAACATATTCTTTTTTGAACTCTTTGATATCAGTTCCCCTTTT
>NW_022103898.1:69143253-69149094 GCF_000313985.2 Echinops telfairi | reverse complement strand
AAGACCATAATAGTAAGGGGAGGAAATATTAAAGAACTAGAGGATAATTATGTGTTTCATCTGTATTATACTGCACCCTGGATATATATCCCATCCGTGTGGCCTGTCCAATTATCTTACAGGTGGGTTTCCACTTCTTCACATTGTTTTGATTGCTTGTTTTTTAACTTCTGATACCTATTCCCATCAACACCTTACACTAATACAAGCACTACATGTTGTCTGAGCAAGAACAGCACTTAGATTGAACTGTCACCCCTTTGTGTCCATGACAGGAGGAGCCACATAACTCACTCTTGGCCCATACAGGTTTTTGCAAGTGAGATTTTCAGTTTAACTATTGTGCAAAGTTACGAACTCTGAGCAGACTGTATTCTCACTTTACTGTTTGAGTAGTAGACAGTTTGAGCCTAGAGCCGATTGACAACTGTATTTGCATCCTAGGCTTTCAGTACATCATCCTATATCTCTTTGTGCATAGATGAAACGTGAATACTACTCTTTCATTAATTTCCTTCAGGGTTTGAGTTTGTGGCTTTTATTTTTTGACAACCTATGTGAGCCAAAATTTTTAAAATACAAAATTGACATGAACTGTTTAAAATATACAATTGCATGCCTTTTAGTATATGCACAGAGCTGTGCATCAATCAGAACAATTTTTGAACATTTTAACCCCCACCCAATGAAATCCCAAACTGCTTAACCATTATCCATTACACCCCTAGTTCCTCTTAATCCCACCCCAACCATATGCTACCACTAATCTGTCTGTCTCCATAAATTTACATCATCACGACATGTCAGATTCATAGATTCATATAAAAGGTCTTATTGATTGACTTCTCTCATTTAGCCTAGTAGTTTGAAGAGTCATCCATATCATAGTGTGTATCAGGATTTCCTTTTTATTGCTGAATAATATTCCATCATATAGATCAGCCACGTGTTATTTATCCATTCAAAAGTTGATGGACATTTGGATTGTTCCTACTTTGGGGGTATTATGAATAATGCTGCTGTGGACATTCATGTACATGTTTTTGCACAGGCAAATGTCTTCTTTTCTCTTGGTTGTAAGAACGCATCGCTTGATGTCCATTCAGACAATGTCCAGCCACATAGAGATCTGTGATCTCATAAGGATATAATATAGTTCAGATAGCCAAATTGAAAAATTGTACACAGGGAGTATTCTTTGCCAATAAGTACAGAGGTATGATTTGTCTCTCACTAGCTCTCCATGCCCTGCATCTGCCTTGACCTGGGGTGACAGGGGAAAAGGGGTCCCACTGTCCATTTATAGCTGCTTATCTTGCCACTGTCACCTCAGGCAGGATCCCTGCAGATGCTGTGGAGCCACTGAGTAGAAATGCCCCAGCTACTACCCCATCTCAAACCAGGCACCCTATGTATGATACCCAGGCCAAAGGCCACACCTTCTCACAGTGGCAGCTGCCTCACGTCAGGCCAACTCTGATGGCTGGAGCAGACACAGGACAGGTGGCCTGGGGAAGGAGGAGTAATAAGAGTTTAAAGCCCACTCAGGGAACAGGAAAGGCAGGCAGGCAAGGAAGAAGGAAGGAAGAGGAAGGAGCTAGCAGCAAGACTGGGCAGCCCCCTGGTTAGACGGCAAGCACACACTGTAACATGGGGCAGGAGGAAAGGGCTGAGAGTATGGTTTTTGAAGACCAGGCGGCCACCATGCAGTGGTTGTGGAGCCAAAATTGTACGCGCAGTCCCTCATCAGAGTTGGCAGAAGAGGTCACAGCCGCACCAGTGACCATCCTGCATGCTTCTCTCCTGCAAATAGTATGGTATTCACATAACCTCCAACTTGCAAAGTGTCCACTTTCACAGAACCTACTGTGGATGTGAACCAAATATACATATCTGTATACTTAGGAATGGAGTTGCTGGATCATTTTGGTAACTGAATTTGAGGCCATACCAGACTGTTTTCTGTCCCTGTTGCTCCATTTTACCTTCCCACCCTCAGCAGCGTACATGGTTCCAGTTTCTCCATAGCTTCCTCCTACTCCTTATTGTCTTTTTTATAATCGTCATCTTACTGGATGTGAAGTGGAAAGTCACTGTGATTTGATTTGATGGGCACTTCCCGTGGCTAATGATATGAGCCCTTTATACAATGCGTGCAAATGTTTTCTTCCATCTGTGGTTTGCCTTTCCTTTTTTCCATAATGTCTTTAGAAATGCAAACGTGTCATTTTGATGGGACCCAGTAGGTCATTTTGTTGTTGTTGCGTATGATTTTGGTGTCATATATAAGAAAGCATTGCTTAATTCAAGATTGTGAAGACTTTATATCTGGGTTTTCTTCTATGAGTTTTACAGTTTTAGCCCTTTTGAGGTAACCTATTTTGAGTTAAATTTTTGCATGTGGTATACTTTTGTTTTAAGTGCTGTGATCTTGGCTACCATGCAAGTTTGAACAGAGCCTTAAGAACATATCTCTCTGCGGAGTACAACCTTGAAACCTCCAGACATGAAGGCTTGGACATTATTGAGAATGCAGTTGACAATTTGGAGCCCCGGAGTGATAAGCAGAGATTCATGGAGATGTACCCTGCTGCGTTCTGCCCACCAATGAAGTTTGAGTTCCAGTCACACATGGGGGATGAGGTCAGTAGTGGATTATTTTAAAGTTAACATATTATCTCTTTCTCTCCATCTGCTATAACCTGTCTGAAGAAGTCACAGGTGCTTCTTCCCTAATGCCCCTGAACAGAATATGAAGATCAGCCACTCACTCACTGCCACTGTGTCAATTCTGACTCAGTGACCCTTTAGGACAGAGTAGAACTGCTCCTGAGATGTCCAAAGCGGTAAACCTTGATGAGAGCAGACTACCTCATCTTTATCCTGCAGAGCACCAGGTGGATTTGAACCCTTGACTCTGCAGATAGCAGCCCAAACTTAATGCACTGCACCACCACGGATCCTTAGATAAACCCCTACCACCCTTTAAAGCCAGGGTCAAGCAGATCAAGGTGTAGACTGGCCAGGCTGAGAGCACTGAGTGAGTGGGGCTACTTCTCCACAAATTCTAATTTAAAAAAACTAACCAGGTTTTGTGGTTAGTTTTTTTAATTAGAATTTGTGGAGAAGTAGCCCTGCCCGCTGCCAGGGGCTTAAGTAGAGAGCAGATGTTTTGAGAATGATGAAGACAATGAATGTACAAATGTGCTTTACACAATTGATGTATGTATGGATTGTGATAAGAGATGTATGAGCCCCTAATAAAACGATTAAAAGGGGGAAAAAAACAGAAACTAACCACTCTGCTGGTCCAGGAGAATCTGTGTGAAGCCTTCCTGATTTAAGGTTGTCTCTACTGAAAAAATAACTGAATGGAAGGAAAAAGTGGAGAGGGAATAAATAAACCATGCAAATCATCACTTTGACTCAGGTTGGCTCCAAGCTGGGAGAATAAGCATTAGAAATGATAGATTAAGCCTTGGGTTCTTTATATCAATTTAGCTTTTATAATATTTACCCAAAACAAAAAATCAAGTTAAGGTAATCATAAGTTACACTTGTTTCCATTATTGTCAGTGGAAGAAGAAAACAAGAACCAGTTAATGGAGTGCGCTATCTAGTGTGTGGCATCCAACTGCCTAAAATGTTACCAGAGAAAAAAACAATTGTAGCTTACCATGATGGCAGGTTTTTTGTTTGTTTGTATGTGTTTTTACAAAATAGATGTAATGATAATACCATGACAGATTTATTTAATGTCATAATTTGTCTGAAAATATCCAAAGCATATATATATATATATATATCCATTTATGTATGCCTTCAGTATTTCCCATCTAATTCCATTTTTGCTGATTTGATTGTGTAAATTACATCATTGAAAATGGTAAGCAGTCTATGCAGTAGTGCATGAATTTTGACAAGCATGATGGTGGGCTTATTCCACCCCGTCTTAACCATTTGAAAATCAAGTGGTTGTCATGCTTTGTTTTTTCCGTTATTAAACATGAAATGCTAAAATGCCACAGACAAGGGTCCATAATCTATTTTTTTTGGTTCCATAATGTTTATGATTATTTTAACCAAGTGAGTCTGTTGCCCTTTTTATTTTATCACTGCTTCTGCCAATGAGTAGTACTCTCTCTGGTTTTCTGGAGACTCCAGAAAAGGCTCCCTTTCAGCTGAGAGCATTTCTATGATTAGGGGATGAGAGGAAATAATTTAGGGGCGTATCCATCTTTGAGGCCATAGCCAAAATACTGTTTACCAAAGCCCAAGAGAAGTGGCCTCATCAAATGCACGATGAATCCTGTGATTTGATTGGTATTGGTAAGGGAAATCCGTCATGTGTGCCAGCCACTGATAGTGACTGAAAGATACAGTAATCACTCATTTCTGAGTCCTCCTTATGCCCCACTAAGAGCTGCGGTGTAGGCGTTCTCAGACCCCCAACTTCCAGGTGAGAAAGCCCTCACCTTCTGAACCAGTACGCTCTGTTGCCATCCTCACACATGCCAGGAGGGAGCCTCCTTTGCAGTCTGTTCTCTGAAGGAATCCCTGTGAGGGTGACTTCAGCCCTGCCCCCAGGAACTGCCCTGTTCTTGGAGAGATGCTTCCTGCAGCTGCTTTCTTTCCAGTCACATCCAGGCCAGGCAGCTGCGTGCTGCTCTTGCCGCTTATGTGGCAGGTCTGTATTTAAAATGGGATCTCTGAGGCGGCGGTTGAAAGTAAATATGTCATTGGCATCTCGCAGAGGTCAGCGTGCTTCATCTGGCCTTTGAAGGGGAGAGCAGCGTCTCTGGAGGCCGGCCTGAGTGCACCCTTTAGTAACTGCCACCTCTTTGCCCACAGGTCTGTCAAGTCAGCGCTCAGCAGCCGGTGCAGGCAGAGCTCATGCTCAGGTACCAACAGCTGCAGTCACGACTGGCCACACTCAAAATCGAGAATGAAGAGGTGAGCGCGCTCTCTGCCCCAGGATGCTTCTGACTCTCCCTGTGAGTTAGGAAGGCTTTTTCCCATGACGTTGGCATATGTAACATCTAAGTGCAATCCCCTCATCATGCTATAGGAGAGGCATTTTCAGACAAATCAAGGCTCCTATAAGAACTGTGTGGAGGATAAATGCAAAGATTTTATATTATACAATAGACTAATACTTTATCAAGTATTCACCACATGCTATGTAAAGGACAGCAATTAGCCCTTGAGTCAATTCCCATTCGAGGCACCGTTATGTGTTCTAGAGTAGAACTGACCAGAGGTGCCCTACTGTAGTGCTGCTGTGACATGAACGTCGCAAACGGATGGTTTGAAGACACACAGATTCAGTTCTCTCAGTTTAGAAGGCTAAACTCCAAATTCAGCGTGTCAGCTCGAGGGGAAGGCTTTTTCTCTGTGTTGGCTCTCGGGAAGGGCGGTTCTTGTTTCCTCCCAATGTCTGCTGGCTCAGCATTCCTGGGAGTTCTCTGTATGTCTTGGCATCAATCCATAGGATGTGCTCACTTCATGGCTTTCCTTTCTAGTTGGTGATAAAATCCCACTCCTCTCTACTCATTCATTCTTCTTACCTTTTCTCTCCTGTAAGATAAAAGGTCTGACTTACACTCTTGTAAGGTTGTAACTCAAGATACACACTATCCTAATCCTGCTTATATAACATTGGAGGGAAGGATTTTCAACAATCATCCTAAATATAGGATAGTTACATCAGATCACAAAATGGAGGGCAACCACATACTATTGGTAATCACGGGGCCTAGTCAAGTTGAGACACATGTCGGGGGCATGTAGTTCAATCCATAACAGTAGGTGTTCTTGGCTGTAATCTTTTTTTTTTTTTTT
>NW_022103898.1:69105738-69142371 GCF_000313985.2 Echinops telfairi | reverse complement strand
CGTGATCACACAGGTTGATATGTTGTTGCATGTGGGCTTTGTTGCTTCTGAGCTAGATGGCCGCTTGTTTACCTTCAAGCTGTAATCTTATAGAAACAAATTTTCAGGTCTTCTGCTGCAACACACTTTTTATTCTTAAATTGTTATTCATACTGAAAATACTTCCCATGAATTATCAAAGTCAGTATATGCATCTATGAATATGCAGTTCATCAGTGGAATGGGCGTTGTGCAGGAACCTATTACTGACTTGGTAATTTAATCCTAACGTTTAACATTAGTACTTTTTTTCTCCTTTTTTCTCTATTTTAATTTTTTTAATAATAGACTTGATCTTATTGGTGTAATTTATAAGGATTACATATTATTCCAAGTACTATTTTATTACCGAAATGAGCATAATGTTGACTTGCTGAGTGGGGTTAAGTGGATATAAAACAAAGTGTGAATTGTACTGTGCCAGAAAGCAATAAACAATTCAGCTGCCTGTTTCTTAATTTAATTAGGTTCACATTTTTTGAGAATACAATTATCAACCACAGATGTTTCTGATATTAGTCAGGACTCATTTATAATTTATAGAAACCCAAGTCAAACTTAACAGGAGCTTCTTGGTCAATGTTTGCAACAGCCCTAGACAAAATTGGATCTGTATTCAGATGCTATTTTCAGGAATCTCCCTATCACTTTGCTCTTGTCATAGATGTTGGTGGGGATTTGTAATTTGTAATTTCCCAATAATGGATGTAGTTCTGGGACTACACGTTCCCTAGGGACTGCCATCTCAAAAAGTCAGTCACACTTTAAAAAGAAGACTCATCTTTGGCCTGACTTAAGTCATCCCTGCTTTGGAGTCAAGCATTATATCCAATAATTGAGCTCCTCCCCTTGGCCAGCCTAACTGCTGTGCCCACTTACGGAACATGTGTCATGCTGGCAGGTGGTGTCAGATTGGTTCTAACTCATAGCAGGCCTGCATACAAGAGAACAAAGTGGTGTCCGACCCTGCACCATCCTCACAATACGTGTTATGTGTGAGCCCAGTTTTGCAGCCATGGATCAGTCTATCTCGTTGAGGGCCTTCCTCTTTTTCTGTGATCCAATGTCAAGCACGATCTTCTTCTCCAGAGACTGGTCCCTTGTGCGGACATGTCTATGGTACATGAGGTGAAGTCTTGTCGTCCTCACTTCTGAAAATCATTGTGGCTGTACTTGTTCCACGACAGTTACAAGATCCCTGCTATTCCAACAACTTAGCACTAAGCTGTTAGCCAAGAGATCAACAGTTCAAACCTACTCACTGCTCTCAGGAAGAAAGATGCAGCAGTCTGACTGGTTCTATAAAGATTTACAGTCTTGAAAACTCTACTCAGGTAGAGAAAGGCAATTCCCAAAAGGAAGGAATGTAGGGCAGAAAGAAAGTTTCACTTTAGTACTGTACCCTATTTTATTTCCATTCTAGGGTGGCTAGGGGTGTGAGAATGTGTGTTTGTTTCTGTTATGGAAGAGTAATGTGTTTCTAGAGCCGTATACTTTAGTCACCGTAAAACCCACTGCAGTTTTGTGGCTTCTTTTCTTCCTCAAAGAACCAAACCACTCCTTAGTCAAAGTTGTGCATTTACATTGAAACCAATGTGATTCAGACTTGAATCTCCATGTAAACTCCCACAAGTGAGTCTTTCCAAGGGAAAGGGACTACTCTCCTTGAGCTAGTGTTTGAAGGCTTAGGGTTTGGGTTAGACATCAGGAAATCCTTGCCTAATGCAGTTTGCTGAATCCCATTGGACTTCACTGTTTGTGTTTCTAGTGACTTCCAATTTTTTTTCATGCATATCCGCCTGCTGTTTTATTTGGAAAACATTCCCTAAACTCTAGGAAAATAGTGTGTTACAGTGTTATACACAAGCAGCCCTGGCAGCCCACAGACCTGTTTTATTTGGCATGCACAGTGTTGGCGTGTTTAAAAAGAAAAGGTCTGGCCACCTTGAGCCTGCATTTCTTCAGGAAGTAGAACTTGGAAGCTTTTGAATGCTTGGTCAGAGTGATGCTCTTGGTTTTCTTACATTGTACTTTGTTGTGTGAGGTACCAAATACACTCATTATAAACCGAGTTTATCCATCACATTTTTTATGCAGTTTTTGTGGTAAAATTTGGTGCCTCGACTGATAGTCAGGTCGGCTTATACTCGAGTATATATGTTACTTGAGTTACTCTTCAGTTGATCCCAACTCTTAGTGACATAGGCCCATTTATTTGTGTTACTTGCTGGCGTCTGCAGATCTCTGAGTTTGTGCCCCTTAATATATGCCCCTCTGGGCAGAGTGTGTAGAAGCAGTGTCATTATAGACTGATAGAGGCAACCCAGGCTTTTTGAAGCGTATGTTTAAATAAATAAATAACTGTAGAAGCTAATGACTTGGCTTGTCTTGGTGTTTCTTGTGAACCTGGCTACTGGTTTATGTTTTGTTAGCAGTATCGTGGAATAGAGTTCCCAGAGAAAAGAAGATTTCATTTGGATTTTGACTATCAGTGCAGTTTTATAGGTTGGGAGTAGGGGTGGTGGTTGGGTGCCAAGAAGTCAGGTCCCACCCATAGCAGCCCTATGCACAACAGAATGAAATAAACACGGCCCAGTTCTGCACCCTCCTCACAATTGTTCCTGTGCTGGAGGCGTTGTTCAGCCACTGTGTGGACCCATCTTGCCCCGAGGGCCCTCCTCTTTTTCACTGCTCCTCTGTGCCACCAGTGACTGGCCTCTCCTGAGGACGTGTCCAAAGTTTGTGAAAGGAAGTCTCCCCAACCTTTCTTCCAAGCACCACTCGGCCGTACTTCTTCCAAGACAAACTTGCTTGCCCATTTTAGCAGTCCGTGGTACTTTCCATATTCTTCGCCAGGGTTGGGAGAGGACATCTCAATATTTTCAAGGTGCCCTGGGAAAATAGAGAGGAGCCCTGGGGGTACAGCTGGTCAGGCATTAGACGGCTAGCTAAAGATAAGGGCTGGAAACCCACCATCTGCGCCACAGGAGAACGAGAAGGTGGCCTGCACCATAAGATTTACAGTTTGGAAACTCTCCGGAGTATTTCTTCTTTGTGCTGCAGAGTCACTGTGAGTCAAAATCAACTCGCAGGCAGTGGGTTGGATTTGGGCTTGGTTTTTTAGGAGAATAGAGCTTTTCGTGGCGGTCCTCAGATTCTCCTTGGGAGGGAGCCAAAGGTGAAGCGAAAGTCATATTGTGATGGGCTTTGCAGCCGGGTTAAAGAGCTTTGATCCCGTGTGTCAATTCAGTAGTCAGGATTGGTTGAGCACTTATTTTATTCCAACGTTGTTCTGTTTGATGTGAAAGAGACGACAAGATAGTTTTATAGAACATGGAAAACTAAGAAGTGCAATTTTGTGACAACATAACTATTATAACAGACTTGATCTCTATGGTGCACTTTACTGTAGGTAAACAACATCTTCTAAGAGAAGCAAGGGTGGAAATTTGGTCTGAGTGTCAAACCAAATACTCAGGCCTCATGATTCACCGATGCCACACTTGCAGCTCTTGACCGCCTCTTGGAAATACTTTGTTTTTGGTGGAAGTACACCTAGCAAATTAAGTTCCTGTTTAATCACTTCTGCAGTAACTGGTGACACGGGGGACATGTTTCAGTGTGTCTGTCTTCTCACCGGGTTTGTTCTGGTTGTTTATGTGTGAACATGTTTGTACCCCCAAAATCAGGACTCGCTTCATGGTTTCTCTCAGCCATGCCCTTGTGCAGCATGGGGGAAATTTGGTGTCACCTGATGTGTGCACATTCATAGCTGAGGTCAAGCAAGGCAACCCTCTGCCTTCTTGTTACAGCTCTCATACTGTGTGGCAAGCAAGTTGTTGTTGTTGGTAATGGTGGTGTGCGTGTGTCTGTATAGTGTACTTAGTGCCTCGGCTTTCGCTTTTGTGTGCTTTCGGCTGGTGATTTTGCACAGTGCCGAAGTTGGCCCTTCATGTGAAAAGGCTGTGTGATGCCTTACAGAGAAAATGTGTGCTTGGTAAATGATGAGTGCTGTTGGTCCTGAGTTCAATATTAATGAGGCAACAATATCTATTAAGTATTTACACAGGTGTGTTCACATTGTAATATGTCATCAAGCTATGCGTTAATAACCTGTAGGTTTTTCTACAACTAGTCATATTTCAGTTTAAAACATTGTTTACAACAAAGGAGGCATTGAGAGAAGATGTAGTGTGATGTCATAAGGACCTAAATATAACATTGTATCTCCCTTATGATCATTTTGAAGCTGTCCTTACCTGATAGTTGGTGAGGTGGATGTTGTCTGCCTATTTGTCTGCCTTAACAGACTGAACTTGGGGGAGGCAGAGCCCACGTCCTCCTCTCTGCCTCACAAAGTGGACACTGGGAGAACGTTTATGGTCTCATGAGACAATGCACTAATGTGGGAAATGTGTCCCTATTTCCAGGTTAAAAAAACAACTGAAGCCACCTTGCAGACCATTCAAGATATGGTCACCATCGAGGACTATGATGTTTCCGAATGCTTTCAGCATAGCCGCTCCACGGAGTCTGTCAAGTCTACCGTCTCTGAAACCTACCTGAGCAAGCCCAGCATTGCCAAGAGAAGAGCCAACCAGCAGGAAACTGAGCAGTTCTACTTCATGGTGCGTCCATCACCTTCCAAGCCACTCTTGCAGAGCCCTGATCTGGGAGTCCAAAGGCTGCTTCCGTGGACACATCAAAATCACGGGGGCCTCTTTATTAACATACAGGCTTCTCTCCACCCCCAGAGTTCCTGATACAGTGTAGCTCTGGCACAGGGTGTAGGAAATAGTACTTTTTTTTTCTTTTAATGAGTCCCTAGATGTTGCAAATGGTTAGCATACTCCACTGCTAACTGAAAGGCTGGTAGCTGGAGTCTGCCCAGAGAGGCACCTTGGAAGAAAGGTGCCTAGTGATCTGCTTCTGAAAAATCAGCCATTGAAACACCAGTGGAGCACAGTTCTACTCTGACACACATGGGACCATGAGTCTGAATCCACCCTACAGCAACTGATTCATGATTTTAAAGCTCTTCGGGTGATTCTGATAGAATTTACAGAAAACAAACTTAACTGCCATCAAGTCAATGCAGATTCATAGTGACCCTACTAAACAAGATAGAACTGTCCCAGTGTGTTTCTGAGATTGTAACCTTTACAAGAGTAAAAAACTCTGCCTTCTCCTGAGAAGCAGCTAGTGGTTTTGAACTGCTGACCTTGCAGTTAGCAGCCCAGCACGTAACCACTATACCACCAGGGTGCCTTAGGTTTAGAGAGGACTGTTCCAAAATAGTGCCTGGGGCAATGTAGATTTATTTTAGTAGATTGGGAAGGGAGGGAGGAGCCAGAGACACTGCATCTCTCTGGGGCTCCCCAGTGATGCTGATGCTGCCAGTCTGCAGAGAACACTTTGAGTAGCACCGAAGCTGTCCATTTTGGGCAGAAAGTCCAGACTATGTATATGCATGGATTTTAGATATTCCCCAGGGCAGTCCACGATATCAAAATACTAATTAAAAATAACCAAAAAACCAAAAAGTGAATCCTTCCTTTTGCAGAAACTCCGAGAATATTTGGAAGGCAGTAATCTCATCACAAAGCTTCAAGCCAAGCATGACTTGCTGCAGAGAACTCTTGGAGAAGGTCAGTTATTTGGGATAGTCAGAAAGATGACCTGGAGGGTATACTGTGAAGAGTGGGGACTAGGGATTTGTGCTTCAAAGAAGCGGAGAATGTTGTGTGTTGAGATGTGACTTTATCAGTATCGGTAATAATCCAATTCTCTCTGGGACTCTTCTGGTCAAGCCTGGCACTAAGTGGGGAAGAAGAATGAGATCTCCACAGGGCACAGAAGCCAACACAGAGCCCCTGAGAAAGGCGCTGCTGAGGGGAGAGAGGGCTGCAGGAGCCGTACTTCCTTCCATCGGCCTGCCTCCCCCCTCCTGTCACCATGCCCTGCCTTTCTGGGACTTCTCCAACCCACTGGGGTTTGTCTTCATGGGCCTGGTGTTTGTTGTTCCATCCATTACCATTTGTCCTCCAGAAACTACGTAAGCTGGTTTGGGGGTTTCCACCTCCCAGTAGGTATTGGTTTTAGTTGAGAACTAATCTAATAGTGTAGGTAGATTACAAGGTCTGGTAGTACAGTGGTTAAACACCTGGCTGATACCCCAAAACAGCTAGTGGTTTGACGCCCACTCAGGAGAAAGACAGGCAATCCACCTCTATAAAAATATGAGGGTGCCGCCTCGCCACTTTTCTATCACTCTTTGTTAGTGGAAAATATTTGAGTTCTCTTTTCCTGCCAGCTTTCTGCCTTTCAGAGACTCCAGCCTTCACACACTTTTACTGTTCAAGGTTGTCTGTGTTCCAGACATTGTTCTAAGCCAGGGGTCCTCAAACGTTTTAAACAGGGGGCCAGTTCACTGTCCTTCAGACCCGTTAGAGGGCCGGACTATAGTTTAAAAAAAACTATGAATGCACACTGCACTTACTTTTTTTGAAGTAAAAAAACAAACGGAGCAAAAACACCCGGCTGGCGGGATAAATGTCCTCAGCAGGCCGCCTGAGCTGTAGTTTGAGGACACCTGTTCTAAGCTGTGTATCTCACTAGGCACTGTTAACTTCCCCAGTTTTACAGATGAGGAAATTGGAGGGGAAGATCATTAGCAAAATAGACTGTGAATATTATTGTTTCTCTTTATGTCTTCATGAAATTTAAAGAGAAAAAAATAAAGACAAGCAAAATCCTTAGTGTACCTTATAGTCTTTGACTTTAGTTATCTAATAGTCACACTAGCTCCTGCTACAGATTATGAGGCATGAAAGAGAATTTGGAAGTAGTGGAACATGGGCTGGGTTATGTGAGTAAATCAGGGCAAAAAGAGCTAACTGCTCTTGGACCGAAAATCTTCTTACCATTCCAGAACCTTCTTTATCCATCCCCTTATCTCTTGTTTTTTTTCCAAAGCACTCGTTATTCTTAGGGAGTGGCCATGCAACAAAAGGTCATCATGAACTATGACTCTGTGTGTAACATTGTTTAGATGCTAGAAAATAGAAAACACCCATTTTACCTAAGGGGAGGAGGGAACATCAAACTACTGAGAAGTGTCTAAAAATAAAAAACATACTGTAAAACCAAATGCAATGTGTGATTCTAGATCAAAAAGCAAAAGCTATTTTGAAGGTAGTTGGAGGAATTTTGATGTATGCTACATATTAAATTATGCTATTGAGTTCGTTTTCATTTTTCTAGACAGAGTAATAGTATTGAAGTTCAGAAGAAGCATGTCCTCATTCTTAACAAAAGCTTGATAAAGTGTCTCCAGCTTACTTTCAAGGGGTTCTGAGAAGAAAAAAAATTTATATATATATATATATATAGAGAGAGAGAGAGAGAGAATAGAATTCCTTGAACTATTCTTTTAACTTCCCAGTAGTTTTGAACTCTTAAGAAGTAAATAAAAGTATTTTAGCAAGAACATTCTACTTTTCTCCTTCGTTGCATCATATGAAATCTCTTCTTCATTTTTACAAATGCATAATATTTTTATGATACCTCCGTGGGTAGTTGCAAACACAAAAAATAATAAATTATCAAAAAAGACAACTTCTGCCTGAACCCAGATGGATGCTGACAGGTGCAAAGCCCTTCTCGACTGTATTAGGTACCACTTTAGAAATTGCAAGTTTAAGAGAATGGAGTCATGAGTAGATTCACTCTTAGGAAGACACGCACATGAAATCATTGTAGGCCTCTGGAAATTGTTATCCTACTGGTGTAACTTGGGTTCTCTCATGTCTTCTGAAGAGCAAGCCCCAACTTAATATAATATTGTTATTGTGCTACTGTTCTTTTAGATGCAGTGTTTAAAATGGGCTATATTTTAGCCAGAGTAACATTGTTACATTGAACATGTCATCAAGAAAAATCAGTTGCTGGAATGGGACATCGCTTTGGTAAAGTGGAGAGCCAGTGAAAGCCGGGAAGACGAGATGAATTAGCACAGTGGCTGATACAGTGCGCTCAAACATGCCAAAGATCGTGGGGATGGCCCTGAGCCAGGCAGTGTTTTGTTGTACTGGGGTTGAATTGAACCCAAATCAGTGGCCACTAACCACAACAAACCAAATCTTAGCAACTTGCAGAATCCAGAGACCAAATTAATGTCTTTAGCTGTTGAACTGTGTAGAACATAGGTTCAGAAAAAAAAAATTACTCAGCCACCCTTCTTACCCCCCACCCCCAGCAATGAAAAACTTTTGTACTACAGGCCATAATCCAAGATAAAGTGTAGGTATCTGCTTTTGCAGCCCCCTGATCCTTCTACCACACAGGGCACTGTCACCCATTTGGGAAACACTGGTGAGAAGCTATCTTACTTTGTGAACTCGAAGCCACTGTTTCTTAGGACGGGTCTCATCAAGGTTGTTAGCCAGCAGGCAGCCTGACCTCATTGCCCACATGCAGGTTTGGTCTCCTACTCTCACTTCTTTGCCCAGAGAAAAGTCGAGTGTGGAGAACTTGCCCTACCTGTTAGCTAGACCACTGTGAGCCTGCTGACCTTCCCCACAGCTCCCTTCATCTTAATTGGCTGACAGCAGAGCCTAGTAGGACAGGGTGATCAAGCCTGTGCGCTGGTGAGCCCCTATGAAGGGGACTCCGAGTCTGGGTTTGACTAGACAAGGTTTGTAGCGCCCTATTACATGGTGTGTCTGGGGGTAGCATTCAGTTTTAATATAGAAATGCAATACTAGACTCATTTCTGTAAAAGCTGCCTTCATGGGAAAACAAATGGAGCCTAACCCAGGAGTTTAGCAGTTGCTTTTACCCAGCTGAAACTGTAACTACAGCCATGTGTTTGGCCTGTCTTACTGCTAGCTTTTTGGCAGGCTCCCAGTGAGCCCTTTAGTTTACAACATTGTGCAGCAACTAGATTGGTCTCTTAAAGTGGTACTGCCCAAATTCAGAATTCCAAATCATTCTAAAGTAATTCTTGAAAGGTAGAAAAAAATACATAATGAGTTGCCGAGACCAAAATCTTCATCATGTCCCTCGTTCAGCAGCACCACTGTGCTGGTGTGGCGATGCTTGCTTTTAAGTCGGGACGTTCCACTGAGCCGAGTAAATGAGCTGTGTGCCTCTGTAGAAATGAGGCACCAGGATATTTGCTCTCTCTCTTTGAGTAGGAGCCTCCGTGTTCACATTGGCTTCTTTGTGTGCAGAGTTTAGAGTTCGGGAGAGGGGGTTGGGGAGGGTGGAAATATTGGTACAGTTTTGCCAAACCCAGAAAATCTGACACTGGAAACTTAGCTCCATGTAATATTATTTCTAGCCCTTGGCAGGAGATTTCTGACACAGGGATTCAATAGGTTATCTTCGGCACAACCCTTTGTCTGTCTCTGACCAAGAGTACAAAGAGACTTTCAACAGGGCAGCAGGTTGTGAATACGCAGGGGTTTTTCAGACAAGCATGGCAGTAAGTGGCGTCCTTCACTTACTACGGCGCTGCACTAGGCATTCATTAGGGCCTCAAGCGCAGGGTATGGTTGTCCTGGGCAGGCGAGCTGTGCACATTCTATGGACTTCATCCAGTCTTCAGTTGCAAATGGCCACCAAAGTGCTTTGCAGTGTTTCCTTGAAATTCAGGAGTCAAAATACACTTGTGTGTGAAAAATACTTTGACTTCATGATTCTCCACTGAATGATAAAAAGTAAGCCGAAGGAGCCCTGGTTCTGTAGTGGGTGAGTCATGGCATAATGTTTATGTGTTGGGATGCTTGCTAACTGCAAGGTCAGCAGTTCAAAACCACCAGCCAGCTCGTTGGGAGAAAGAGGAGGCTCTCTTCACCCCTAACTCTTTATGGATAACTCTTGATGGGTAGAAAGTCACAAGAGTAGTTCCACTCTGTGCTACAGGGTCACGATGAGTCAGAATTGACTCAATGGCAATGAGTTGTTTGGAGTTTTAACCTGAAGGTAGGTACCTGTACCAAGAGCAAGCTGACCCTCGGGTCAGGGTCAGTTCTTTCGTCTGACTGACTTACAAATGGGAGAGGAGGAAATTTGTCTGTTGATTTTAATCATCAACTAGCCTGCCCAACAAAGTGATGTAAATCTAATCTTCAAACCACTGGAAACTTTCACATTTCCTTGGGAAGCAGATTCTTCTAAGCCTGCGTGTTATTGATCTATTAATGATGATACTGATTAAAAAATAAATCCTCATTCATCAGTAGAGACACACACAGGCCTATTAGCTGAAGGACCATGGATGTGGTGGTGCGGTTATTCCATGAATGACAATTCTGCAAAGGTTGTTCTTGCCTCATTATTCAAAGTTTATCTTTTATAGGTCTTAAATTTTTTATCTTTACTATTACCCAAATAGATGAATAGATGGATGGAGCAATATCATTTTAAGCCATTTTGTATATGAATACCACAACCCCCAGCACCACCCACCACCTTTAAATCTAAAGTCTATTTGGGTAGGACGCTTTGAACAAAACAGCAAAACTTCAAAGTTACACTGTGTTTCATTTCTAAGAAATGATCATTAACAGCCTGGAATCATTCAAAAGTGATTGAATAACCTTTGTTATTTCATCAGATTTTATAAAGGTGAGTTGTTATTTTTATATTTGGCATTAGTCATGGGTGGAGCCAGGTGTGTGAGCCATCATCCCGATTTTCTCTGACCTTTTCAGGTATTTTCTAGGGCTTTGGGTGGAGGGAGATTTTTATTGTTAAAGGTAGTAGAGTACAGAACTTGGGGGCTTGAGTCTTGAATTAAGTCAAACCAGACTTAATCCTACAGCTGGGCTCTCCATATAGAGCAGTGGGACCCAGGGCAAGTCACTTAGATTGTGTGTGTGCAGTCCTATCGCTGCCTTAAAGAGGCGCTTGCAGAAGTGCGTACTTCACAAAGTTGTGAGAATTAAGCGAGTTCATATATAAAGTGCTTAAGATGGTATCTAATAAACGCTAAACCTCATTGTTATTCTCATTGTTACTAATATGTATCCTGTCATATTCTTACATTATAATAAAGTACACCACATGGCAGAATACAATTCAGATCATTTCCCTGCCCTCAGCCTTTTGGCTCATTCTACTGACTCACCCTGAGGGAGCCCAGCTAGTTTCTCTGATTCCCACACAATCTAAATCAGCGGTTCTCAACCTGTGGGTAGCAACCCCTTTGGGGGTTGAACGACCCTTTCACAGGGCCACCTAAGACCATCGGAAAACACATGAGTGTTGCACAATATATAATTACATATTGTTTTATGATTAATCACTATGCTCTAATTATGTTTAATTATGTTCAATTTGTAACAATGAAAATACATCCAGCATATCAGATATTTACATTACAATGCATAACAGTAGCAAAATTACAGTTATGAAGTAGCAACGAAAATAATTTTATGGTTGGGGATCACCACAACATGAGGAACTACTGTATATTAAAGGGTCGTGGCATTAGGAAGGTTGAGAACCGCTGATCTAAATGGTAGTAACTCCCAACTCTTCCTCCATAGCCCTGTCTTCTCATCTGTGCTTGAGCCCTGGGTAGCAAGCTTCCTGTTCACACTTCCACTGGATATCCCATGAGGCACTGCATGCTGCACTGGGCTAATTGTCTGACATTTCCCCTTTCTGGTAACTTTAGATCATTCCCCCCTACTTCTGAATAACCATAAATTATTTTGGAGTTCTGTGTCCACCTTCCCATGTACCTTCTTCCCCAAGTAACAAGAGTAGCTTAACTACTAACTACTGTAGTTAGGTGGTACGTGGAACTAAGTAGAGAAGGTGAGAACTATGCCTTTTCCTTGCCCCCCAGATCCACTCCAAGTCATAGTGAAGTATTAGACAAGTGCTCACTGTGGCCTGGATCTGTGATGAGAAAGGCATTCTCTGGGGCTAACTGTTCTCCCCTGTTTAGCAAATAGATATTGACCAAATACTTTACTTGTGAATAGAGAGCAGATAAGACAAGTGTAGTCCAAGGTTCTGGTGTGGCCGGGCATGTTCTTAACCGTTTACAGTACGCTAGCTCCGTCCACTATTCTAATTGTCCTTCCCTGTCAGTCTGCATCACTGCATTGTAATATGGTGGGCTGGGCTCCCCTGTTTGTGCTGCGACATGAACGTCCTCTGCCAGCTTCATTGTCAGACGGTTTCAGAACTGTCTCATCAGCTCGCAGTGCAAGCAGCCACTTGAATTCTTGGACCCGCCCACACGCCTTCCCACAGCTCTAGCCTGAAAGCAAGAAAGAAGAGGGAACAGCCACGGAGACATTCAACTCTAAAATTAACTCCGATTGTAAAAGCACTGCAAAAAGACAGGCCTGTTTGTTTGTTTGTTAATCAGTCAAGAAGCCCAAACATCTAGCCAAACATCTAAGAAGCACCTGGTGTTGTAAATGAGAGAGAACGTTATGAGAGGCTTTTTTTAGCTTACCGCTGTTGGTGGAATGTCACCCAACTGCCACTGAGTTAGTTTCAACCCATAGAGACCCTGGCTAACCTTTTAATTCCTTATATGTTACGGTCAGCAAATGTCATTTCTGAATTTAGAATGCAGTCTCTCTCCCAGCCTCTCAATTTCAAATTGCAGAAAGAACATCAATGTAATTTAAAGGAAATTAAGTTCTCCAGCCCTGTTTGAGTCCCAACTTCAGCCCCAAGAAGCAGTCAAAATAGGGACTAGCTAACAGTAAAATGTAGGGTGTGTTTTATTTGTAATTCTTTGAATTAACCACTAATACCAGGCAGTCATTTTTAAAGAAAACAAGCCCAAAAATAAAGGTAAGAGCTCTGTATACGTCACATTGCTAGGTGGTATATTTCTCTTATCTCTGGAACTTATTAAATTTCACCTACAGTTTTTATAAAATACATGAGTTTTTTATTAATATGCTTCTACCAGAAAGAGTGTGAGTGATTGTAAACTTGGGATCTTAAAATAAGGGTGTCAGGTAAGGCAAAAGAAGTGCATTCCACCGATGCCATCACCTTACTTATTTTAATTTTATATCTGCAGGTCATAGAGCTGAATATATGACTACAAGGTAGGAGAACATTTTATACTGACTCATTGCATCTCTTTTTTTCTTCTTTGACAAGAAGCCACTGTTTAAATGCTGCAGAAATGGATGTATTTTGTGAATGTGCATGGAAGATGGTTTTGAGTTTGACAGTGCTTAGCAATATGAAATATGTGGGGTGCTCATGAAAACCGGTGGAATGGTAAAGCTCCTTAGCAAGCAGATTCAGTACTAAGGAGTGAAGGTGACTGGATCTTGGTTCATTTTGCCAAAGCATAATCAGGTTCCAGAAGTCATCTACAAGACTTTTGATTGAATAATTAAATTAAGCAATATCATGTGCATGTCTGTTGAGTATGGAAGTAGAAAGTATGACTCCTTTCTTCCTGCTTCTACATACCTTGTGTTATAAACATCACCTTAGGGCTTTAGCTCTCTACTCCCTTTTAGATCACTTTTAAAACTTAGCTTTTAGCTCCTACAAATATATTACCCTTCTTTTTCTTGTCCTTCTCCCTGGTCCCCTTTTCCATTGCTTGAAGGATTTAGACACTACTGCTAAGAAATATTTTTTGGAGGCAGATTCAGATTTGGATTGGGGAAGTTTGGGCAGCTTTTATTTTCCTATATTGGACGGGCAGCCAGGGATTGTTCTAATTGACATAGCAAGGTTTTTCTCATTTGAAATGAGGTTTTCTTAGAATACCTTGATGTCTTTTGAAGAAATGGACGATTCTATTGTCAGGGTTCTGTAATGAATGCTCCTCCCAGGGGCTCTGGTGGTGCTGTGGGTTAAGCATTGGGTCAGTAAAACCCACCAGCTACTCAAGGGAAGACAAATGGAGGCTGTTTCCTTCAGTAAAGCTTAGATGTAGGGTTGCTATGAGTCAGAATCGGTTTGGTGGCAAGTAGGTTTGGTTTGTTACAGGTCCCTGGTTGACACAGGTGGGTTAAAGTGGCTGCTAATCTAAAGGTTGGCAGTTTGAACTTACCCAGCACTCTGAGAGGGAACCTCGGCAATCTGCTTCTATATGATCAATCTGCCACAGCCAGGTAAACCCGATAGAGCAGTTCTACTGTGTAACGCGTGGAGTCATCTTGAGTCAGAATCAACTTGATGGCAGTGGGATTTTGGAGTTACTTGTGTGGGATTGTTTTTAAATATGTTATTATGTCTAACATGAAAGTTTATATAGCAAATTTGGTTCCCGTTTAAGAATTTCTGTACCAAGTATTCAGGGGCATTGGTTACATTGCCATGCTCATGTCTTCTGCTCCAGTTGCACTTTCTAGTACCTTAGTTTCCCCACCTCTTTACATTCTTATCTTGGCTTTAATTTTTGACCATTTTGTCTCATAGAGATGATTTTTTTCATAGGCGCTCGTGATTTGTGAGTGATATGCTTTATTTTATGAGCTCTTCTGTTATTCAGCTAAAAGAGGACCTTGGGACAATTTCAAGTTAAAGAGTATCTTGGCGTGATGGTCTCAGGATTCTTCTCGCCAAAACAGGGCCAGTAAACACAGGTTTCCTTCTTTTTTTTTTTTAAATCATTTTATTGGTGGAGGGCTCTTACATATCTGATGACAGTCCATCATTCAGTTGTATTAAGCACACTTGTATATACGCTGCCATCAATATTTCCCAAACAATCTCTTTCCACTTGAGCCCTTGGTGTCAGCTCCTCTTTTTTCTTCTTTCCCCTCCCCTCCCACTCTCTTGAATCTTTGATCAATTACATATTACTCTTGTTATTTCATGTCTTACACTGTCAGTTGTCTCCCTTCACACACATTTCTGTTATTCATCCCCCTGCAGGTGGGCTATATATCCATCCTTGTGATGGGTTCCCCCTAAATATGGGTTTCTTGAGAACTTGAATTCTGTTCTACATTTTTTTCCCACTTGATCAGTGTCACATTTTGTGACCCTGACTAAAACAGCCAGTAGTGGTAGCTGGGTACCATTTAGTTCTTCTGTTCTCAGGGTATCTTCAGAACACGACTCCCATAGACTATAGAAAACAGTTTCATCATTAGGCCTATACTCAAGTACTCCCTGAATGCAAGAACACTTTGTTCTAGTAACCTGGCATTCTGTGACGCTCAGCTTCCGGGCACGATCGATGAAAATAAAATGGGTGCATAAGCAAATGTAGTGAAAAAAGCTGATGGTGCCCAGCTATCAAAAGATATAGCATCTGGGGTCTTAAAGGCTTGAAGACAAACGGCCAACAAAGTCCACATGGAAGAAGCACACCAGCCTGTGTGATTATGAGATGTCGATGGGATCAGGTATCAGGCATCAGAACAAAAAATCATATCAATGTGAATGAGTGGGAGTACAGAGTGGGGACCCAAAGCTCATCTGTAGACAATTGGACATCCCCCCACAGAAGGTTCACAAGGAAGAGAGGAGTCAGTCAGGGTGCAGTATAGCACCAAAGAAACATACAACGTTCCTCTAGTTCTTTAATGCTTCCTTCCCCCCCCCCCCCCCCACTATCATGACCCCAGTTCTACCTTACAGATCCAGCTAGACCAGAGGATGTACACTGGTACAGATAAGAGCTGGAAACACGGGGAATCCAGGACAGATAAACCCCTCAGGACCAATAATGAGAGTAGCAATACCAGGAGGGAAAGGGGAAGGTGGGAGGATAAAGGGGGAATCGATCACAATGCGCTACATATAACCCCTTCCCAGGGGGACAGACAACAGAAAAGTTGGTGAAGGGACACATCTGTCAGTGTAAGGCAGCAGTTCTTAACCTGTGGGTCGCAATCCCTTTGGGAGTGAGCCACCCTTAGGACTCGCCCAATTCATAACAGTAGCAAACTTAGAGTTATGAAGTCGCAACGAAAATAATTTTATGGTGGGGGCGTCACCACATGAGGAACTGTATTAAAGGGTCATGGCATTTAGGAAGGTTGAGAACCACTGGTAAGGCATGAAAAATAATAATAATTTATAAATTACCAAGGGTTTGGGAGGAAGGGAAAAAAATAAATGAGGAGCCGATACCAAGGGCTTGAGTAGAAAGAAAATGTTTTGAAAATGATGATGGCGCCGGAGGAACTGAGGAAGCTGCTCTGTTGCGGCAGAGGCCAAGCAGCGAGGCCCGGCTCCTTGAAAGAACAATAACCTGCCCCTGGGGTTCACCATGCCCTCCGACCTGGCCAAGAAGAAAGCAGCCAAAAATTAGGAAGCTGCCAAAGCCCGGCAGCGACCCCGAAAGGGGCACGAAGAAAAGGGAGATGCTGCCACCGAGCCGCAGGTGGCAGAGGAGAAAAACGAGGAGTCCAATGGCAGAGAGACCACAGAAGTGGACTTGCTGACCAAGGAGCTAGAGGACTTTGAGATGAAGAAAGCTGCTGCTCGAGCTGTCACTGGGGTCCTCACCTCTCACCCAACAGCACTGACGTCCACATCATCAACCTCCCGCTCACCTTTCATGGCCAAGAGCTGTTCAGTGACACCGAACGAACTAAACTCAGGCAGACACTATGGTCTTATTGGCATAAATGGAATTGGAAAGTCCATGCTCTCTGCTATTGGGAAACGGGAAGTGCCCATCCCCGAGCATATTGACATCTACCATCTGACCCGTGAGATGCCCCCTAGTGACAAGACACCCTCGCAGTGTGTGATGGAAGTGGACACGGAGCGGGCCGTGCTGGAGAGGGAGGCGAGCGGCTGGCGCACGAGGATGCGGAGTGTGAGAAGCTGATGGAGGAGCGGACGCCGACGAGGCAGACATGAGGGCCTCCCGGATCCTGCACGGGCCGGGCTCCACCCCCGCCGTGCAGCGCAAGCAGCTCAAGGACGTCAGTGGAGGCTGGAGGATGAGGGTTGCCCTCGCCAGAGCCCTCTTTATTCGGCCCTTCATGCTGCTCTTGGACGAGCCCACCAAACTTGGACCTTGATGCCTGTGTATGGTTAGAAGAACTCAAGACTTTTAAGCGTATCCTGGTCATCTCTCATTCCCAAAATTTCCTGAATGGTGTGTGCACCAACATCATTCACATGCACAACAAGAGACTGAAGTAGTATACGGGTAATTATGATCCGTATGTGAAGACTCGACTGGAGCTAGAGGAGAACCAGATGAAGCGCTTCCACTGGGAACAGGACCAGATCGCACACATGAAGAACTATATCGCCAGGTTTGGCCATGGCAGTGCCAAGTTGGCCCGGCAGGCCCAGGGCAAAGAGAAGACACTACAGAAAATGATGGCATCAGGCCTGACAGAACGCGTTGTTAATGACAAGACACTATTGTTTTATTTCCCACCATGTGGCAAGATGCCTCCACCAGTCATTATGGTACAAAATGTGAGCTTCAGGTATACGAAAGATGGGCCTTGCACTACAACAACCTAGAGTTTGGCATTGACCTCAACACACGAGTGGCTCTGGTAGGGCCCAATGGAATAGGGAAGTCAACGCTTTCGAAGCTGTTAACTGGAGAGCTACTCCCCACAGACGGCATGATCCGAAAACACTTTCATGTCAAGATAGGGCGTTACCATCGGCATTTACAGGAGCAGCTGGATTTGGATCTCTCTCCTTTGGAGTACATGATGAAATGCTACCGGAAATCAAGGAGAAGGAAGAAATGAGGAAGACCATTGGACGATATGGTCTCACTGGGAAACAGCAGGTGAGCCCAATCCGGAACCTGTCCGATGGCCAGAAGTGCCGTGTGTGCCTGGCCTGGCTGGCATGGCAGAACCCGCACCTGCTCTTCCTGGACAAGCCTACCAATCACCTGGAAATTGAGACCATCGATGCGCTGGCTGACACCATCAATGAGTTTGAAGGTGGCATGATGCTGGTCAGCCTTGACTTCAGACTCATCCAGCAGGTGGCACAAGAAATCTGGGTCTGTGAGAAGCAGACAATCACCAAGTGACCTGGAGATATCCTAGCCTACAAGGAGCACCTCAAGTCCAAGCTGGTGGATGAGGAACCTCAGCTCACCAAGAGGACCACGATGTATGAGCCCTCTGCCCAGGCTTGGGTCAGGAGTTTCCCTGGGGACTTGACAGCTGCAAACCGCTCCCCAGCCTCGCCTGCCCCTCAGCCGGCCTGAGCTGCACTCTTATATACAGCTGGACAGTACCTGTATTTCCTGTCCTCTTCCCATTGACCTTTGTCTGTGTCTGGAGTCAGCTGGCTCTTCCCTTCCAGCCCCTGGCTGGTCACCTGACCTGGATAGTGACGCAGCCAGAGGCATCTGGGGGTTAGTCCAAGGGCTGACGCCCTGGATTTGACCCGAGAAAGAGCATAGGATCCTCATTTTCTGGATGTTGGTGATGTTGGTGGAAAGCCCCAGTTCCACCGCCCCCATTCTTTCTGCTTCTCATTTGGAGCTCTCGACCAAGGCTTTAGTCCTGGTCAGTTTTTAAATAATTATTTAGCTGTAATCTCTAGACCTATGTGACACCTACAAAGCGTCCAGTAAAGGGAGAAGAGTCCAAAAAAAGAAGAAGAAAATGATGATGGCAACAAATGTAAAACTGTGCTGACACAATGGATGGATGTAAGGATTGTGATAAGAGCTGTATGATCCCCCAGTAAAATGATTTAAAAAGAAAACCATTCCGTAGGACTATTTTCTTTACTGAATCATTGGTCCCCTTTCTCTTGTTTCAGATGATTAGAGACCAATAAATGTATTTTAGTTGGCCACTTGCAAACTTTCTAAGACTTTTGTTTTTGTTTTGTTTTCAATAATGTTACTGTGTTAGCAGGACATGGTATTTTACCTGGTAAGGGGGCCCATATTCCCTCTAGTCACTTGCCATGGGTCTTTTTACCCTTTCAAGCCCCTTGGGACTTCAGGTGATGCTCATTGTCTTCCTTTAATCATAGCCACCCACCTACTGGAGTAGCCTTGGAATTTGGCTATAGAAGACTGTAACAGCAGAGTTTTGGTTTTTCCCACTTTCTCAGTTGGTTTGGAGGGTAATGTCTTAAGAAGCTAGTCAGATTTTCAAATAAAATCTTGGGATTCTGTTTCTCAACTGACCTTTCTGAACTTTAATGAACCGAAAGGGTCATTCTTCCTAGAGAGTTTACAGCTCCACAAAGGCTTGACCTGATTTCCAGATGTGGCCTACAACCTTGACTAAACCTGGCCATTAAGGAGCCCTTGAACCTGGACAGTCCAGAAACTTGCAGTCGACTCAGCACATTTGAGTCAGGTCATCCTAGCTGTCAGTTTTCTAGGGGAGTCGGGGAGAACATAATCCCTCTGGGCAATTACAGTACTAGATACTGCAGGGTTTCTAAATACGGTACACTGGCTGTTCTTATGATAGAAAGACCAACTTTAACCCATCAAAGCACACAGACAGACTGGAACTGGAGAAGGGTCCAGAGGGAAGTCAACACGTGCGTTTTAATGGTCTACAAATATTTAGGCACTGAGACATTTTGTTGTAAAGAAATAATTCATGTGAGCCTTTTTCTTTCACTTCTGTCCATTAATAGTTATTGTTGCATAAGATAAGATCTCTTCAATAAACTGATGATATACAATTTACTTTGAATATGTTGGAATTAACATTAAAATCTTATACGGGGTCTTTAAGGGCCCTGGAGGCTTAACTGTATGACTCATAACGAAATAACACGGACCTGGCTGGGTAGCATTTGGCTAAATAACTTACAATTCCATTTGGTAATGCTGACCTTTTTTTAAAATAAAAAAACAGCAAACAAATGCCAGCCATTACTTTGACTGGATTGCTCCTATGAGTCGCTTGTGATGCAGGAGAAGAGTCGTTTGTCTGAACGGTTCCTATGGCTTGTGATGCAGAAGTACGCGTACATCAACGGACGGAGAAGAGGCCGGACTGTGCTCCACCAAGGGCGGGGTGGGCAAGGACTCCAAGAACTCCCGAGTTTTGTAATTTTGATGTGACCTAAGGGTGTTTCATGTATTGTTTGCTTTCTGTCATGCTCAGTAATTATATTCCCTTCCCTTAGGCCTCCAAATGTTCCCCCTAAGCCCCAGAAACACAGGAAGTCCAGACCCCGCTCACAGTATAATGCTAAGTTGTTTAATGGGGATTTGGAAACATTCGTCAAGGTACTGGCACCAGCCATCCGGGTGGCTGATCTCCCCGCTTCTTACTATAATGGCCTCAGCCTCTCATAAACAGAGGCAGGTCATTATGTCCAAGCCTGTCCTGGGGCTCTCTGCTTTCCCAGAAAATCAATATAATATTTCCTGAAGTCAAAACGGAAAGAAAATTTGGGTTGAGTGCCTTTATAAGAGGAAGTAAAAGTAGGTGCTATTATCCTGGGGACGAGGAAGCCCCTCTTTCTTTATTTAAAAAAAAAGGAATTGGTCAAAAGAGCAACCTAATCAAATGGTGTGTTTTTTTAATTGGTGCAAAAGAGATGGGCTGGGGAATGCTCCCCCTTAAGGCGTTTGTTAGGCTAGCTCAGAAGCACCGCAAGAAATTTGATTTCCCATGACTTGAGGAATTCATTATATTGGATAAATTGTAAGGTCCTGTAATCTATTTCTTGTATCTCTGCTTTGTTTACTCTCGGTCTTCTTTTTCACCCTGTATTTCTGATAATGCTTCTAGCCGAGGACGAAGAAACTCGCACACGAGACACCAGGTATAGTGCTGCAGGGAAGTGAGGCCTGGCGGCTTTCGCTCTCGGGATCGTTTTTTCCATTCGTACCCACGCCTGGCTGTTGTCATTAGATGTTGTTGTAGTCTTTAAAAGAAAAATGTTTGCAGTCGGAAATGAATCTGGTGTATAAGTAGGTGTTTTTAGAGAGGAATGATAGAACTCAAACCCTGACACCGCAAATGGCCCTCTCTGAAAAGACTCTTGGGTTTTACGTAATGCGTTTTGCCAATGTATCAAATTGGAGTCCATCTGTTTTGCCAATGTATCAAAGTGGGCTTGTCTTAAGGAAAGTCCCTGTTAAATACCTGATATGTGGTTCATCGCTAGATTGTGGCCCTGGTGTAAATTATACCAGACAGAGAGGCTTTCTTTCTCTTTTATAACTAACACATTTTGTGGCCTGGGCCACAAAAATACTTAGTCTAAATTTATGTGGGAGCCTGTTTCATCAATAACCACCTTCCTGATAATGTTAACAGTTATTTTACCATATTAAAAAACATTTATTATATGGATAAACTCCTGGTTTAAAGCTATGTGTGCGTGTGTATGCCTGTACATGTGCACACAGAGAGATACATACATATATAGAAAGATAAAGACTTGAGCAGCCTTAAAATTGAGTCTGAACCCTGGAATGGTGTGAAGAAGTCACTCAGCATCCTAAATGCCGATCGACAAGCCACTGCCTTCAGCCTAAAACTCAGAAAAGCCTTGTTGGCTCTAATTTAATATAAAATTATTGTCAAATGTGATTATCTTGTTTCCTAGCTTATAAGCAGGGGCAAATGAGATGGAGAAAGGGGAACAAGAAAATGAAAGCAGTTAGATGTTCCGCTGCTGGCCTGGCAGAGAAAGAAGCCGATGAGTGATTCCATTATATACGTAGTAAGGTAGTATGAGAATGACCATGTTAAGTCTCTCAAGATTTCTCATGATGAAGAGGTAAACCAAGCACAGTTACTAGAGAAATAAATTAGCCATCATGCAGCTTCACGTATGTGAATTCCATGGAGTTCTTTGCCATCCCAAGATGCCGCATTAGTCAGAGGTAAATGCAGTGATGGGGACGCGGAGGTTTCTACACGTCTGAAAAGTGCTTGACTAATTGAGACGTCCACAACATCACTGTGAGGCAGCAAGACTGAAAAACACGTTCCCTCTCTTTTCCACAAAGAAACAGATAGAAGATTTGTGTGTCGGTGGGTGGAAGGCAGCCTGTCATTTCACATCCTGTAAAATATTCTTACCACAGCATCTGGCATCTAGAAAATGTAATGAAAACACACCGCGCACACACACAGCACAGACATACACACACGTTCTCTTTTGAAAGTACAAAACGCATTGCATCTGAGTGAAAGACCGATCAAAAGTTAAACAATTAGCAGTTATCTGTAAAGGACCAAAAAAACCAATTTCCCCAGTAAAGTGAAAACGGAAAGCATGTTTATTTGGAACTTTCTTACTGCAAATATTTTCCTTTTAGGGACTTTTGTTCTCCTTGTTGTAACACTAGGTTCCTCGGAGGCACACGCACTAACCTTCTAGTTGTTTCACTTACAGTGAAGTCGCCAATGCTCCTCTGGATGCCGGTATTCCCTGATCCGTTCACAGAAAGGGAGCCCTGGCAGCGTAGTGGTTACATGTTGGCTTCTAACCAGAGGTCAATCTTGTGAACCCACCAGCCAGTCCAAGGGAGAAAGACAAGGCTTTCTACTCCCATCAAGAATTACGGTCTCGGAAACCCACTGGGGCAGCGCTACCCCGTCCTGTAGAGCTGCTTTGAGTCAGACTTGACTCCACATTCATAAGTGAGAGTTCATAGCAAGGTTACTCGCAAAGCGTACTTGTGCCTTAAAGAAAAATCTCTTCACCTGTGTGGTTAAGTTTTGTTGTAATTGCATGGCTGTTCACGAGCCAGCACGTCCACACTAAAAAGGTGTTTTTTTATTCTTAAAGCACTTGTTTAAGAAATTGATACAATTTACACCCACTACCACAGATTAACTAATTAGATAAACTTAATATAAGCGTCAGAAGTAATCAGACCATTCACTGGCTTATACACTGGTTAGATTGTCTGGAAACCTAAATTAAAACTGTTCCTAAGAAGGTATCACCTACTCTAAGCAGTGTATAGGGATTAAGTGGCGGAACCACACAATCCCCAGGCCTCTCCCCGCTGCTCACTTTAAAACTTACTGGATAGGGAGTAGTTCTAATATATGAGGACAGCCAAGTTCTTCTGTTCCCGAATGAAATTCCTCATGAGTTAGTACCTGATGTCAGCTAATCATTTTGAAGCCCCCAAGCTGGCTTTTACAGATCTAATTCCTGGAAGATCAGAGCCCTTTAAAAAGTACATGAAAAATAGCTTTGCCGGCTGTAACCTTTAACTACATGGAGTGTGCATGGCATTGATCCATACTTACCTGTGTCCTCAGCAGCTCCTCCATCTCATTTGTCATCTTACACACATTCTCAAGCATTTTTAGAATTCACATTTGCTCAGCAGCATGCAGTGACTGGGTTACAAGATGTACAGAAGGAAAGCCAAAAATGCCCCTTCCTAAGGAAACAAGACTGAATGGGCTATGCACGTGTGCAGTCTTCTCATAATGCTTAAAACCTGACCCCAAAAATAACAATGAAAAAAAATCCTTTAGGGTGAGTAAGTTCTGGTGCAAACTAAATAAATACATGACAAGTTGTAAGTAATTCTGGTATCCTGCAGCTGCAAACCTGGAAGCCGTTTGATAACCATTGTCAGCAGCAGGGCCTGCTGGCAGGCATCTGACAGGGAGGCTCCCTGAGGTGGCAGAGAGGTTGGCGGCTGGTACAGTCAGTCAGTCAGTGCTAACACGCTATGATGATAATACAGAGAGTTCATTCGGGCCCATTAAAGATTGATTGCTTGGATGAATGACCTTTAAAAAATGTGTGATTCATTTATTCACTTTAGCCCATGAGCCTAAATATAAGTAAAAGAGATGAATTTGCTTTTGAGCTCTCTAGCCATAACAGACTGAGTTGAAACAAGATTGACTTCAATGTATTTAGTTTGGTTTGCACCAGGGCTGAACTGTGCCTTGTTTAAATTTAAAATTTCACCTCTTATTGGGGGGAGGGGACAGTGTTAGAAATCTACAGGGGTGAAACCCACTCTTGAATTACCATTAGACTGTGAGCATTGCTGTCCCGGGGGATTATGTCTCTCCTTTAAGGGTAACAGCTCCCCTCTCTTACCCAGGACTCAGGACAGGTCATCCCCCTCATCGTGGAAAGCTGCATCCGGTTCATCAACCTCTATGGTAAACCACAGACTATGGGATTCTTTTTCTTAAAGAATCACTAATATGTTTACGTAACTGTGTCTTCCTATTTAGCATGCTGTTGGGGCGAGGGGAGTGTTTAAGAATGCGATGGAATCTCTGTTTTTAATCCTCTTTCCTTTCTATTCTTTCAGGTCTTCAGCATCAGGGAATTTTCAGAGTTTCGGGTTCCCAGGTGGAAGTCAATGATATTAAAAATTCCTTTGAGAGAGGTAATGGCGTGCCTGAATGTTATGTTTTTAGACCAAAGTGACAGACGCGTTCTTTTTAGCTTCATAATCTTTCTTTTTTAGGTTTACTTCATTTGGATACTTCACTTAGGTTTGCTTCTTTAGAATAGCTGAGAAATAAAGCCAAAGCCATAACCAGTTGCTTTGAATCCACTTCCTCTCGTGGCAGCTCCCTGTGTGTCATAGTAGAACTAATCTTCATTGGCTTTTTTTTCCCCCAATTGTATTGGGGGCTCTTACAGCTCTTATCACAATCCATACATACATACATTGTATCAAACACATATGTACATATGTTGCCATCATAATTTTCAAAACATTTTCTTTCTACTTGAGCCCTAGGTTCCAGCTCATTTCTGTCCCCCTCCCCCACCCTCCTCCCTCATGAACCCTTGATCATTTACATATATTTTTCCATATCTTACACTGACCAGTTTCCCTTCATCTGCTTTTCTGTTGTTCACCCCCCTGGGAGGGGGTTATATATCGACCAATCTGATCGGTTCCCCCACCTTACCCTTACCCTTCTGGTCTCGCTACTCTCATTGGTCCTGAGGGGTTTATCTGTCCTGGATTCCCTGTGTTTAGAGCTCTTATCTGTACCAGTGTACATACATGCTCTGGTCTGGTCTGATTTGTAAGGTAGAATTGGGGTCATGATAGTAGGGGGGTAGGAAGCATAAAGAACTAGAGGAATGTTGTATATTTCATCGGTGCTATACTGCACCCTGACTGACTTGTCTCTTCCTTGTGACCCTTCTGTGAGAGGATGTCCAATTGTCTACAGATGGGCTTTGGGTCTCCACTCTGCACTCCTCCTCATTCACATTGATAGAATTTTTTGTTCTGGGTCTTTGATATCATAGGCTGTTCTTAATGGCTGGTATTTGTAAAGTACCGTATATGCTCATGCATACGCCAAGTTTTTCAGCACATTTTTTATGCAGTTTTTATGGAAAAAGTAAGTGCCTCAGACCACCCAAAGGTAGAAAAATGAGCCCTTTTTATTATTTGGACTGCAATCCAAAAGGTTGGCCGTTTAAAACCACCAGCTGCTCCATGGGAGAAAGAGGAGGCTTTCTACTCCCATAAAGAGTTACAGACTCAGAAACTCACAGGGGCACATCTACCCTGTCTTATAGGGTCACTCTGAGTAGGTATCAACTTGGTGGCAGTGAGTTTGATTTTTTGGTTGAAGGGCAGAAAGGTCTATAAAGTTTTCATCCTGATACATTGATAGCCCACCTAGTGATTATCAGAAGCATCAGTTTTAAGGTCCGACAGAATTACCTCAGATGTTTCCCTCTACTGGTGGTGTGATTTGGGTCATGTGACTCAACTCTTTTTTTTTTTGGCCTTGGCTTCCTCATCTGCAGCATTGCAGAATAGTTGTAAGTAGTAGATTTAATCCATGAAAGAACCTGATTAATGATGCCTCTTAGTTATTGATGGTCTTCAGCTACAGTGATTTGCACTCTGCCAGCTTTAGACACACCTGTACCTTCCTTCCTCTGCGTGAAGGTCAAGCTGGAAAGGCAGGTGAAGAGCAGTTCCCCTGGTCAAGAATTGACATACAGCCCTTCAGAGTTGGAGCATTAGTTGCAGAGGTAAAATTAGGGCCAGCCAGCTTGTTATCTCTTGTTCTGAAACCTAATATTTTATTAATTAATATTTTTAAAGTAATTCTATATTTGTGATATTTTTAAGTTATTTAATACCAATTTGTTGGTATTAATTTTAAATATTTACTATAAATATCTTGGCTAATACAAATAAGGGTTGTTTAGCAATTTGTATAATGGGGAGGGAGCATTAGAATGGTTTGTGATTATGTATATAGAGCTCATTTTACAAGTGATTTAACCATGGAAGTTTATGATATGTGAATACTATATGAAGAAACCCATGAGAGAAAAAAGGAAGAAAGAAACCAAACAACCAGTGGTTACCATAGACCAATGGGTCTCCACCTTCCTGATGCCGTTACCCTTTAATACAGCTCCTTATGTTGTGCTGACCCCCCAACCATAACATTATTTTCGTTGCTACTTCATCACTGTCATTTTGCTACTGTTTTGAATCGGGCGACCCCTGTGAAAGGGTTATTCGGTCCCCCAAGGGCCACGACCTACAGGTTGAGCACCGCTGCCCTAAATGAAGGGGAAAGAATTGTTGCTTAGGGGGCATTGAGTTCATGTCAGTGGTGGTAGAACAATTTGGAAAAGGATATCAATAATGGTTGTACAGCATGAAGAGTATAATCAGTACCACTAAATTATACAAGCAGAAGTTGTGGAATTAGAGAATGCTCTGGTGTGTATCTTTTTTCCACAATTAGAAAAATCATTACATGAATAACAATGAACACAAGAAAGAAAATTTTCTGTAATTTAATATGGTGACAATTGTACAACTCTTCTGGGTATGACTGAATTATTGAATTGTATGTTGAAAAAAGAAAAACAATTATTATGAATTAGGTGAAGTGTACAAAGCAGGTCATCAGTGTTATATTTAGCAGTTCTTACACATTTTCTTTCAGCTCATCCACTGCAGTCCCATCAATATAGCATCACATATTCCAGTTTCTCCCTGTGTTCCCTGTTTCCAGTCCTCCTCCTTTCCGAATCCTCCAAACTTTGGTGTTGGATAAGAGTTATCCTTTTTATCTTAAATGGTTGATTATTTTACTTCAGGGTGGGTTCAGTTCCAGATTGAAAAGATGACTAAAAGACCTTAGCCTCAGAGGTCCCACCCAGCTGCCTCTTTTAGACCAATAAACCTGGTCTCTTGGAGATTTTGAGTTTAAGTCCACATTTTTCTCCCACTCTATCCAGGACTTTCTCTTGTAATTCTTTTCAGAGGAGTTAACAGACATAGCTGGGCACCATCAAGTTCTTCTGGTCTTGGGTTTGTGGAGACTGATGTTTGTGTGGTCCATGAGTCCATTGGACTGATTGTTTACCCATGTCTTTAAGTTTTAATCACTTCTTCTCATTGTACTTTAGATGGCTGCTCTTGAGCTTTTAAGACCCCAGTGGCTCCTCACTCAATTAAGATATAGGACATCGTCCTTGTGAACTATGTTATGCCAATTGACCTTAGTGTCCCCCAAGACTGTGGTCCTGATCCTTCAGGCCCAACAGTTCATTCCCTCAAGGAGTTTGGTTATATCTGAAGAGTATTCATAATTTTGAGTCACCACATTTCATGACTATATTTACAGCAAAGTAATATGATTAATACTCATATACAGCTATCCTCTGTTAAATATTTATATGTATACACCCACTCTCCATCTCATACCTCTTCAGCCTGCATGTCTAAGTATCTACTTATGAATCACCACTATTTCAGGATTATGTACGAGGGATCCTCCCCCAACACACACACACACACACATAAACCAGATTTTTTTATTTTTCCCCCCCAAAGCTATGTGTTTAATTTTTTTTTACAAAACAACCTTATCACCCCCCAAGTACTCCCCATTACACTTAATACATTTGTCAAATCTGCAATTCCAAACTCATCTGTTTGGATGGCTGACAGCACCTCCACCTCCTTCACTTTTTTCTTCACCTCTTCTACATCGTCAAATTGCTGCCCTTTTATGTTCCTCTTCATTAGCAGAAACAAAAAGAAGTCCCACGGAGTGAGGTCAGGTGAGTGGAGCAAGAGAGGCATGCTCTTTTGTGGCAAAAACTGGAGCACTCAGATGGCTGTGAGCAGGTGCATTGTTGTGGTGACAAAACCCGTCCCCCATCTGCCACAAATCAGCCCCTTTTGAGTCACCTACTGTTACGCTATCTTTTCAGAACCTCTAAATAGAAAGCTTGATTAATAGTCCAACCTGGTAGAGCAAACTCCAAATGCACTATCCCCCTCACATCAAAAAACAAATGAGCAATTGTCTTGATCTTTGATTTCACTTGACAAGCTTTCTTTGGGCGAGATGTCTGTCAGTGGTGTCTTCCACTGGCTTAATTGATGTTTGCTTTGGGGCCTTAACGATAGCATCATGTCTCCTCCCCTGTAATGACCTTGAAACCTCTGGGTTGATTTGAAACTGTTCATTCCATGCTGCGCATGTTTCCACTCGCCACTCTTTTCCTGGTCAGTCAGAACCCAAGGCACGAATTTCACAGTTACCTTTCTCATTCCCATATCTTCCATTAAAGTTCACTGAACTGAGCTCCAAGATAGGCCAAATAACTGCCCCATCTCTTCAATGGTCTGTCGTCAGTCTTTGAGCACAAGTGCACAAATTCTTTTGATATTTTCGTCCGTTTGGGAAGTTGATGGACGTCCAGAACAAGGTTTGTCATCAATTGACATTTTACCTTTTTTGAAATGAGAAAAGCACTTGTACACTTGAGTTTTTCTAATAGCTTTGTCCTTGTAAGTTGTGTTCAACATCAACAATTTCTGCGGCATTTTTCCCAAGCAGGAAACAAATGTTCACAACCTCACACTGTTCTCTAAAGTCAGCCATCATAAAAAACGAGATTTAAGTGAAACTGCTTTTATGAAAAATCTCACTGTGATGCCACTAGGTGCACTAGCACAGAGCGAGTTGCTGGATCCTCGCCTAGTGGGAAAAATGTGTACTACAAAAGCTCCGCCCAATGCAGCTCTCTTCCCCCCGCCCCCATTTTTGGCAGGAAGTACTCCCTTGTACAGCCATATTTGCCTCTGTTGCCTTTACCTCTTGCATACCTCTAAGAGTTCATTTCCAATGCCTGTGTCTGATTACAAAACCTCCCACTGCTCAAGACAGCTTTTAAATATGCTCTAAGCTGTTGGTCGTGACCCCTTTGGGGGTTGAACGACCCCGTTCACGGGTCACATGATTCATAACAATAGAAAAATTACAGTTATGAAGTAGCAATGAAAATAATGTTATGGTTGGGGGATCACCACAACATGAGGAACTATATTAAAGGGTCATGGCATTAGGAAGGTTGAGAACCACTGCTTTAAGCACTAACTTGGCCACCCTGGGAAACACCTATTTTTTATTCCAGTTTCCAGTGTGCACCATTCAGTGAAATTTTAGCTATTCTGATAACTTTTTTCAAACCCATATGACATAGGCAGGCAGACTTATATTGTATCTTTTACCACTAGGATAAGAAACACTGAGAATATATTCGAATTCATGTCAAACTAAGATTATAAATTTTAGCTTTTAAAAAAATGAATAAGATTTTAAATCTCACGATATTTTATTTTAAAATTTGGGTGACTTGTAAGGGATTATTTGGTTTCTCAAAATAATAGAAGCAATATGTTACCCAACTATATTTAGGCTAATCATGGGGTGGAATATCTAAGTCAATTATTTTAATTTTAGTACCCTATAATCTTTCATAAAGGGTCATTAAAAGGTATATGTATATATAGCAGTATGTGTGTGCCCAGAAACATATTTTTGTTTGGGGATAAAAAAGAAACTGCGTACAACTGATTTTTTTTTTTTTTTTTTAAGGTGAAAACCCTTTGGCTGATGACCAGAGTAACCACGATATTAACTCAGTGGCTGGAGTGCTGAAGCTCTATTTCCGTGGCCTGGAAAACCCCCTCTTTCCTAAGGAAAGATTTAACGATTTGATTTCTTGTATCAGTAAGTGGACTTTCCTTTTTATGGCTTTTTTAGCTTTTCTCACCAGAATTGCTTCACTAACCAACTTCCAGGAAAGACAACAGACCTTCCCCCACCCCCGCCTCCCTTTACCACCAGATTTCTGAGACCATTTGTTTCATGCAGTCATCCTCACAGCTGTGTGGCCTCACCCTCAGTTGAGAAGGATTTGCTCCTGAATGTCCCAGGCCTGCAGGTAGGCTTTAACCACCTAAGGAGCCAGGGGCAACTGTAAACATTGGAATGTAGCTTTGGGGGAGTCTTTTAGTTCTTCCTTTTCTCAACCAATTTTAGGAGTAGAGTAATTTATTCTTCTTTGATAGTTACTTAAAGGAATAAGGTAAAATGAAATGAAGAACACCAGGCAGGCGGCATCCTAAGCTAATAGGCCAAGTTGTTTAGGGAGAGTGTATGATATATGGCAAGCAAGACAGATAATCAGCAGCAGAGTACAGCATTGCTTTTTGTGTCAGTGGGGGCTTTTGATACAGCACGAGGGAAAATAAATATAATCATGCCAAGAGGTAGGTATTTACCATACTTGGGTACCACACATCTAACAATGTGCTGTTTCTTTAGAATTCCTGCATTCCAAGGTGAGGGGACCTGACTTAAATCACATAGACAGGACTTTCATAAGAATTGAGCTTTACCTTAAATGGAAAATCATCTTCCTTCCCCACACGGACTTTCCTCCCTCCCTGCCCCCGCCCCCACTCCTGATTCACCAAGTTCTATTAACTTGACCTCAGAAAAATGTCTCTACTCATCCCTATGTCCCCATCACCTAATTTCTGACTCAAACTGTTGTTGTTCTTGTTAACTCCCTTTGAGTCCGTTCCCAACTCGTGGCTTGGACGTGTACAACACAATTAAACGGTGCCTAGTTCCCATGTCATCCTCCCCATCAGTGTGGGTCGGTCTGTTGTGGTCCATGGGGTTTTTCCTTGACTGGTTTGGGGAACTAGGTCACCAGGGCTTGCTTTCTAGTCTGCCTTAGTCTGGAAGTACTGCTGAAGCCTGGTCAATCTCATAGCCACATGCCACCCTCCACTGGCAGATGAGTAGTGGCTACACATGGAGGGCATTGGCCAGGAGGCAAACCCTGGTCTCCTGCCTGCACGGCAGGAATTCTCCCCTTGAACCACCAGTGTCCCTATTGTTACATTCTCTTCTATGCATCCCTACTTCCGAGTTATGCCCTCTGTCCCACCATCAAATTATTCCATCCTAGCACAGCGCTTACATTCTAAAATGCAAATTGTGTTATGTCATTCACCCCTGTCCAGAGCCTATTTCCATATTCCCCAACTAAAATATACGGCCTTCACATGGCCAGTACGAGACGTTTGATTGTGAGGGTTGCAGTTAAGGAGATGAAATGTGTGTGTATTGTTGGGTGAGAAACCAATCTGCTCGATAGCCCTTCAGCCAGTTCACAATGACAAGAGAGACCATTAAAATAAGTGCATACTAAGAAACGGGTCCTCCCAGAAGCCCTCCAAAACGTTTTTTTCGTTGGCATCGGTACCTAAAATGTTAGCTCTCGTTAGACATTCTTTTTCCTCTCATGATCTCCCCCTTTGTGCAAGTCCACTGTCCACTGAGGAATGCAGCAGTGTGCCTGTGTGTCCACTCCAAGGCCCTCACAGCCTGAGTCATCCTGACCGACCTCTGACCCCGCTGGAAAGAATAGAAAGGAGGAGTCACCGTCCTGGAATTCTCTTCTGGCTGTAAAACTTCTGTGGCCCACATGCTGGCCACAGAGCCATGTCCACAAAAATCATCAGTATTCCACAATGCTTAGTGGTTTCCTAGATATATACATCATATCAATCATAACATAGACATGTACCAATTCAGTATAGAGCATGAGGCTACATGTCAGTTACCAATATGAAATTATTTCTCACTTTCATTGGATGAGAGTGTTTTTGTTATTGTTGGTGGTGGTAGTGGTGTGTATGGTTTTTAAAAGCTGAGGCCATAGAGTTCTAAATGTTTAGGTTCAAATCCGAGCCTTACCCTCATTTACTTTGTGACCTTAGGCATGTTACTTTATCTTATACCAGCATCTTCATCTGCTTAACAGAGACTGTGAAAGTGATCCACAGAAGGTATTTCTCACAAGGCCTAACACATAGTAAGCCTTGAAATGTGGCTAGCTCTTGTCAATACTACTACTATAACTCTTTCTACTATAAGGTCAGGCTCACTGGCTTAGCCACTTACCCATCTACCTATTCTGCTAAACAGTGTTTCTTTGACATCATTACCCCACATGCATTTAGAAATGATGCTTGTATCACCCGGAAATTGTATTGGTTCCAGCAAGATTTTCCCCAGAACTCTAACTATTTGGAAATTAAGTCAGATCTTCTTAGGGTTGGAGAAGTAGCCTTTGCAAAGTATAGAAAAGCCACAGGAAAAACAGCTGAAAATCTACGGAACTTAGGTTCATGCAAGCAGTGTTGGAACTTTTCAAGAGTAAATAAAGAAGCTGCAAAGATATTTCTCCCTGTGTTAAAACAATGGATTAATAGTCTTGGCCTCACCCTGGATCAGTTTTTCAATTTGATGAAATGAATGCCCCTCCTCCAGGCCTACCTCATGCAGAAAGAAGCGGGGGCCCTGGGGACTCACTGGTGGAGTTGGGACCGGCTGTGATGTGAGGCACGCATGGTGGAAGCAAGTTTGCTCTGCTAATCCTTTGAATGAGATGTGTGTTTTGTTAGTGCTGCAACCCTGTTTTTTCATGGGTATTTGTTGTTTTTAGTGCATAGATTTAGAGAACAGGAGGTCTGTCAAGAACATATATTAACACTATAGATAGATAGATAGATAGATAGATAGATAGATAGATAGATAGATAGATAGATAGATGATCCCTTTTCCTCCTTCAACTAATCTCTTTTAAAAATGGGATTCCTGGCTATTAACTGATTCATCTCTAGGCAGGTACTTCCTCTTACCTATGTTCCAGTGTTGTGTCTATACATTTCCAGGATTTTCAGTAAATTCTTGAGGAGGGTAGAGTATGTCATTCATTATTATATTCCCTCCCTGACACCGCAACCTTCTGATAATTTGGTCCAAATCGATCATTTATTGGATACCATATATATTCTTGTAGAAGTCGAGTGTTTTTCAGCACATTTTTAAGGCAGTTTTTGTGGTAAAATTAGGTCCCTCGGCTGATATTCGGGCCAGCTTATACTCGAGTATATACAGTATATTGTGCAAGGCTCTCTGAGTGGTCACAAAATTGACTCTTCACTCAAGAGGCTTAAAAGATACTTAAGCACAAGGGGGGGTTCAAAAGTTCATAGGAAAATTCCATTGCCTTTTAATTACATTTTCCCCATAATTTTTTGGAAGCCCCTAGTCTAAGCACAAGATTATTAAGGTCCTTGCAAATTACAGTGATCCAAGTGAAATGAAAATGAGTAGCACAAATGGTTAAGTGCTTAACTACTAGCCAAAAGACTGACAGTTCAAATCCCACTCAGATATCTCAGAAGATATGTCTACATGTGCTTTCAAAAGCACCCAGCCTTGGAAACCCTGTGTGGTGTTCTGTTCTGCACGCATGGCAACACCATGAATTAGAATCAATGAATTGATCCACAGAAGGTTTATAAGCCTTTCATTTCTCAACTAGGGGAGCTGCTGTGAGCTCTCATCTTAAGGCTAGCCTAGGATCCTCCCAGAGATACTGAAGCATCCTTTTATTTTTCTCTTTCCTTTCCTGGATACATACAATAATTAATAACAGCCTGCACGCTGTTAGAGTGCCCACGTTTGCTGTCACTGGTAAGTTCACCTGGGACATGGGTGGCTCTCTGGAAGGCAGAAAGAAAGATTTGCTTTGCTTGCAGTTAAACCTTTTCCTACCCCTCCGTAAGGATGAAGTTACATCTTGTGATTTAGGACTTGTGTTCTGGCAAACAAATACTCTTGTAAATAGTGCCCCAGAAAAACTGGCATGGTCAGAGGAAGGGCCATTTGCACTTCTGGGGGGCCATTTTTGAAGTAACTTGTGCTTTGGGGTGACTTTTTCAGACAGGTCTACGTGGAGCTCTCAAACCACCAGGACGTGATGTTGAGCCTTCACATGAGAGCCTGGGAGGGTTGGAAAGGAACATAAACAAGCGAGCATGGGGAGCCTTGAGCATGTGCAGAGATTGGGTGACTACCACTATAGCCTAATTACACGAGCTCCTGAAGTGTGCGTGGAAACCAAGCCCGGCTTGAAAGAAGTCCCAATGAAATACTGCTTCTTCCTCACGGAAGCCTTTTCTGAGAGGAAGGAAAAGATTATCTTTTCATTCAACCAAAGATTGTGAAAGACCTTGAATTGCCACACTCGCACTCCGCTAAGAATGTACATTAGCCAGAGTTCTGGCAGCAGCCGTAAATTGTGAACGGAGCTGGGGGAGTAAAGGAGTCATCTGTATTGGAACAAGGCTCCTGTCATGTGTGGGCTACCAACCTGTTGAGGTCAGCTTCTGAGGGCCATCACGGCCCTTGTGGTCTGAGGCCTCAGGAGAGATTTGTTCCTGCGACACGAAGGCCAGCAGTCCTGCTTTGCTCAGATGTACGTTTACTGCAGCCGTGGAGAATCTATGTCTGCCTCACTAGGGTTATTGCTATCATTTTTTAAGATTCATGTGCTTTTGCCCTGTTGCATTTTTTCAGTTGCATCTCACAGGTCCTCCAACAGGTTTCCAAAATTATTATTACTATTGTGATGCCACTGTATTGCCAGCTCATTTGCCAACTCAACAGCTTTGACATCCACACTGAGGACATTCAGCATACTGGTCACCCAGCACAGCTGTCCTGTTCCGACTTATTCCAGCCCTGTGAGAGGATCCTCAGGGGCCCCGAAACAATGACTCCTCCTCCCCTCCCGCCCACTTCTGGTATCCATTAATAATAAGCTTTGAGCTCTCTCTATGCCATATAATGAGGTCATATCCTATTTGCTCTTTGGTAGCTGACTTCTTTCAAACTCCATTCATGTGACTGTATATCAGAACTGCGTTCTCGGTAGGGCTGAGTCCATCCAATACCTTTAGATAAAATGTTGGAACTGCATTTGAAGGATTGTAGGACTTAATTGAGACCTGAGAGAAATGATAGACTATCTTGAATTAAGTGAAGCCTGTTAGAAGTAATGCCCAAGCCCTCTTCTAGCCCACAGTGTGACTACCCCTCTTGGGGTTTGTCAACTATTAAAGGTCAGTAAATGGCAACAACAAAAAAAAGACTACCAGGACCTGACAGAAGAATGAGCAAATCTGTCTTGGAAGGGCAGCCAGACTGCTCCTTAGAAACCAGCATGGCGAGACACTGTGTCCTGTGCTTGGAATGTATCAGCAGAAGTAACCAGGTCTGGAGGACACTGCACTTGGTCAAGTAAGAGGGCCAGTGAAAAAGGGGAAGACCCTCAACAGGAGGACCGTCACCGTGTCTGCAAGAATAACACAGCACTCATACAAATGGAACAACAGCCTGGCGCAGGGCGGCGCAGTTGTGTTCCATGGCACGGAGGTCCAAGTTGGCAGTAACTCAACGGCACTAGCAGTGCAGTAAGAACAGTTCTTCTCACTTTCCTTTCAGTTATTTCTCTCTGGACCCTCTGAAGTCTAGCTGTAAGCTGCTAGAACCCTCTACCAAGTCGCTGACCTCAACCTTGAAGTGAGGATGATTTGCTCAGGGAATCCATAGACTTAGCTCTTAAAACACTCTGCGTCCTCAGACTCCATAGCAAAAGTTGTTTTTTATCATAACCACATGGCTTTATATGTGGGTGGAAAAGAGTAGAGGTGTGGTAGCCAACCCGGGGAGCGTTCATAGGACAAATCATCTTTACAATTCAGTATGTACATAAACATATTGAACTTTCAAGCTATTTGGCTTTAAGGAATAAACAAATTAACTTATGCAAATATTTTTTAATGAAAAGAAAATTTGTCCTTAATCTCAATGTCTACTTTTAAAGCATATATAATTTCATCCTGGAGGTTTTTTGTTTTGAGATAGACTTTCTCGATAAAAGAAGGATCCTGGGTGACATTGGGGGCAGCTAACCACAAGGTCAGTGGTTCAAACCCACCAGCCGTTCCTTGAGAGAATTCTGGGATTGCCCACACTTGTAAAGATGTGCAGTCTCCGAGCCCTCCTGTGGGCTCACCACTGTGAGTTGGGATGCACTGAGTAACAGAGTGTGCGAATAGGGGTTTTGGGTATGGGTGTGCCGAGTCATCCTTTTACTCTTTAGCTTACAGTGGGAATAACTCTTATTTCAGAAAATAAAATTTTACCTAGTTAATTTCTAATGTGAAGTAATAATCCAGTGATTCCTCCATATATAGCACTTAAAAAGATTTAAAATTTGCCCTATGAAATTCTCAATGACTTGAACGTTGCTTCATCTACAGGCATTTCCTCTTTCTTCTCTGTACAATGGGATTTCCCTAAGGATGACCGGAAACTGTCTTGGAAAATAAACAGTTTACTCGGTGTATTAGTCTAGGTACTGGAGAAACAAATCATAAAATAGGAAGTTTGTAAGTCCACTTGCTTCAGTCATTAAAATTTGATCTTTAAATGGGTTTAGGCCATAGCTATAAAAAAGCTTTGAAAATATATG
>NW_022103898.1:69081174-69105022 GCF_000313985.2 Echinops telfairi | reverse complement strand
AAAAAAAAAAAAAATCCCTCAAGATCCCTGCCTGGAAAGGCTATTAAATAAGGTACTTCTACTCCATGGATGTTACTAACCGACCTTGTTCACAATGTTACTGTTTTGTTTTTATTCTTTAATCTTTAAATATTTTCCAAGTAGAAATAATAGAAATGTGTTTACTTAAATCACACTATTGTTAATTATGTTTTTATTGGAAGAGCAAAATGTTACAGGAATATTGACTGCATGATAGTTATTGTTTCATTTATGTTATGGTTAGAATTTCTGAAATCCCATTTCCAAAAGATGGCAGGGGTACAATTCACACTATGCCATACTCAGAGGTGGGAATGGATGTGATGTTTGCCCAGGAATCCTGATGATATTGCTAATAAAGTATTTGGTGTTTCAGCAATGAAGCAAGAATGGTATGAATGATGGTCCAGATTAGAAAGAAGGCTTGAGCTGGGAAATTCGCAATGAGATCTTCTGAGCTCTAAACAATAAAACTTAAGCTTTCACACAGGGGGATAAAATTAAGCAAATGTATCATCTCATGAAGTTGATGGTCTTAATCTTGAGGATGGATGAGGTTGCCAGTGAAGCAAACCAAGGTAGAGATCTTTGTGTGTTAACTACATTCATGGCTGGGGGGGCCTTTTTTTAATCATAAAGCGAAGTGGACGGAGAATCAATTGACTATGATGTCAGGAGCTTAGGACTCTTTCAAGTAAGATATATGATTATCTAAGGAGAGATGAAGAACAAATGTCAAAAACCCACTGTCATTGAATTAATTCCAATTCATAGCAACCCTGTATAGGCTTTGGGGACTATAAATCTTTGTAGGAGCAGACAGTCTCATCTTTCTCCTGAGGGGATAGCTGGGGATTTGAACTGCTGACCTTGAGATTAGCAGCCTGACACCTAACCCACAGCACTACTAGGGGTCTCCAAGAAAGAGAGCCAAAGTTGTGAAACAAAAAAACATAAGGCCTTACCCCAGCTCCATCCATTCCAGCCAGCCCACCGATCTTGGGTAAGCCTTCACCTCACCTTAAAAGAAGGTTTCCCAATCCAGTAATTGAGGTCAACAGCGTTCCCCTGCCTAGTCACAGTGTTAGTCACATGAAGTAACAAATGTGGTGTAAAATGTGTCCATTAGACAAAGAAGGAGCTGGTAGTACTAATGTCTTGGTTTTTCCTACACTTGAGTACTAAGAAATTTTAGACAATTTATATTCTTATTGAAATAAGTAAAATAAGACTTGGAAACCCTAGGCACTCCCCTCTTCCCACCCAACAGAAAATACAGGATGTGTAAATAACTTTAATCATTGGAGTTCTGTAAGTTGTATGAAAGCAGGGATCTACTGATCCACCACTAATGTGTAGCCCAGTGCTTGAAGCTTAGTAGGCTTTCAGAAGTGTTTTTTAAAGAATTAGTGAAAGAACAATAGCAAGAAACTGGAAACAGCCTAAATTCTCATCAGTAGAAGAGTGGATTAAAAAGACTAGTATATACACGTGTAATGGAATACTACACATCCCTAAAAAAGCGATGAAACCATAAACCACCTCAAGATGTGGAGGGATCTGGAAGACACTATGCTGAGTGAAGTTAGTTAATCACAAAAGGACAAATACTGTCTGAGGCCACTGCCAGAGGACCAAGGAGAACAAGCTGGGGCTTGTTGGGCATCCAGTCTGCTGTCTGCAGGGTCCAACAGCCTGGTAGAGAGGATGACTGGTGCCACTGAACCAGACACCATCCCCTCTAGGTAAGGGTTTTGAAGGTCACTTTGCCAGAGGACACCTGACCTCAGGTAGGATCAAGTGGTCAAGGGAGGGGAAGGGGATGTTGTCTGCAGAGTGGTTGCCATGTAAATCTATGATGAGGTGCCCCCATACAGGTAGACAGCCCTATCAAGAGAGATGAGGGATACTGATGGGGAAAACAATGCAGCAGAGGGGAAGAGGGGCAAACATATCTGAGGGAACACAAGAGGGAGGACCGACCTCCAGTTGGAGGAAGAATGACTGAAAATACTTTGAGGCCCTAGGGAGGGAGTGTCACGCTGACCTGGGTTTCTGGGTGTGTCCTGGGGCACACAGCATGTTCCAGTGAGATTCCCTGGAACTCCACTGGCTGGACTGGACTCTACCTCAGACATGCTTGTAACTTGACAACATTAGTCAGAAAATATATGGTGTCTGAGAAAGCATAAGACAGCTGTACCAAGACGGGTAAACTGTTGGTGGGCAGACAAACATGGTCCTATTATAGCAGTGCTGTATAGGCTATATTAACATATGTTAGTCCAGCAAACCTGTGACAGACATTGTTTTATTTTGGTTTTGTTTGTTCATATTAGGGTGTATTTCAAAGGTGTTATGTCATTGGGGGTCACCCTCTTGAGATTGTGTTATATCTTTTTCTGTTTTTTGGTAAGGGAAGCCCAGAATTAATGAGCCTATAGGGACAGCAAGTAGAATAAAGGCTTTGTTTTTGTTTGGGTGGGGGAGGGGGACAATTGCAGGGGTAGGGTTAAAGGGAGACTATGTCACAGAGGCCAGGTATAAAAACAGTATTTGGGAACTGATTGTGGTAGCAATTGTACAATTATGCTTCCCATGATTGAACTATGGAGTGATTTATATGTATTAACACACAGTTAATGATAAGTTTTGGTTAATTAATAGCTTTTTAATACAAATACAAAAAAGGTGAAAGAAGACAAATAAAAGCAACCATATTATTAAAATACTATTTTTAATAGTAATACCCAAATACATACATGCGGGATTAATGAATATGGTTAGACATGCCATGCCCTAAGAAACTAGTCAATATACAACAAAAAGTTGAAACCTTACCGGATGGAAATTTTAGAAATAGCAAGTTCAAAATGGTTTTGCAAATCTGGAAAATTCTACATTATTCAAGGCCAAGACCATGGAAAGAAGTGAAAACAGTGATGGGTCAGAGGTTACCCTCAGCAGTAGTGGTACACAGCCGACCACGTAGTCACTCTGCTGGTCTCCCCGGGCTGCTCCTCTTTCTGTGTGTTCCTGGGACAGGTGTACTACACTAAGCGGGGCCAGTACAAGGAGCCTGACCATGTCGTCTTCTTTCCTCAGGAATAGATAATCTCTATGAGAGGGCGCTTCACATCCGCAAACTCCTTCTGACCCTGCCCAGGTCGGTCCTGATAGTGATGAGGTACCTCTTTGCCTTCCTCAATCAGTAAGTACGCGATCTAATACTCTGCCAAACGCTCACCCTCATTCCATTTGCACTGCTTCTTTGTTCATGGGTCCTGTGACAGGTACCTTTGGGTTTCATTTACCAGCGGCATCAGAGAGAACGTGGGTGACTCGAGGCTGAAGGCATGGCTTTCCTCAGCAGATCAAGGTCGTGGCATGAGGGATGCCAGCGCTGCCCCAGAAACTACCCATAAAGAGCCAAATGGATCCACAGCTTGCTAGGCAGAGAACCCCTAATGAAATGCCTATTTCTCAGCTTTCATCCAAACTTAATGCCGTGGATGATTTTGTCAGAATTATGAAAACCACTTGCTCCCTGCAGAAAATGTGGTTTTTAATGTTGAAGATGGGGGGAAGGGAGCAGTTATAGATGAGATTTATCACAGATCAAAAAAAAAAGAGCATTCTTGCAAATTCAATAGAGTGAAGAAGAAGGTATATCTCAAAACAATGTAACAGAAGAAATCTTAAAAATACTACACTGATTTTTCAGAGAAATTATACTCTTCATTTAAGGCCACCTGATTTTCAGTGGTGCTGCTTGCTGGCACACAGGCCCCATCATAAAAGCAACCTTCTGCCCCATGTTTTTTCTGAGTCCCTTGCCAGCCAGCGTCTCAGTTCAGTGTTGGCAATGAAGAAACCGGGGGTTGTCAAATAAGCTTGGGAAAGGGGGAGTCATCTTGTCCTGGCATGCATTCTTCCTCCCCAAAATTGGGGTTTTTTTTCCTTTCTTTTTCACTGGCCCATCTGTTAACTTGTGACAACATATCATGGTGGCTTTTGTGTTGCTATGAAGCTGGAAGATAGGCTACTGGCATTTCCAATACCAGCAGGGTGGCCCCTGGTGAACAGTTTTCAATGGAGCTTACAGACAGGCTAGTAAAAAGAGCTGGTTAGCAGCCCAGCACATAGGCCACTATGCCGCACAGCTCCTGGAGAGACTAGGAAAGCAGACTGCTAACCAAGATCTAACTCTCCATGGATCCTGACACAATAGCAAAGGCACTGTGAATCATGTGGTTGGCACTGCTTCCAATGTTTCTGCCATCAGATCCTTCCCATACCTGCTTTCATCCGGAGACAAGGACCCAGCCTTCAAGTAGGACACTCAGGGCAGGAGTTTTGAAGTAAGAGAATAGGCTATTCTTTTTAAGTTGTAAAATCCAAGTTTAGGTATCAATCTTTATATGCAAGTAATGTATTTTTGAAGCCAGCAGATTAAAGAGTCAGAAAGACAGACTGCTACTCCTCCCCTGAAATTGTGCCTTTGGACAGTTAGACCAGCTTCCTCTGAAATTCACTTGTTCCTACATCAGTTTTCAAGATGATCAGTAACATGATCATTTGCTGTCATTGCTGTTTTTTTAAGATGGCATGTTTGCGAAATGGCAGAAGGAAAAGGCATATGTTAGCCGATGAAATTATGCTTTTGTATTTCCTCCTGTCCGGACTATCCTATTTCCCAAAAAGGGTAGTGTATCATGCCATGGGAGAGCTTAATCTCTTTGTCTCAGTCACCATCTGACAAAGTGTTGAGTCCCTCCTTTTTCTCCTTCCGATTGTCACCTGTTCACCTGGATTTTACATTTCCTTTCAAGGCTGACATTCGAGATGCTGAACGATAACATCTTCCTCAAAGAGCCCCCGACCCTTGTGGTAAAGGCAGAGCAATTGAGAGCTGGCTGGTTTTGAGTGGCTTGTGAGGAATATCTCACAAATACCCATTGGATTGAATTTAGAAATGGGTTCTAGAAACTGGAAACCGCCCCTAGGTGTGTACCTTGCCAGCTGCAGGAGCCTTTTCTTTGTCTTGCATCCGCAGTATCTCTCATGACACTCTGGTTGCCTCCTTTGGGTAGCCATGCCCAAAAGGAGATTATAAAGCTTACAAAGAGTTACTATTTGCTTCCTTTTTATTGGCTACAGAGAAATGACACTTTGATTTCTTGTAAGTACTCTTTAAGATTCACAGGAGAAAATAAATCTGATTTTTTAAATTAACATTTTTGAGTAGTCGAACAACTTTATAGATAATCATAAAGCTTTATGAAGATGGTTCTTGGCAGCCCTCATACCCCTGGTGCCTGAGTGCCTTTTAGAATCTGTCTACAGTGTTTACACGTGCCACTCATTTATTTGATCATGGCCCCCACCGCTGTGGCTACTGTTCAATCCCCCGTGACGTTGGGGAAATGCACTTCATCTTAAGCATACGGTGCTGGTATTCCACTTTCACTTCTTATCGAGCTGGAAGACTGTAAGTTGCTTGATATTGGGTTTAGGGTTTGGGGCTTGGGGTGTTGGGGGTTTCTTTGGAGCTTACTGAGCCAATTTACAGTAGGATGGGATATTTTGTTCTGATTGTAAAACTAAATGCGACTGTTTCAGATCAGTATTTCCCGAGTGTGGAGAGGCTCAGTAGACATTGGCCCTCATTTCCCCCTTGTTCTTCATCGTCTTCTCTTGCTTCCTTTCCTAGTCTTTCGCAGTACAGTGATGAGAACATGATGGACGCTTATAACCTGGCCATCTGCTTTGGCCCAACACTGATGCCTGTCCCAGATACACAGGATCAGGTGTCGTGCCAGGCTCATGTGAATGAAATTGTCAAAACCATCATCATCCACCATGAGACTATTTTCCCAGATGCTAAAGAGCTGGATGGTCCAATTTACGAAAAATGCATGGCTGGAGATGACTACTGGTAAGTCTAAGAATCTTAGTCCCTCCCCTGAAAAAATTATGGAAGTATACACATCAACTTAATTAGGAAAAAGAACTGGCCACAAGCCACCAAATTATTCCCATTTTAAAAAGTTGGGTGGGACCAGGGAACTAATAACACTTAAGATAAGTTAGAACACTAACACTGTGGACAAGTCCAATTTCTTATAAACTTATGTCCAACTCTGCCCCTTTTATTTTATCATGGGCCTGGGTGGTACAAACAATTAATACACTCCATAACTGTGCTTTTTCTCGAGTTTTTTAGTGGTGACTTCTCCAACTTTGGGTTAGTCACTGAGCGCACAAACCACGTGTGCTGCCCGGGGACACATAAGGGGAGACAGATAATGAAACTCAGCCCTGCTGAGCAACTCTTCTTTTTCCAAGGCTAGTGTCAGAGACATATTCCAGCCAGTCCCCATCAGGTCACTTCCTACCCGTGGGCTGTGTCGGAATAGAACCGTGCCCTGTGGGGTTTTCAGTGGCTGAATCTTTCAGAAGTAGATCTTTTCAGAAGCTGTTCTTCTAAGGTGCTTCTGGGTGGCTGGAAACTTCCATTCTTTCAGTTAGCAACTTAGTTCCCTAACCATTCATAGTACTCAGGCCTATGTAGTATTTCGGTATCCAGTGTAGATTAGTAAACTCTGCTGTCCTGTTCATTTTATGAACAAGCCACTGGGCAGATAGCTGATCAGTATATGAGGTGTTATACCCTAGATCCATTTGTGACTGCTGCTTTTTCCAAACGGGTTTTAAAAACAAACCAAAACTCCCCCTGCCCCTGAGCCTACCCTGTGGCCCCCACTCTGTTCATCCCTCTCACCCTCAACTCCATTAAAGATTTCATGAGAATCCTTAAAATAAATAATAATAATAAAGAGCATTGTAGCCAATCACGTGTCCCTGATTAGACCATTCTTCCTTAGGGCCGCCTGCAGGGATTGCTCATTTTACAAAGAAAGTCAAAATACAGCAGCTACCCTTGCCCCCAGTGAAGCCGTATACATTCGGTCTACAGTAATATCACATTTATATTTGTGACCCATACATTCCTTTTATCAGCATATATTTATGGAGCGGTGATGTAAGTGTGAAAGGATAAATTTTGAAGGAGGATAAAACTATGTCTCTCATAGAGTTATAAAATGAACATGTGTCAAAGATTTTATTTAATTCCTTACTGATGAAAGAACCAGAGAAAAAATGCTATAATTAATTCAAAAAAACTCAAAGAAACTTCAGTTTCTATGCAGTAAAAGAATGTGGAGATGGATTTGCAAAACTGATCTAATTTTAGTCCATAAGGAGCCAACTAAATTGTATTTCCATAGATAAGACAAAGTTATTTTATAACTTTCTATAAGTTAAAGTTATAAAATAACCTGACATATAGAAATAGACTCTCCTGTTGGGCCAGGTAAGCTGGATTCTCCAGGATTCCATTCCATGAAAAGGAGGCTCAGTACCTCTGCCCATTACAAAGACTTAACCATTTCTTCTCAGTGATAATTTTTCTTTCTTTTTTTCCCTTAAATTCCACTCACTTGATTGTCATTTGGATTTCCATTCATGCTCCAGTGACAGCCCATACAGTGAGCATGGTACGTTGGAAGAAGTGGATCAGGATGCTGGTACAGAGCCCCACACCAGTGAAGATGGTATGCCCTTGTGATTACTCTCTGTCGTCGTTGGTGTTGGAGTTGTTGTTAAGGTGCCATCAAGTCCGCTCCCACTCATAGCGACCTGAAGCACAACAGAACAGAGCACTGCGTTGTCTTGGGCCACCCTCACAATTCCTGTGCCTGAACCCATTGTTGCAGCCAGGTGTCAGTCCACCACCTTGAGAACCTTCCTCCCTTCACTGTGCCTCCACTTAACCAAGCCTCTCCTTCACTGCCCCTCTACTCCACCAAACAAGGGACTGGTTTCTCCTGAAATGTAGTCAAAGTATATAAGATAAAGTTTCACTGTATTTCCCTGTAAGTAGTGTTCTGGCTGTACTTCTTCCAAGACAAATCAATTTGTCCTTTTAGCAGTCCATGGTATTTTCATTATTCGTCAACACCACAATTCAAATGGACTGATTATTCTTCGGTCTTCTTTAATCAAAGGCCAACTTTCACATGCATATGAGGCATTTGAAAATCCCATGGCTTGGGTCAGCCCCACCTTAATCCTCAAAGTAACCTCCTTGCTTTTCAATACTCTAAAGAGATCTTCTGCAGCAGATTTACCTATTGCCCTCCACCTTTTAATCTCTTGACTGCTGCTTCCTTGAGCATTGATTGTGGAGCAAAGTAACGCAAAATCTTTGAGAACTTCAACCTCGTCTCCATTTCTCACGATGTTACCGCGGGGTCCTGTTGTGGGGATTGTGGTCTTCTTTACATTGAGTTGTAATCCATACTGAAGGCTGCAATTCGTGATCTTCATCAGCAAGGGCTTCAAGTCTTCTTCACTTTCAGCAAGCAAGGTTGTCATCTGCACATTGCAGGTTGTGATAAGCCTTCCTCCAACCCTGATGCCACATTCTTATTCACTTAATACAGCTCCTCTGTTGATTTGTTACACATACGTAGTGAGTAAATATGGTGAGAGGATCCAAGCCTGTCACACACCTTTCCTGATTTGAAACCATGCAGTCTTCCCTGTTCTGTTGCACAGCTACTCTTTATTCCTGTACAATTTCCACACGAGCACAATGAAGGGTTCTGGAGTGCCCATTCTTCTCAGGTTATCCATAGTTTGTTTTGATCCAAACAGTGTAATGCCTTGGCACAGTCATTAAACACAATTAAGCATCTTTCTGGTATTCTCTGCTTTCAGTCAAGATCCATTTGATCTCAGCAGTGGTATCCCTTGTTCCACATCTTTACTGAATCTGGCCTGAACCTTTGACAGCTTCTTGTCAGTGTACTGCTATTATCATTGTTGGATGATCTTCAGCAAAATTTTACTGGCATGTGATATCAATGATATTGTTCTATAGTTTGAGCATTCTCTTGGGTCACCTTTATTCAGAATGGGTACAAACATGGATCCCTTACAATCAGTTGGCCAAGTAGCCGTCTTCCAAATTTACTGGCATGGACAATAGAGTGCTTTATGTGCTTCATCAGTTTGTTAAAACATTTCATTTAGAATTCATGGAGCTGTGTTTTGGGATACTGCATTCGGTGCAGCCTGAACTTCTTTCAGCACCATTGTTTCTTGCTCATATGCTACCTCCTGAAATGGTGGAATGTTTGCTAGTGCTTTTTGGTACAGTGGTTCTTTGTATTCTCTCCATCTTCTTTGGATGCTTCCTGCAGCATTCAATATTTTGCCTAGAATCTTTCAGTATTGCAACTAGAGCCTTGAATTTTTTTTCTTAAGTTCTGTCAGTTTAATATTGATTGAGCTTGTTCTTCCTTTTTGGTTTTCTAATTCTAGGTCCTTATATGTTTTATTATAATGAGCCAGCCCTCGAAACTTTCTATTCAGCACTTTGACTTCATCATTTCTTCCATTTGTTTTAACTGCTCTACAATTAAGGGCAAGTTTCAGAGTCTCTTCTGACATCCGTGCTGATCTTTTCTTTCCTGTATTTTAAATGAGCTCTTGTTTTCTTCATGAATGATGGTTTGAGTATCCTACAACAGATCATCAGGTCTTATGTCATTAGTGTTTAATATGTCAAATCTATTCTTGAGGTATTCTCGAGATTCAGGTCGGATAAACTCAAGGTCGTACTTTGGGTCTCTTGGATTTGTTTTAAATTTTCTTCAGCTTGATCCTGAATGTCAATGCTTTCTAATGGGTCAGATTATATGCCTGATAATTCTAAAGCTTGAAGTCGCTATAGATTTGTTTCTATTGGGTCTTAATCTTGTTTTCTGATGCATTTTGCTTATTTTTCATATATTTCTGAGATATTCTCTCAGTGGGAATTCCTCTTGACCTTAATCGAAGGTTAGTTTCTCCAAGTTTTCTATTTAGTTTGGCCTGGGACCACATTCAAGCTGGTTCGAGATTTTCTAGGCCCCCAAGGCAGTATGATTTAAAGTTGAAGATTTGCATGCAGACTGGAATGTGGGGGGTTCTCAGAGAGCGTTTTCCACACGGTATTGTCAGTACCACTGTCTTGGTTCTGACACTTAGCACAGCAGAACACAGTACTGTCCTGCCCAGTCCTTTGTCAGTGTGTGTATGCATGTTTGTATGCATGCATGTATATGTATGTGTGAATTCTGAGGACTAGATCATAGATCTCGTTCTAGTTCTTTCTGACACTGAGTAGGATCTTTGGGGCAAGTGCTGGACGCATCTCCAGTATAAATTAGCCAGGATGGAAAACTTTGCTCCAGAAAAAATGTCCTAGTGTTCTGCTAACCTCTCTTGGTTCCACTTCCATTCTTTTTTTTTCTTTATGATCTTCACGTATTCATCACTGTCTTAATAGCTCATTAATGCAACTTAATTTTTTTCAGTTTTAGTTAATTTCAGGTGGAGACTAATCAAAATTGTTGTTTCCACCATCCAGCTACTAAAAAAAGAAAGTTTCCTTGTGCCTTTAAAAGTAGGCTGAATTAAAAAAAAAAATGTAGGCTGAATTAACACTTTCAAACTTAAAGTAGAAGAAGCTCCTCACAGTAAAAACTTTCATGTCTGTGTCATTGCTTTTGAAAGTCTCAAAGCCCTCCCTCTCCCACCTTCCTTTCGGTTGTCTTGAGGTTCTTTGTTTCGCTCTCTGGTCCATTCCTTTTTCACCTCCAACTTCCCTGAGCTTTTCCTGGCTTTCGCTGGTGGGGCTGATGAAGGCTCCGGCCATCTCTCTTCCCAGACAGCAGTCTGACCACCGTGCCACCACTCAATGTTCCCTACCTCTTGAGGACTAGAGTGCAGCTTTACTTCGTGCTCTGCTTGCGCATTAGATACCGTTTGATTAGAATGTTATTCGACAACATATTCTTCTGATTTTGCTGATAAGAAAAGCCTTGCTTACAAAACAGATAATCTCGCCCACAGCCATCCTCCAAAGTTCTCTGGCTCAATTAACTAGAGAATTGATTATCCCTTTGATCACCCCGGTGTATTGTATTTTCGCTGTCATGGTATCACTAGAGGGAGCGGCTTTTGTTTCCAAAAGGCAAGCTGTCACAGCACAAAGCCACCGTCTGTGAGGACAGTGGGTAAGAGAACGGGGAGGGAATGGACAGCACGGTCCCAAAGAGAAAACTGATGTGCTGCAGTGTCACAGAAAATGACAAGGAATGGAGTCGGCAGTTGGTCTCTGCTGAAATTGTCTTCCCCTTTGCACAAAATTATAATAACCTCCCAGGTAAATGAACTTACTCTGTTACACTCTTGCTATTAATATTGATACTATTAGCAGTGTTCTACAAAGTCTCCCTAGCACCTTAAAGGACTAGGAGGCTCTCTGTGAAAGGGCTGTGTTTGTTACCACACCCAGAGGCTCAGCTGCTCTGCAGGGACTGGACTGCGCGGTGTAACTAGCTTATTGATTGACTTGACGGTGCAGTCCTTCTCACGGGAGTGGAGAGAGGCAAAATAATGAAAATGCTGAGGATTTCTAGCTGATACACTAGGATTACCAATCAAATATACTTCTATGCATTTAGTTAGTCTTTCATAACCTCTCCATATTTGACTTAAATTACAGAGCCCAGTAATTCCATTACTAGTGTTTCTTAAAAATGTCAAGATGATCATCATAGAGGTCATGATTATGAAACTGTAATTTTATAAATATAGATATGTTAATAGATAGGTCCATCAAATAATTGTCAATAGCCCTTGGCAGACACAGATGTGTGCAGTGGAATAACATTAAAGAACACTGATGGTTCTGTGTTTTCTTTGGACAAGTCTGTAGGTTGCACACTATGTCCCATGCTGGCATCTGTAAAAATGTTTAGTCAAGCCAAATATAAACGTGTGGACATAGACACGAAGGCGCTCACAAAGTGCGTGTCACTGGGTTTGTGTTCACAGCATGTCTTCCTCAAAAAGCTTGCTTTCTTCATCCCTGTTCTGAGGACATGGGTGTTTCCGTCCCCTAGGGAGAGATGGGTGCGTTTTGGTACCTGCCATCTCAAGTCAACCAGGATTCTGTCCTCATCTGCAAGTGTAGACGTATAAAGTCACCCCTTCGATGTGACAGAGGGGCAGAAAGGCTACCAGACCCTAGACTGAAGGGCACTTTGCAGTAAGCTGATTCACAAAATGCATCTCTTCTCACTGTCTTATTTAATTTGCCATTTATGTGCCTTCAGAATTTGGCAAAACTACAATTCTTACTTTTCCAGAGTTTTGTGTCCTTTTTATCCTGATTTTTATTTTGAGATGATTACAGATTCACATGCAATTTTAAGAAATAATACAGTGAGATTCCATATGCCTTTTCACCAAAGAAAATACCTTATAGAAGTACAGTACCATGATATTGCCATCGATACAGTCCATCAAACAGACCCAGGTTTCGCCAGCCTGAATGTACTGGAGTACGTGTTTGTTGTGTGTAATTAGTTCTAAGTCATTTATCACATGTGGTCACCACCACAGTGAAAATACAGAGCAGTTCTATCACTGGATGCCCTTGTCTACCCCTTCACAGCCCCACCTACCCACCCACCTCCTCCCACCCAGGCCTAACCACTGGCAGTCACCAATCTGTTTTCCATCTCTGTAATTATGCCATTTCATAAAGGTGATATAAATGGAATCATATGGAGTTTTGATTTTTCACTCAATAAAATTCCCTTGAATATCCTTTGATCTCTGAAAGTACAACTTTTAATCTAGACTTCTAGTTTGGGTAGAGGGCAGTTAAGACATGGTTGGTTCGTGGTTACTGCTGATGTTAAAGAAAACGTCATTGCTGTTGGCGCCGGTCTGAGGCTTTGCTGGTGCTCAAAAAAAGCGCATGAAGAAGTGAAATGTATTCGAGTAGTTTTTAGTGTGCTGATTTTGGAAACCCTGATTTTCTTTAAAGCGAGCTAAAAAAGCATAAATTCTGTGTGTGTCCTGGAATAGTGATTTCTCGGTGTTATAAATGGCATTAACACACTACAAGGGCCACTCCATCAACAGCAAGAGAACATTGGAGCAGTTGTAGAAGATACTGCAACCCAAGGAAAGAGTCTGTCTCATCGCAAAGTTTAACATGTTTGTTGTTGATGGTGGTATGTATGTGTGTGTGAGAGAGAGAGAGACTGACATTTCATCTCTAGGAAGGTGTTATAGAAATTTTAAATCTGCCCTTTGGGGGTCAGGGGGAGCCCAAGAAACCGATGACAGAAAGAATGCTTTCTGCTTTGTCCTGCCAGCACGCTTTGCTTGTTGCCATGTTCAGTCTGGCGACTGGAATCGCTTTGTTTCTGCGGAAAGCCTCCTGCTGCCTCAGTGTACCACGCCTGCCTTCCCACCCCGCCCCTCACCATGTTCTCGGCTGTTCTTTGTAGAATGCGAGCCCATAGAAGCAATAGCCAAGTTTGACTACGTTGGACGGTCTGCCAGAGAACTGTCTTTCAAGAAGGGCGCCTCCCTGCTGCTGCATCACCGCGCCTCCGAGGACTGGTGGGAAGGCCGCCACAACGGGATCGACGGCCTCGTGCCTCACCAGTACATCGTGGTGCAGGATATGTGAGTAGGCCCGTCCCGTGCGCCGCCCGGCCACCCGAGTCTTTCCGACGGGAAGCGCCAGGGATCGCTCCTAAGAGGAGCTTGGTCTCCTGAGAAAAGTGCAGGAGGGCCACAGAAACCACCTTCCGAGTTGAGCACAGTCCTGCGCCCTGCGGACGGAGCCTTAAGGTTTCCATCTCCCAAACTCTTGCCAGGAGGTTTAGAATGAAAAAGAGCGGGAGTCACCTTTTGAACTTTTTAGGTTGGCAGAAAAATCACTTGGGCAGAGAATGGGCTCAAAAGCTGAAATGATGCTGCTAATTTCAAAAGCGGCCTGGCTTTTCTCGCGGTATCTATCTGTGGCCTCTACTCGCCTCAAGCAGGCGGACCGGGACTGACAAGAACTGCCCCCCAGAGATTTTGTCTTGTTTTGTTGCTGATAAAAAATCCCTAGTTGCAACTTTATTTAAAGACATCGGAAGATGATCGAAACAAATTACCATATATATACTCGAGTATAAGCCAACCTGAATACCAGCCGAGGCACCTAATTTTACCACAAAAACTGCATTAAAAATGTGCCGAAAAACTCAGCTTATACACGAGTATATACAGTAAGTATGCTGCATTTAAGGTGATTTTTTTTTGCACTGTTTGTATATTTAAATTTTCTCGTTTTTCTGCAGCAAAGTTGTATTTTTTTATTAAAGAAAAAGGTACGTGATACGAGAGACTTGGATACATTAATAAAGCCAAAACGCCAGTTGCCCTCAAGTCTGTTCTGATCCATGGAAACCCCATGTGTGTCAGAGCAGAACTCTACCCCCATGGGCTGTCAGAGCCTGGTGTCACTTAGAGCCAGGCCTTTCTTCCGAGGTGCCTCTGGCTGGACTGGAGTCTCCCACTTCCATCTGCACCGCCCAGGGACTCGTAAAGGCCCTCACTTTTTTGTCCATGTTCTAGCAAAAGACCCTCACGCCTGCTTCTCATTGTTTCAGGGATGATACATTTTCAGATACTCTGAGCCAAAAAGCAGACAGTGAGGCCAGCAGCGGGCCAGTCACTGAGGACAGGTCTTCTTCCAAGGACATGAACTCCCCAACAGACCGTCATTCCGACAGCTACCTCGCCAGGTAAGTGGAATCTGGGATATTCAGGCTCCTCGGGGTCTAGTCCTCCAGGGGCTCTGGGCAACCCCTGACCCTCAGCCTTGCAGTCCTCCCCAGTGTGATGAGCTCCCCTGTGTTCTCTCTCTGGGTCTAGGCAAAGGAAGAGAGGAGAGCCTCCCCCTCCAGGAAGGCGTCCTGGCAGGACCAGTGATGGCCATTGCCCCCTCCACCCACCCCATGCGCTTTCCAACTCCTCAGTTGACCTGGGCTCCCCAAGCTTGGGCGGTCACCCCCGAGCCTTGCTGCAGAATCGTGGCCTCACCAACGACAGTCCTGAGAGGAGGCGCCGGCCTGGCCACGGCAGCCTGACCAACATCAGTCGGCATGACTCCCTCAAGAAGATGGACAGCCCTCCTATTAGAAGGTCCACGTCATCGGGGCAGTACCCAGGCTTCAGTGACCACAAGCCGCTGGACCCCGAGACCATTGCTCAGGTCAGTGCTTCCAGTGGAATGTTGTTGGCGAAGGAGCTCTCTTCCACTGTCCTAGCTAAGTTTCTTGGGTAGAACCCACTGAAGGGTCAAAAGGAAAGTAGCCCATTCTGTAGGGTCTAGCTGTGGGTCTCCTTTGAAGAACCATTGGAAGAGTCAAGATTGTGGAGTCGTGTTGATGTAAACAGAGGTGTGCCAGAAATGGAGGACCCAAGACCCTCAAACTCGCCATTGTGAACGAGCCCAGAGAAAAGTCTAGAGGCCTAGTCATGAGGAAGGAAAGACTAGTTCTACCAGGCCTTGAATGGATTCTAAGGCTGGTAAATAAGGCAGATGAGGGTTCATGGGGGGTGGGGGGGGGGGGGGGGGGGGGGGGGGGGGGGGGTTGAGCTGATTCCGGGAACCCAAGAGGAAAGCGAATTTTGGGAATAATGAGGGCAACAAATGTGTAGGTGTGCTTTACACAATTGATCTATGTATTGTGATGAATTGTATGAGCCCCAATAAATTGATTTAAAAAAAAAAAAGAAATCTCCAAAAATAAGGCAGATGAGGGGACAGAATGGAGAGTCCAGGAACAGAAAAACATTTGTTTGATGCAAACAGTACTTTCGATTTAGAACATGCTGAGTATTGTGATACATGCTAGTTAGCCTTTTGAAGAAAAGAAGTCTGAACCCTTCCTCACGTGAGCCCACACGTGCCACCACTTCCCACCAGTGGCTGGGCACAGGACTTAGTAACGTTTTCTAAGCGTTAGGATTGGCAAAGCAGTAGTGAAACCGTATTGAGGAGTTTGACCATTGCCCTACCGGTTTGCCCTCCGGCTCCTCTGGCAGCGTAGGCCAGTGTCAGAAAGCACGCTGACCGCCAGTGACAGGGGACTTGAAGCGACTGTAAAGCAGCTTCCACCTCTCCGTGCAGCCTACGAATTAACCGACTAGAGCAGCCGGGCGAGCGGCCCAGGAGTGAACAGACACAGGAAACTGTGAAAGATGGGTGAAGTGTAATAAGAAGCACCACGGAGCCCTGCTTGGCTATGACAGATGCCCCCATGATGCTCTCTGCCCTGACTAAAACTGGGGAATAAGCTAGAGGGTGAGGGGTTTCATGGGTTTTGTCTGTTTTGTTACATTAAACTGATTTTAAATGCACAACAGTTTCAGAGCAAAACATCTTCTCTCTCGTGACTTCTTATTTCTATTTAAAGCGCTACACGTGACATCTTGGGGCTTACTTAAACCCAGTCATGTGTAGCTGTCGCTGAACCTAACACTTTGAAACCTCCACCGCTGCTTGTGGCGAGCCGGCGAGCCTGACTTGGGAAGGAGGGGACGGGGTCTTGGGATGGGAAAGCAGGCGGTCCCTTCGTCCTCTTGCTTCTCCTAATCAGGAGCCCCTTCTCTTCTGTCGGTCTTGCAAAATAAAAATGTGAGACCTCACCTAATCAGTCAGGCTCTGCACATGTTCTTTCTGGGACACATGATTTGTTTGTTTTTTTAATTTAACACCATATGTTTAGTGGCAAATAGAGGTCACATATGAAAATCATCACTCGACACGTGATGTCATCCTCCCCCAGTGGCTTGCAGCTTTTCCCTTGCTTTCTTTTCCGTCTCTCGCCGTCAGATTTTCCCATGAGGACAGGTCAGCATGCCATCATGATGCTCTTTCAGGAAGAGGACAAACAAACCCATGCAGATCCTTTCATTAAATAAGTTGATGGACTCTCTGGTGGTGTTTTTAAAGCATTACAGGTTCCACATGTGATCCCTGTTTGTTCTTTATTAGAGACCGCAGCTTAACATTCACGGCTCTGTCTATTCGCTGAACAACCCTTTACTGAGCACCTACTGTACACACGCCAGGTCCCATCCTGGGCTTAGTGGATACAGAGTTAAATCATTAGTCCCTCAAAGTCCAATGGGAAAATGGATGGAGACATCCATGACTGGTGTGCCCTGTGCAAGGGTTATGCTCCAGATAGTAGAAGGAGCCATAGGAACATAAGTAGAGACCTGCCCAGGCTGGCTCCCCTAACATCCCATCTTTTATTAAAGAGCCATTTTGTAATTACCCTTTACTATACTGAAATAAACTCACAGCTGGTACATATAATTTGGAAAAGTATATAAAGCTCTAAATGTAATGTAAAGGAAAATAAATATTAAGGAAAACATTTCAGTCGATACTTGGGCATGACTCGCCTAGAAGACACACGAAATAGATATTTCCACTTGTATGTGGAATTATCATAAGTGGCAATAATGAAAACGGCATATTGACAGGCGCATTGTATGGATTGGTTTTAATTCTAGTTCCATAAAGCGTTCCCATAGTGATGTGACGTTCAAAACTGGTTTAATAAAAAAAAAATTTTAAACTCCTGTTCATATCATTCAATCAAAGCAAAGTTTAATTCTCTCTCCATTTACATAGTAGTTGCATTCCTGGAAAATTCAACACTGTGCTCAGTGTTTTACCTTAAAAATATGTGGAGGAAAGTTGAACAACGTGCATGACAATTCTTCATTGCCAGTAAGCTGTCCAGAGCACTTTCAAGATATCTGGTATCTCTGGCTTTGTCTACCTACTAGTGCCAACCATATCACCCAGTCATCGTGACATTAAAACACACACATACACCCCACCAGCAGTAAAAGTCCTCTCGGGGCAGTATCATTTTCATAGGGGCCTTGAGAGAAGGCTTAACATACTTTTAAAAACTGCTAGCAGTTAGTCAAGTGTGTAGTAAATGCTCAGAAATCATTTGTTGAATGAATGAATATCAAAGTCTGATTTTTTTCCATTCCTGTGCACATTTCTTACAAAACTGCTGTAATAGCTAGAGGTAAGCTCTCTTACCATTCATCAAAATGTGACCAAGTCAGCGTGCGGGTAGAACGAGGTAACCAGATGTCCCGCTTTTAGCAGGACAGTCCCGATTTTTAACAATTTTTCCCGCATCCTGCGGCGTTTTTAAAAAGTCCTGATCTTTGGAAAGAATGCACGACAAGCTAGGGTATACGGTTTTCAGCTGCCATGTGGCTATTTCGCCAGGATATGAGTTTTATCAATGGTGTCCCGCTTTACCAGTGTTAAAATCTGGTCACCTTAGGGTAGAAAGTACTAAAGCTTACGTACTAGCTGAGATTGACAAATGTTCATAGCCACTCCACCGTGGTCCCTGGACATTCAGAGTTGAAGTCGCTATGTGAGATGGCATTATGTTCAGACTGCCCTTGGGTGATGAAGTTCAAATATCCTTACTCTTCACTGGCCTGTTCATGATCATCAGCCTGTCGTCTCTGGTTGCTTCTCAACAGGACATTGAAGATACGATGAACACTGCGTTGAACGAGCTCCGAGAACTGGAGAGACAGAGCACAGCAAAGCATGCCCCTGACGTGGTGCTGGATACCTTGGAGCAGGCGAAAAACTCTCCGACTCCGACTTCGTCCACGGAATCGCTCAGCCCTTTGCACAGCATGGCCCTCAGGGGCTCCGAGCCGCAGATCCGCCGCAGCACGAGCTCTTCCAGTGACACCATGAGTACTTTCAAGCCAGTGGTGGCACCCAGAATGGGCGTTCAGCTGAAGCCACCGGCCCTCCGGCCCAAACCCGCCGTTCTTCCAAAAACAAACCCTACCATAGGACCTGCCCCACCTGCCCAGGGTCCAACAGACAAGTCTTGCACCATGTAAAACCCAGCTGAGCAAGGTCATCAGAGGCGGCAATTTAAAAACAAAAAAAGGATTAGTGACAAAAGTCAGCAATTCATAGCTTTCATTAGTTTGTGCTTTTAACTGGAGATCTTTTGGCTTTTCTATGTTCTCAAATGTACTGTCTAAGACTAGAGAAATTAACACGGGCATTTGTATTTTGTAATGTTGGTTGTTTTTTTTTAATAACTGGACATATGTCGTTTTAAAGACAATAGAAACACTTAGACGTACTTGAAAATCCAATGCTGCACCAATTGTAAAGAAGGCAACACCGCTCTGCATTGACTGGGCTTTAGATGTAGTGTAGCCCCGGGGAGGCAGAAGAGAGCCCTGGGGCACACTGATTGAAATGTTCGGCTGGGAACTGAAAGATTGATGGTTCAAACCCACCAACTGCCCCATGGGAGAACTCTGGCTGTCTGCTTCCATAAAGATTTATGGCCTTGGAAACCCTATGGGGCAATTCTACTCTGTCCTTACAAGGTCCCTTACAGGGAGTGGGAATCGCCTCAGCAGTGGGTTTGGTTTCCAGTTGGGGAGAGTCCGTAAAGATGGGAAGATGTCAGAATCTAAGCTCCAGGCCTTGTTGAGTATAACCAGTGTGGGTCTTTTGCACGGGGTTGCTAAAAACGGAAAGTAGCATTCGTGAGCTGCCAGGGAGCCACTCTGAGGCACGGTCAGCTCATGCTACAGACTGGTGGTTGCCCCCGTGGGTCCTGGGGCTGGGTGCTGACTTTTAATTCCCCTGGGTTCAGGGAGAAGGCTCCATGGATGAGGGTGGAAGCGGTGCCAGGACAGCACAAACAGAACCTGGGACCAGAGAGAGTTGCAGCCCTCCCCCAAAGCTTCTGAAAGTCTGATCCGCCCCCGGAAGATTTCCAACCTGTCCCCAGAATTCATGAACTCTAACAGAGAGTCTAATTAAAAGACTTCCTGGTCACACTACTCAACAAACTCCTTTAGAAATCTGTTGTTTAATAACCGCCTAGAACATATTTCTCTCCCCCCTATGTTATCTGTGGCAATGGAGAACCAGTAGTATTCAGGTCTCCTGTTCCCTCAGCCTTCTCTTCTCCTAAATAAATGAGCCTGGTTCCTTTAAACTTCCTGTGGAGGCCTTATCATTCTCAAGTCAGTTCCCGCTCACCTCTGTGTGTCCCTCTGGGCCAGCACAGCCCGGCCAACCTGAAGGATTACCTCATGCTTCCAGGATGAGCTTCCCTGATTTTGCGCACAGGAACCATGACCTCTTGGGGGCTTGTGGTCTTTACCTAGGTCACATGGTCAGCTGAAGCTGCACTGGGGCCTCTCTCTCTGGCGTTCTAGGACATCAGCGATGTCTCTCCCGCCAACATGTATGCTGTTTTCCCTCTGTCTTACAAAGGTCTCTTTCCACTCCTTCTACAAAAAGTACAAATGACCTTTCTCCTGTTGGCAGCAGCTTTTTCAGCTGTAAATGTTTGTGCATTTTACCTGCTCTATCACCCGATTTCTAGATGATCAGACAGTTCCCAAGAAAGCAGATGGAGATGGCCCAGAACTAACCCCTCTAGCACTGTCCGGGATGTCCATCTAGCTACCACGTGTCTCTTGATGACTTGAACGTGGTTTCAGTCAGTGGAGTCATTGCAGGTGCACCTGGGCATTATAAGCCTCCGCTCTGCCTGCTCATCGACACGTGCATCATACAGGGGGAAATCTGGGTTTTTACTTAAATCAAGATCATTTTAGCGCTACCTCAGTTTTCTAGGTTGAAAGAAGAGATGACATTAAGGTATAGACTTAACTTTCAAAGTCACAAAGCTGGCTGTTGGCCAAGCCCTAATTTCACAGATGGGTTAAAGAGTGCGTCTATTTTTAAGTATTTCCAGGTGTGGTCAACTTAAATGAATAAATTTTCAGAACCATCTTTTCTTCTGCCTCCCCCTGGCCCCCACCATTTTGAAAAAGAGGCCCTGCTCATCTTGTCCAACCCCTTATCTTTTCTCTCGAGCTTTACTGTCCCGTCAGCGCATTGAGACCCTGCAGAGACACAACCAGGCTTATCTTTCAAATAGCACTTTCCCTTTTAAACAAGAGTCCCTGCTCTCGCCCCACTCCACTGGGGTTCGGCTTCCCTGCGCCTCAGTGTGGGGAGAGAAGCAGAGAGTCACTTGGACGTAAGAAAGGCGAGGGAGGTGTAGAAAGTAGAGGGGGGGAAGGACATTGAAAAGCTTTCCTGGTTTGACAGAAGAGTAAGCTGCTAACAGCATTAGGGCAGAGGTGTTTTCATGTATTACTCTCTGTCCCTTTTACGAGCTTTAACTGGAGCTTTGTGGCTCTCACTCTGGCAAGCTCCTCTCTTCAGACTCCGAGTCTCCCGTCTTGGTGGTCTACGTTTAGGATGGAAAGCAGCTTGTTCTTATGCCCACCAAAGCAGGGCTCTGCTGCTGCTCTGGACGACAGAAATCAGGCCGCTCCAGAGCCTCAGAGCTGTACCTTCCCAGAGGAACCAGCCCCAAGCAATCGATCACGCAGGGCTCCATCCCTGGGCTGATCTAGCCTCTCCCTACGCACTGTTGTCACCCAGAGGCCTTTTTTTTTTTTTTTTTTTGCCTTTTTGGCAGTTCCACGAGGAGAATACTGCTTAGTAAGGACTCAGTAAGTCTTCCAGTTCCAGGAGTAAGACAGTATGACCCTTGGCAAAGGGGCCAAAAGAACACAGGGAAGGTCACGAAAAGCTGCATCAGGTGAGTGGGCTCACCTGGTACCTGGCCTCCTTTATAGCCATCGGTAGGAGGGGCTGGGGAAGGCAGAAGGAGAGAAGGAGTCGTTGGCCTTTCCTGGGCCCAGTGTCAGGGCCCTGGTCAGAGGCCCTGGGCCTTTGGGGAGAGGGGTGTCATGTGAGCACTCACCTGACCCCATGTACACAAGCATAGGCGCACACCTGACAACTGTATCCTCACGGCCCACCCGTAGAACTCACGTAAGTAGATTTGCTAAGCCAGCTTCTGGTCTCGGTCAAGGGAGTGAGGTGGGTGCTGGACTAAAGAGGAGAAGGTAAAAGGACACGTCTTTTAGGAGTGTTTCCTAGAATGTTTCGCCCTGTTGAGCGTGTTCACACGACGGACTGATTTGGGTGCCTACCGAGCCATCCACTAGTTCGCAGAAGCCCCACCTGGTCTCCCGCATGCCGTAAACAGTTATCCGGGAGATGGAGCTCCAGCGGCAGAGATGCATATTCAGAGCTTGCTTGATAGTTTTGCCAGACCCCAAACTGGCGGCTAGTTAAAGCAAAGGAAAGGGCTTGAGGAAGATGATGGTCTCCTTACACGGGGGAGTCTACAAACGGAAGCAAGTTTGGCCTGAAAGTGCGGGCCTCTGCAATCCAAAGTGAAAGCCGGTGGGTGGGTAGCTTTAGAAAACTGTAGGAGGAGAAGCATTCCTGACCACAGCAGCGAGAGGTCACGGACACAGGAAGTACATTTGGGCCGTCGTCCTGCCTTGAACCAAAGGCCCGGAGCACAGGGCAGCTCATAAATGAAGACAGCGCCGCCTCCCCACCAGCCCCTGGGCTGCAAACCCCCCTCCAGCCACGCAGGGCTGTGGTGACCCGCACAGCTTCATTCCCATCTGTAAAAGACACCATCAGAGCTTTCACTTCCCTAGTATACGTTCTTTAAATTAAAAAAAAAAGTTTATGTGGTATAATTGCGATGGGTACCTGTATCTTTAAACTACGTAACGAATTTTGTATGTTTAAATCATTGTACTGGGTTCCATAATGCTGCCCTTAGAAACTGTTTAGTAAAAGAAAATATATAAGCTGTGCATTTGTGAATGCCTCCTCCGTAGAGCATTCATTCAAGTTCAATGTGTAGTGTGATGGTGATTCTAGATACGTAAAGGCTAGTAAGTGACTGTAATGGAGAAACTGCTATTTACACGCGTCGTCACGGGTGGGTGGCTCCTGCCCCGGAGTTAAATCAGTATTGTCCTTCACTGTCGGTTTGCTCAGTTGCAGTACTGGTAGCTTCCTGCTTGTGACTTAGCTAATCGTGTCGATGTACATCCGTCGTATGTACACGTGAAAGTGCCTTTCTATTTTAGAGGAGTTTTAGCCTTGCTCTTGTACTGTTGCATTCTTCAAGGCCCAACCCACCCCTCCCGCGCCACCCGCCCCATCCCTGCAGCCCCGCTCTCAGAACTTCTCCACTCCACCCTCCTGCGCCAGGTGCTCAGTGTTGTCCCCTCTGGTCCTGGGCTCCCTTGTCCCCCTGACTGTGCCTTTCCCGCCCGCCCTTCCTGTGTCTCCTACCCCACGCCGTGCGGCCGAGCCCACCCGCCCCTGTGCCTGTTTCGCGGGGCCAAGCGGGAGCTTTTCCTGTTCTGGAGGAAACGAAGGTTGTTCCTCTGTTGTGTCAGTGCACTTTTACGTAGAGTACTGTGCACTTGGGCATGTGCCCTCGCAGGCGTCCGCGTCGTCGGGTTTGCCCTTCCGTGTACCTTTATAATAAACGAGACCGTGCTGGCTGCCCGTGTCTGCTACCGAGTCGGTGTGATTCTCTGTGGTCTTTTCCTTCGCTTCCTTCCTTTCTCTTTTGCACCAGGCTTTTCTCCCAGAGATCGGAGTTCCTTTTAATAATGTGAAGATAGATGACACTTCCCACCCTACCCCGACCATCTTGGGTGGGTTTTTTGTTTTGGTTTGTTTTTTATTTTCTACTCAGTGTATTTTTTCTTTTTTAATTCTGGTGAAACGATATGTAACAAGCCATTTGCCAAGGCAACTTTTCGTTACACGTACCACTGTGTGACACTGATTACATTCTTCCTGTTATGCGCCCCCCCCCCCCTCTCCTGTTCCACGGTGCCTCCTGAGCAATGGCTCTTCCTTGTCACCTCCTCTCGTCACCCCTGGTGACCACTGTGACACTGT
>NW_022103898.1:69044880-69081074 GCF_000313985.2 Echinops telfairi | reverse complement strand
AATGTTTACCTTTTTTTTAAATGTTATTTCAGTTTCTAAAATGTCCTTGAGTTTGCAAACGCTGTCTCATGCCCAAGACCTTGTCCACGAAGGCACCGTTTTCCAGCAGTAGCTTGCGGGCTCATGCAGATGGAAGAAGGCGTGGGAAGGGTGTGGCATCCTGTAAACACACGCCAGAGGGACTTCTTCCCTCTGGGAAGGACTCTGGCTTAATAGACCTTCCCAAGCTGCGCTTGTCTGGGCTCACTGGTGAGAAACTCCAACTAAATCCATAGATCTTGCCTGTGTTTAGAATTCTCCAGGTATTCGTGATATTTTTCCTTCAAACTTAAAAACGCTAACTCTTGAGGCCTAGCAGTAAAGAATAGCTGTGTACCAGACCGAATATTTCACAGTTTCATCAGCTGTGTACCAGACTGAACATTTCTAAGAGCTGTGGTGTCAAAAAATAGAATCTTATAAATCAAGGGAAAACTTTGGCCTGTAAAATGCATATAGAAAGTGCATAAAGTATTAGTGTGTTTTAACACTGTAAGCCCACCACGTGTCCACCCAGATGAAAAAACAACTACCTATGTCTCCCACTCGACCCCTGCTCTCCTCTCCTCTCCAAAATAGTCTAGCGTCTTGAGTCATTCTGTGGTTTAATTTTGCCTGTTGTTTACATGTACACAAACGTGTAGTAAAATAGATTTGGTGTCTTATGCCTTTTGTTGAAATTCATGTTTGTGAGAGTCATCTGTATTGACTTTTCCATTTCCTTGGTTTTATAGAATTCTATTGTATGACGTGTTTATGTTTGAATTCCCTGATTTGGCTCTGAGTTTAAACATGAGCAAATAGGGGACTAAGGGGGAGACCGCCACCACTGGTTAAAAGAATTGTTTTCCCCAAACAGAATGGAATGAAATTTAACTAAGCTGTTGGTGAGAAGGATTACTAAATGCAAGGGTCACCATTTTATATATTTACTTACTTTCAAAATTTCATTGTCTAACACAAAGCCGAAAGGTATTCAGAGGTGACTCTGAAATGTGTTAAAGCTGTACCCTGCAGGTACAGCTGGACATTTTTCTTCAGTGCCCACTGCAGGACCAGAGGGTTGGATTCAGATGGGGCACCACCTAGAACAAATGCCCAGCTCACGAGAAGCAGTTCAGTGAAAACAGACGCTAAGAACAATGCATGTGAGGACATGGCCCACAGCTGTCCCTGGTGGGGAAAGGAAATTTTGCTTCCAAAATGAATTTGGTGGTGGTTGCTAATTTGTCTAACTGGCAGGAGAAAAGAAATCATCTACTCATTTCTGGCTCTTCTAGGGCAAGTTCTAGTTATGGTTGACTTTATGATGTTTTAAATTATGCAAGGTATATTAAGTCAAATTGTGAACGTGTACATTTTCTACATATCTTATTCATTATAAGAGATGCAGACTACCTAAAGGCAGAACTCTGTAGGCCCAGAGTCCCCATCAGCGTACCCTCAAGCTGGAGAAGGCCTGCCTTCTTCCTGAGAGGAAGCTGGCCCCAGGGAAGGGGGGTGGAACCATTCATGGTAAGCTTCTGCAGCAGGAAGCGAGACCAAGTTTAGAATGGTCCTGGGCCTTTATTATTTATATGGGCATGCTTTTCTCTCTCTTTTTCACAGAGCAGTGCTAGCTCTATATCGTGACTAAGTTCTTAGCTTTTAGTGTTTCTCAAAAGTCCGCTCTGCTCGTCTGCAGGCCCTTGCGCGTCCACAGCTGCGCCAGGTTCTTGCCGTAACGAGGTTTTGGGTGGAGGTGCGAGGCTGCACTTCGGTCTGCTCTGCTGAGCAAGAGGGACTGTTAGAGATGCTGGGGAGGGGGCGCATTCAGAATCTTCTTCTAAAATGGAAAACCCATCACCTCACTTCCTGCTTCAAACCTCTGCTGATGACGTCCCACGCCATGTGGAATCAAATCCAAATTCTCAGCCTGCCTGGCTTTGGTTAAGTCCTGCGTTCCCATTGTGCGCTGTCTCTTCATTCAGATATCCCCCCCACCGGCATTGTTGGCTCTTCCTCCCTCCGATGTGCTAAGCTCCTGTGCCAGCTCAGGTCTTTTTTTTTGGTGGGGTGGGGGGTGGTTACATACACCCTCCTATACTGCTATTTGACTTTTCACAGGTGTGAACCTAGATCCCAAAGGCCCCAGGGCAGCTTCTCCGCAGTGACTGTCGCGTGGGGAGTATTGTAGCCCGTATTGGTCAGCGTGTTGCTTTGAGCAAGCCTGCTGCAAACAACATCTTTAAAGTGTTAAAAATAAGAGGCAAAAATGCCACATCAAGAACTAAAGGGCACCTGGGCAAGCCATGGTATTTCCCAGTGAGAGCTTGACAGGGAATAAGGAAGGCCAAAGAAGAATTGGTGCCTTTGAAGGACGGTGTTGACAAAGAATGCTGAATGTACGATAGACTACCAGAAACACAAACACGAACCAAGTGAAAGAAATCAAGCCTTTGCCCATTTCCCTCTCTGCCTACAATGATCTTTAACTTTTCACCCGAATGGCTCCTTTTTGATATTAAAGTGGCTGCTCAAGTGTTAATTGCAAATTGAAGATCCTGCTAAATTAACCCCCTAGGTACAGACTGAGACGTATCTAAATTAGTTTCTGCCCCTTTGCAGGACAATTTGACAATAGTGGTCAAAATCAAAAGCATTTGTTCCTTTGGACCCAGTAATTCTGCCGGAAGACAGAGACTCAACAAAATGGAGCTCGATCCGTAATGGTTTCCGAACTTCTGAAGAAGCGGTGAGCCAACAGGGAGCCCTGGTGGCCTCTTGGTAGCAGCTGCACATGAGGCTAAGATCCCTGTGGTCCGCAGTTTGAAACCACCAGCACCTACTCTCATACACAGTTACAGTCTCAGAAAGCCACCGGGGGTCAAGCCAACAGCTTGAAGACAGCCGAATTCGAGGAACTGCAGGTGAAAGACCTTGAATGACCAATGGGGTGGCGTCTCTGAGACCCAAAACAGTATTTTAACTTGGCTTAAGCACAAAGCCAAACCATGACAGACACTCCCAAGCAAGTGGGAACTTTCCTGCTGCCCCCTTCACCTCCTCCTTGTCTCCTTCCCGCCCCAGTCTGAGTGTCCCCTCTGCAGCTGACCCCAGCTGGGGTGGAGAAGGAGACATTTTCATTTTAAATTAGCATTTGAGAATTACTGACATGGGGCTCAGTATTTCAAAGAACATTGTCTTGCTTGTTTTGGACTTAACACCTGGAGGGATCAGTGGCTAGAGAAGGCAGTCGGCCTGGTGCCGTGAAGACCCGGGAGGGTGGGAGAGCCTCAGTGCGCTGGCTGACAGCAGCGGCACCCTGCTGGCAGGGGGCGGCTGGTGTAGAAGCAGGAGCAGATAGCGCTTCATCCTGTTGTGGCTAAGGCTGCCCTGGGTTGAAGTCAACTTGACAGTAACTAACAACAATAAATATTTTTAAATACTGAACCAAGACTGTTTATAACAAAGTGATCATGAGGCTTTTTTTTTTTAATTTCCTAAGAATAACCAAAGTCAATGTCATGTCAGGTAGAATTAAAAGCAGACATTAGAGTGGCAGGGACCCAGCTGGAAGGAGGGGATCAGGGGAACCTCTCTGAAGCAAGAGCTGAGTGAAACGAGAACACAGAGCTTTCAAAGCTGAGAGGGCAAGGAAGTGCAAAGACCTGAGCAGGATGCGTTCTTGAGATGTCTAAGAAACACGGCTTGGCTGGAACACAGTGAGCGAGGTGGGTCTTACAGGCCATAGGGAGGAGCTTAGACTTTATTCTAAGGATGATGGAAGATTTTGAGAAGGGTTGAGGGGGGTTGACGTGATGTGGATTGAATGTGTGAGCCACAAAAGATCGAATCCTACCCAATATCTGCATTTCTGAGGATTTGAGAGAGAGTACTTTTGTCAGTTTCTTACACTGTTGGCTCATGTGTGGCTGTGAATCTGGAAGCTATGCCACTCGTGGGAGGTCCTGCGAGCGTGGCGAAGTGTGGCACAGACCTCGCAAGTGCAGAGACCAGGCTCCCTGGTCAGATCTGGTCTGGAGGACTCCTCCCCGCCCCACCCCACCCCAGGACTATGGTTTCTGTGCCTCCAGTTTCAGCCAAACAATAGGCCTAAATGGGGAACCATAATTTTAGTGAGGTGTGCACAATGTTGAATAATCAAGCATTTGAGGACAAAAGGGCAGCATTTGCATAAGGAGAAATTGATGAAAGAGTAGGAAAGGAGAAATGGAAATATGAAACAAGGAGGGTTGGGATTCACATTGTCACATTGAGGGAATCGCAATTGTTGAGTGTAAAGCAAATGATCTGCTTTGTAAACCTTCACCCAATTCAAAACAAAAGGTACTTTGTCAAGCTCATGGAGAATGGAAGTGAAAAAGGATGGGTTCCCCCCCCCTCGCTTTTGGAAGCCCGTGTGTACAACGGGACGCCAGGAGAACAAACAAGTACGGTTAGAATACACCTTAAAAACAAAGATAGACTCAAGTAGAAAGATGTTTTGAAAATGACGATGGCAACGTATGTACAAGTTTGCTTGATATAATTTATGGATTGTTATAATACCTGTAAGAGCCCCCAATATAATGATTTTTTTAAAGGTGGAAACACTTCGTCTCGTGTCATTTGGACATGTTATTGGGAAGGCCTGGTCACTGGAGAGGAACGCCCTTCTGGTGAAGTGGAAGGGGAGCAGAGAAGGGGAGCCCCTCCATGAGAGGGACTGATGGCGGCTGCAGCGCACTGCCCCGAGAAGGACTGGGGGAGGGGAGCAAGACCAGGTCGGGTTGCTTTTGATTAAGTTGCATGTAGCTCACTAGTGTTACTGGTCCCCGTCCCGGTGTTGACCTGCCCATTGTTTGCCTGAAGTGTGAGCCACAGAATTGGACAATGTTCTGCTGTATTTTTTGCCACAATTAGAAAAAAAAGGTACATGAATAACAATGACTAGAAGGCAGAAGAAAATGTTCTAGAAGTGAATCTGACGACAACTGTACAACTCTTCCTGATGTGATTGCATTAGTAAAGTGGATGAAGTGCTAATAAAAGTGTATAACAACAGAGGAAAAGGCGTTACCATCTTGGAAACTCCCAGGGGCAGTTCTCCCCTGTCCTACAGGCCCCACTGCGGAACTGACTTGGTGACAGCGAGCTTGCCGCCTCCTTGGAAAGATGAGGAGACCAGGGAAAGCAAGGAGGCTGCAGGAGAGGGCACAAAGCGCCAGTGGAGGGAATGTTGGCACATGGCGATCAGGGCGACTACTGTCACTCAACAGTTTGCGTGGAAAGTGCCATATGGGAACCTAACCTGTAATGTGAACTTCCACTAAAACCCAATAAAATCATTGTGTCTAAATATTAAAAAAAAAAAAAAAAATTGAGCCCCAGAACCATCGCCTCGGGCTTTCACCGGTCAGAACTGATTCTGAAAGTACCTCACAGCGGCCTGGCCTAAACTAGGTCACCTTCGGGTCAATCCTGAGAATTCAGGTGAACTTTTGAAAGTAAGTCTCTCTCTTTCCCGCTGAGGTTTCAAGGCCATGAGATGCAGACCTGGAACTGTGGGGGCCATTGTCAAAGAGGCCATTGTCAAAACTGTGAGGGCCACTGTCAGTTGAGCAGGATGCCGATGGGAGCAGAGGGTAGAGTGACAGAGGAGGCGGGTCTAAAGGCGTGGTTTGATACAGCCTTGACTGACCAGTGTTACAGCCAATACATCTTTTTTCACACTTCAGGCAGTTTGAGTTGGGTTCCTATCATTAGCAAGAGTTGAAATTAATACACATGTCAAATTATTAACAGTAATTACAGATTTTGAGATTTCTGATGATTGTTTGCCATCTTTGTTTTACTTGTATGCTTTGTTTTGGGGTTTTGATCATGTGTTTACTAGTTTAACAATAAAAAGAAGTTGAATTTATGTTACTGTACGGAGGAGAGAGGGGCTCACCAGATGCCCTATCAATCTGAAAAGGGGCTCCGGACCTTTCTTGGCACTCTGCCAAGGCTCCTTGGCAGCCCCTCACCCTGGCACGTACATAGTCCACTTTAAAAATCCAGAGGTAGAAAAGCGGTATTAATGATTTCCAGAAGTCTCTGCCAAGTCTGTGATTTTCAGAATGACCTCATTCCTGCTTGGGCCATAATTTAACTCTAATTAAAGCTAATGCCGGTACTGTACTTTTCTTTACAAGAGAAAAGCATACTACACGAGAAATTCTTTTTCTGGCAAACACTGTGATACTCAACGAAAGAGAGGAAGACACCATTGACAGGATTTTGGACACTGGCCGCTGGAAACGCCCGAAAGTGAGCTTGAATGTGGCGAGCCTGCTCCGCTCGACCAGACTGCAGGGAACCGTCTACCGATGCTGTCGGAGGGGCTCATTCACCTGAAGGGGAAACGCTGGCTTCTCCCTTGAGGTAGTGATGCAATGGAATGGGTCTGAGGACTGACTCTTCTGGAGCTGTATACGAAGAACCTTCTGGAAACGGCTCGCAATGTCTCTGCCTCCTCATCGTTCGTCTAGTCAGTGGATTCATGCAGAGCACCACGGCATCCGTCAGGATTGCCAGCAAAAGATTTTCGACTCTGGTGTGCTTTGAAAGGCTGACTGAGGGGTTAGGAAACCTTCGAGAGAGTCTGAGAACTAGGTCTGAAGTTCCTCAGCCAGAAGCGCTCAGTCATGCCACACAAATGACATCATTCCGTGAAGACATTGCCTCTTCCGTTGTCCCTGGTCCCTTATCCTGAAACCTAGCTTGTACAAGAACTTTCCAGCTGCCACTAGACCAACAGGAAGGAAAGAAGGAATGTGTAAGGAAGCAAGTGGCGTGGCCGGCTAGACCACTAGCCCTTCCTCTGGGAGAGCTCCGTCGGTCTTGGGAGATTGAACACCTCTTAGGAAAGGGGCCCTCCTCATGCTGTTGGGTGAGAGTTGGCTGCAAACTTGTGTCAAACCCCAGAGCTCCGAGGGAAAAAGAGAAGGCTACATGCGCTTGTCACGATTGACAGCCCCAGGCACTGCATAAAGGGTCACGGAGAAACAAGTTACTCTGTGGAAGTAGATTTGTTTTGTTTGGGTCCATCCAAAGGAGATGGACTGACACCCACCGTGGCTGCAACAATTGTGCGGGTCGAAGGACGGGACTGCATTTCATTATGTTGGCACAGGGCTGCTGTGAGCGAGAACCAACGCAACAGCAACAACAACCACAACATATCCAAACCCAACAAACACCGCACATCCTGGCGGTGCCGATGGTGAACCCACTCCGCTGAGGGCCAGCAGCTTGGAGCAGGTGTCCTCAAACGTTTTGAACAGGGCCAGTTCACTATCCCTCTGACCCATTGGAGGGCTGGACTATAGTTTTAAAAAAAAACTATGAACAAATTCCTATGCCCACTGCACATACCTTATTTTGAAGTAACAAAACAAACTGGGCAAAAACACCCAGCGGGCTGTATAAATGTCCTCGGCGGGCCACATGTAGTTTGAGGACACCTGGCTAGGAGGATCAAGCACATAAGAGATGTTTTGGAAGAAAGACCTTGAGATCTCTCTGAAAACCAACATTGAAACGCTGTGGAAGGTCAATCCATAGAGACGGTAACCAGATCAGTAGGTTTTTAGGGTGATGGCAGGGGAGGTTGGAGGCAAACGGGGAGCTAATAATAGTGCAAAAAGGAAGAAAATGTTCTAAATGTGATTGTGGTGATGATTGCCCAACCCTTTTTAATAGAATTAAACCATTGAATTGTATGATAGGTGAATTCTATGTCAATGAAACTGTTAATAAATTAGGTTATTTTTTTAAACCCTATGGAGCTCAGTTCCATGGTGCATATAGCGTCTCCCACATGTCAGAGTCAAATCAGTGGCAGCTGGCTTCCCGGGCTGGCTACACCTTAGGGTGCACAGGCCTGCGTCGAGCAGAGGCTAAGCTTGATCGGACACTCACCTCTGCTCCGTTGCCCAGTTCCTGCAAGACACTCGTAGTTTACTTATTGATTGTTCTAGCAACTCTAAGTAAACCTTGGCTGGGGTCTAAAAGAAATGACGGCAAGCTTCATGAAGCCAGGCAGAGAGACTAGCCATTCTCTGCCTCTGTTAGCGAACAGGAGCAGGCGACGGAGGAGAAAAGCCATCTCTTACTGGCCCTGCATCAATGAAATAGTTGGGTGCCTTGGCTTGGTGAGAAGGATGGTGTTATTAAGAAACTGTGAGTGGGGAAAATGAATATTTTGAAGGCCTCTTTTTGGACTGGGAGCCTGGGTCTCTTTAAAGGTTTATAGACTATAGGCCCATATGTAATTTTGGAATCATTTACAAATTTACATCCAAGTCCAGATTCCCAGGTTCTCTTAGAAGGACGAAAGACAGCAGAGCAGGCGTCATTTCTTGGAGCTGGATATCCAGTGCCCACTTTCAGTGGGTTTCACTCTGCAGCTCACCCTCTCTCTCCCGGGTGGTGTGATATGGCTGCCCTGTGTCCAACACCTCCTCAAGATTCTCGAACGTCTCTTCCCGGTCAGTCAGAAGACTTGAAAACTGCATGTCTCGTATGGTCATGGCTTCTAGTTATCCCCCAGTATCGATCCTTTCATTTTACAAACGTTAATAATAGAGCCAACAACCTTGAGTGTTCCACATAGCCATCCAGCAAAAGGACGTGCTTCAATTGAGTGTGGCCACTGACTACATTCTGACCAGGGAAATGAGATTGAAAGTGATGTATGGGCTGTAAGATTTCCTTAAAGAGGTGAAGAAGTGTCCCTTGGCTGATCCTCTTTCCGCTGGCTAGGATACGAGTGAATGTGGATCTTAGACCATCATAGGAAAGCCAGTATTGGGGAGAACAGGATCACTAGACAGAAGCAGTGCAGGTGTCCAGCCGCAGGGAACCATTTCTACAGGGTGAATTGGCTGTTACCTCAGCCTCTGTTATAAGAGAGGAACCAATCTTGGGCTTTATTAGAATAAGTCCCCTTACCTTCAAAGAAACGATGGGAGAGAGGGGCTTCAGCCAGAGTGGTGAAGTTAAGATTGCTGCATGACGGGGCATTGGAAGGTCCTAGCAAGAAATGAAAAGCATTTACTATGTGATAGCTGCTGATCCTGGCTGGAGTAGATGCAGTGTGTTCAGGTTCTCCATCAACTCCAAGAAACAAATCATTCCAAAGAAGGCCGCACCCAAGATGTCAGCTGCAGGGAAGAAAGAGCATTAAGGCTCTATCTCGATTGGTTCTTTGAAGGCAGGCACCTCATAGATATTGAAGAAAAGTCAAGCATGGTAAACTGACCAAATTGACCAATCTCCTCTCCGCCTGGGTAAACTGACCGAGGGGAACTTCTAGGGTAGGAGAGGAGAAGGATGAGACTTTCTCCATGTGGCATTTGGGTCATAAATTCTGGGATATTTGTTTAAAATACATCTGAATCAATGGTCTGAAGGGGCAGGTTCTGGTTCCATGTAGTCCAGGTGGGTCCGATTGACCTTGAGCCATCCTTACATCCACTGATATGGTTGAGCCCATTGGTGCAACCAGGTGCCGATCTATTTCCTTTCTAATTTTTCTCTTCTTCACTGACCCGCTTTTTCAAACATGATGGCCTTTTCCAGGGACGAGTCTCTCCTGATAACACCTCAACAGTGCATCAGAAGAAGGCTCACCTTGCTCGCATCTAAGACCCATTCTGGGTGTCTTCCAACACAGAAGGCTGTTCTTTTGGCAGTCCATGCATGGTAGTTTCCTTTTTTTTTTTTTCTTTGTTTTTGTACTCCTCTTTTTTTAAAAATCATTTTATTGGGGGCTCATACAACTCTTATCACAATCCCTATATCCATCCATTATGTCAAGCACATTTGTATGTATGTTGCCATCATCATTCTCAAAACATTTGCTTTCTACTTGAGCCCTTGGTATCAGCTCCTCACTTTTCCCTCTCCCTCCCCGATCCCCCCTCCCTCGTGAACCCTTTATAATTTATAAATTATTATTTTGTCATGTCTTACACTATCCAACATCTCCCTTCACCCACTTTTCTGATTTCTGTCCCCCTGGGACAGGGTGATATGTGCATCATTGTGATCGGTTCCCCCTTCCTCCCCACACCTTACTCTTACCCTCCTGATATCGCTACTCTCATTATTGGTCCTGAGGGATTTACATGTCCTGGGTTCCATGTGTTGCAAGCTCTTATTTGTACTAGTGTACATATTCTGGTCTAGCCAGATTTGTAAGGTAAAATTGAGATCATGATAGTGGGGGAGAGAAAGCATTAAAAAATGAGGAAAGTTGTATGTTTCATCATTGCTATAGTGCACCCTGGCTGGCTCATCTCCTCCCCATGACCCTTCTATAAGGGGATGTCCAGTTGCCTACAGATGGGCTTTGGGTCTCCACTCTGCACTCCCCGGCATTCACAATGATATGATTTTTTGCTCTTTGATGCCTGATACATGATCCCTTTGACACCTTGTGATCACACAGGCTGGTGTGCTTCTTCCATATGGACTTTGTTGCTTCTCAGCTAGATGGCCGCTTGTTTATTTTCAAGCCTTTAAGACCCCAGATACTATATCTTTTGATAGCTGGGCTCCATCAGCTTTCTTCACCACATTTGCTTATTCACCCACTCTGTCTTCAGCGATCGTATTGGGAAGGTGAGCATCATAGAATGCCAGTTTATGGTACAGATAGGAACTGAAAATGCAGGGAATCCAGGGAGGATGAGCCCTACAGGACCAGTGGTGTGAGTGGCGAAACAGGGAGGGTAGAGGGAGAGTGGGTAGGAAAGGGAACCGATTACAAGGAACTATATGTGATCTCCTCCCTGGGGGACGGGCAACAGAAAAGTGGGTGAAGGGAGACGTCGGACAGAGCAAGATATGACAAAATAACAATTTATAAACTATCAAGGGCTCATGAAGGAGAGGGGAGCAGGGAGGGAGGGGAAAAATGAGGACCTAATGCTGGGGGTTTAAGTGGAGAGAAAATATTTTGAGAATGATGAGGGCAATGAATGTACAAATGCGCTTTACACAATTGATGTGTGTATGGATTGTGATAAGAGTTGTATGAGCCCCTAATAAAATGATTTTTTTAAAAAGAATGCCAGTTTAATAGAACAAAGTGTTCTTTCATTGAGAGAGTACTTGAGTAGAGGCCCAGTGTCCATCTGCTACCTTAATACTAAGCCTGCAAACATATGCACATATATCTATATCCCCATTGTCATATATAAATATATTTACATATGTACATGCCTCTATTTAGACCTCTATAAATGCCCTTTGCCTCCTAGTTCTTTCCTCTATTTCCTTTTACTTTCCTCTTGTCCCAATATGTTCAGCCTTCATTTGGGTTTCAGTAATTCCTCTTGGTTACATTGCCCTTGGTCAAGCCCTACCAGGCCTCCTACACCCTCCTTGCCATTGATTTTGGATCACTTGTTCCTTTGTCCCTGGGTTTGTTAACACACGCTTCCTTTCCCCCACCTGCCCCTCTCCCAAGTTCATGGTATTTTCAATAATATTATAATATGTTCAATATTCTTTATCAGCACTAAAATTAAAATGCATCAGTTCTCAGTTTTCTAGTTCATTGTCCAACTGTCCCATGCAAAGGGGGCTATTGAAAATACGATGGCCTGGGTCAGGTGCACCTGAGGCTTCAAAGGGACATCCTTGCTCTTCAACACTTTGAAGAGGTCTCGTGCAGCAGATTGACCCAACGCAGCATGCTGTTTGATATCTTGGCTGCTGCTTCCATGAGCATTGACTATGAATCCAAGCAAAATGAAATATTTGACAACTTCAGTGTTTTCCTCATTTCTCATGATGTTACCTATTGGTCTAGTTGTGAGGATTTTGGTCTTCTTTACATTGAGTTGCAATCCAAACTGAAAGCTGTAATTCTTTTTTTTAACCATTTTATTGGCACTTAATCCACATATCACATAATTCAGTCGTTCAATCATATCAAGAAAAATTGTGCAATCATTATGACAATTAATTTCAGAACATTTTCTTTTTTATTCCCCCCATGGTTAAATCACCTTTAAACTGAGCTGTGTAATCACCTTCAGTTCTGGTGCTTGTTCCCCTCCCACCCTCATTGTTTCCTCCCAAAACCCCTCACTCGCCCCATCTCCCACCCACCCCTCTATCCCTACAAACCCCTCACTCGCCCCATCTCCCACCCACCCCTCTATCCCTACAAACCCCTCACTCGCCCCATCTCCCACCCACCCCTCTATTCCTACAAACCCTTGCAGCAGCTATTATCGCCATGCTTCCACTCCTGTGCTTCATAAAGTGGTAAGACCAACAGAAATAATAAAGAACGAGAATGAAATGCTGTGGTAAGGTATAGGAATACAATGATAAAAATACAAACAGTGAGTAAGGAAAAAGGACTGACATCAATATTTTAAAAGCCAGTGAGGAAGTTTTTGTCATGGAACAAGCAAGAGATCCTTGCACCTAGAACAAATGCAGGGAGGTCAACTGACCAAGTATCAAGTTTGATTCAGAATAATCAGGATTACAGTGATCTATATTTGATAGTAAGGCTGTTTCCAGACCTTTGCCTGTGGCTAGTGGTTTAATCTGACTTCTCTGCAGATGGGTTTGGGCTCCCACTCTCCTCCACAGCCTTCCACAAATTGGATGTTCATCATTTTAGCTCTAATATTTTTTTCCCTTTGTCAGATATGAATTTTATTATTGTCACCTTTGGATCACATGAGTTGGTGTGCTTCTTCCATGTGGGCTTAGTTGACGTTTTGCTTAGATAACCGCTTGTTTGAATACAAACCTTTAAGACCCTAGTCACTATTGCGACTGATAGCTGGGCACTGTCTGCTTTCTTCACCACCCTTTGCTGTAGCTCCCTTATCTTCCTTCAGTGATCATTTCATGCAGGTGAGTAGCAAGCAAGGCCATGTTATTAGAACTAACTTTTCTTGGATTGGAGCTAGAGTTCACTGGAGGCCCAAAATCCATCTGCTTGTCCCTGAGATATGCATGACTCCAGTTTACTATGGTGGTTGTATTATGACAAATTCAAAACCCCTTAAGACCAGCTACCCCAATAACATCCACAAATCAACTAGCAGGCAACAAGCAAAAGGCAGGAAAACAAAAATGAATAGGAACAGTACAGTAAAACGTTGTCAGCCATCTACCTGGGGGTATAAGGAAGATTGCACTTGTAACATCAATTTTTCCAAAGACACATAATTCTGGAAACTAGGTATAAGGAGTCTATGAAAATACAGTTCCACCACATCTGACCAGAACACACAGGAACAAACAAGAGGGAAGGAGAGAGAGTGGAGCACATCCTGGCCCACCAAGCCCTGAGGACAATAATCTGCCAAGCCAGCCAATACACATAGGGCCGGCCTCACCAGGAGAAACTATGTCCCTCACTGACCCACAGTGCTATGGGGGATGACACTGGAGACACAGTGCAGGAATTGTGCCCGATCAGACCCCACCACACAGAGCAGCAAGGGGAGCAAAGTAATGAAGTCCCAGGGGAATACCAGAAATAGACTTTTGGGCCAGGTCATGGCACTCCATCAGACTCAACTGGAAAAGACTCCTAAAGGTCAGCAAACAAACCTGGAACTATTTATAGGCTTTGCTTTTTTGTCATTTTCGTTTTTTTGTTTTGCTCTGTCTTGTTTTTGTGCTTATTGTGTCTACATGTCTACCTAGGTAAGATAGGCAGGATAAACAATCCAGAGGAGAAAACAACAGACCAACAGTCCTGGGGGAACACAGGGGAGAGGGGAGGCAGGGGAAAGAAGGGGGTAGCCAACAAACCCAAGGATAAGGGAACAATAAGTGACCTAAAATTGGTTGCAAGGAGGGCATAGGCATTGATGCCTGGTAGGGCTTGATCATGGTAAATGTAGCAGAGAGGAATTACTGAAACCCCAATGAAGGCCAAACATGATAGTGGGACAAGAGGAAAGTAAAAGGAAATAGACAAAAGAACTAGGAGGCAAAGGACATTTATAGAGGGGTTAAATATAGGCATGTATATGTGTATGTATGTATGTATGTATGTATATATATATATATATAATGATAGGGAAAGAGATCTATGTGCATATATTTATATGTTAAGTACTAAGGTAGCAGAGGGACATTGGGCCTCTACTCAAGTACTCCCTCAATGCAAGAACACTTTGTTCTAATAACCTGGCATTCTGTGATGCTCACTTTCCTGACAAGATCGCTGAAGACAAAATGAGTGCATAAGCAAAAGTGGTGAAGAAAGATGATGGTGTCCAGCTATAAAAAGATATAGCATCAGGGGTCTAAAGGCTTGAAGATAAACAAGTGGCCATCTAGCTGAGAAGCAACAAAGCCCACATGAAAGAAGCACCCCAGTCTGTGTGAACATGAGGTGTCAATGGGATCAGGTATCAGGCATCAAAAACCCAGAACAAAAAAATCATATCAATGTGAATGAGAGACAGCGTGGAGTGGAGACCCAAAGCCCATTTGTAGACAATTGGACATCCTCTCACAGAAGGGTCGCAGGGAGGAGATGAGCCAGTCAGGGTGCAGTGTAGCAACAATGAAACATACAACTTTCCTCTAGTTCTTTAATGCTTCCTCCCCCGATTATCATGATCCCAATTACCTTACAAATCTTGCTAGACCAGAGCATGTACACTGATACAGATAAGAGCTTGTAACACAGGGAATCCAGGACAGATAAACCCCTCAGGACCAATAATGAGAGTAGTAATACCAGGAGGGGAAGGGGAAGGTGTGGGGAGAAAGGGGGAACAGATCACAATGATGTATATATAACTGCCTCCCAGGGGGACGGAAAACAGAAAAGTGGGTGCAGGGAGACAGCAATGAGTGTAAGACATGAAAAAATAATTATAAATTATCAAGAGTTCATGAGGGAGGGAGGGAAGGAAAGGGGGGAAATAAGCAGCTGATACCAAGAGCTCAACTGGAAAGAAAATGTTTTGAAAATGATGATGGCAACAAATGTACAAATGTGCTTGACACAATGAATGTATGTCCGGACTGTGATGAGTTGTACGAGCCCCCAATAAAATTATTTTTTTAAAACCACAAAACAAAACAAACTTATTTCTCACTATTTAGTCTCCTGACTAAATTCTTCTACTCCGCGGGGTTTCCAAGACTGTAAATCTTTATGGGAGCAGACAACCTCGTCTTTCTTCCCAGGAGCAATTGGTGTGTTCGAGCCCCCTGCCTTTCTGTGGGCAGTGCAGTGCTAACACGCTGAGGCCGCTGGAAAGCTGCACTGGGAGCGCCGCTGGGACAGGCCTGCTCTGTCCGTTAGCCTTGGGGGCAGTCTCCTTGTCTGTTTAGCTTCTGCTCCTTGGAGATCTCCATGTGTCTTGGCATCTACCCCACTTCTCCTCCATCTGCTTCATCGTTTATAGCTCAGAAGGATTAAACAAAAGGTTGGTGACTCGAACTCACAGTCCCACCATGGGGGTGGGGTGGGGGGGATGAAATGAGGCTGTCTGCTTCCCTTAAGCTTTACAGTGTAGAACCTCCAGGACGCAGTTCTCTGTCCTGCGGGGCACTGAGAGTCGGAATGGGCTCAAAGGCAGTGGGTTTGGCTTTGGGTTTGATATTTGAAGAGATCACTATAAAGCACACGCTTGTACGAATCTAAGGTAACCAGATTTTAACATTGGTCAAGTGGGACACCATGGATAAAACTCACATCCTGGCGAAATAGCCACATGGCAGCCGAAAACCGTATACCCTAGCTTGTCGTGCATTCTTTCCAAAACTTGGGAGTTTTTTAAATGCCGCGGGACGCGGGGAAAATTGTTAAAAATCTTAAAAATCGGGACGTCTGGTCACCTTATTAATCTGATTTCATTACCCTAACAGAAGCAACTGCTTCCCAAGTGGAATTACAACCACAGGCAGAGGTCAGGATTTACAACACACATTTTTGGGAGCAACAGTTCATCCCACACATAACTATACCAGATTGAACCCTCTGTTTGATGAATATTAGTTTTCTGTCCTTGGAGGAGATCAATATTAGTTATCTCATCCTTGGAGGAGATAAATAAGTGGTGGGTTTCAGGGTTTGGGCTGTTTGATTGATTGATTAATTCTTATTTGCATCTTTTCATTCTCCCTCTTTCCCTAATCCTCTCTCCCTCCAATGTTTCCTCTCTTTCTTCCTCCCTCCTGCCCACCCTCCAGCCTCTTCCTTTCCTCTGTTGGATCCATTAACAGTGGTATGGATCACATAGGCTAGAGATGAGCTAGGGGCGCATGTAAGCTTGCTTCCAAATGGAGACGAGTGAGACGCCGTGAAAGAGCCCACAGCGCAGTGTTTCCGTGCAGTGTGGACATTGTCACACTGTTCCTCCCTGTGCTTTTGCTGACTTGTGTGGCAAATTACAGCTTCATCCAGGGAGAGTCTTCTGAGGCTGAGGCTCAGGCCGGTGTCCATCCTGCTGCGTCTGCGTGGGGAAGGGTAGTCATTCTGCCATGGTCAGCTCATGGACGGAGAAGCCACATGGTGGTTGTTAACAGCAGAGATGAGGAATGTTTCCATGTGGTGCTGTTCATTTCCAAATGACTTGGAGAGGCTTTGGGCAGCCTGTTCATACTCGTTTTTCCACCTGTGGGAATCCTTCTCTCAGCTCAGGTTTCCCTGGGACAGGAAACCGTGGTCTAGCGGTGTGGAAATGCTCCATCTCAGTAGCCATCGGCCCCCCTCCTCCCGCCGACAAGCACAGTCCTAAACTTTGTGTTCGTTCCCCAGGCGGTTTATTTGTTCTCCTGCTGTTAGCTGCACATCCGTTTCTGTTCTCATGCACGCATTGCAAATCAATTTAGCCTGCGATTGTGGCTAGATAGGAAACTACTGTTACTACTTTTTTTCCTAGTAGAGGGAGAAATGGGATTTTCTCTGGAGACTAAGAACACATCTGAGGATGAGGCCCTGATGTCCACAGTGGCAGTGACGGGGACGTCAGCACAGCTCTCGGGGCGCCACATCCCAATGCAGGGGCCTGACAATGGGGGTTGGTATTTTGTAGTGTCTACTTTGATAGACATGTGCTTAGCACTTTACATAGTTTATCTTAATCTTCTGGCAGTCATATACAGTAGGGACTCATACGTCTTCAGATGAGAAAACCAAACCAGATGAAGGTAAGTGGTTCAATAACTTGCCCAAGGTAATGCAGTCGCACCAGGAGGACTCTGCCCTAATTTGACCCCAGAGCCGGGATTCTTAGCCACCTCTGTGGTTACAGGGCTGAGTAAGGCAGATCCTATATTGGAGAAATTTACAATTTGACATCCTCAGTTCATGAAAGCTGCCAACGCTCATACTTCTTTCTTTGGTCACTTTTTGAATATTCTAGCTGGACTTGTGAACACTTCTGTCTGTACAACTAGATTGTAAGGGAAAGGTGATGGGTCTTGGTGCCTTAGTGCCTGGCATACAAAGGGTGCTCAAAAATTGTTAGTTGAGTTGAAGTCCTCTTGGTTTTAATCCCAATCCAAACCAAATTCCCTAGAGTATAATTACAGAGCTCTTTTATTATAGTCCCAAACAGACAAGACAATGGTTTTCCACGTATAGACTTAAAGTAGAATCATACTTAAATTAATCGAGGATTGCCACCTGAGTAAATGGTTTAGTTATTTAAATTATTTACTTTTTATGTTTAAATAATTTATTTTTTAGTGACCAGGGCAATGAGCGCTGTCAGACACGTCACCCCTGCCCCTCTCGCCAGCCTCATTCTCCCCTGCCTCTCTTTCAGTCTTGGGCACAGCGCCTGCCCTTCCGTGGCTTTGGCGCTTGTCACCATCTTCCACCCTGAGACATCCTCTCCAACCCCACACCTGCTCGCTCCTTCAGTTCTCACCTCACCCATCACTGCCTTTCGGATCCCTGGCCCTCCCTCTGTCCGACCTTGCTCAGTCTCCTTAGACTGGAGGCTCTTTGGTTCCTTTCCGTCAGTTTCCCGATCTTGGGAATGAGGAGTCTCTTCCCATGTGTTCTGGAAATGTCTTGCGGATAGGGACCAAGTCTGGTTTTGCTAAACTTCATGTCTCCAGCCTGTAGCCCCGTGACTGGGATAGAGCAGGCACCACTGGCCAATGCCAAGGAGTGCTCAAAGTGGGAAGCTTCTTTGGAATTTCTATTGTCCTACAAAGAAGAATGTTATGCTTATAAGTCAGCGGTTCTCAACTTGTGGGTCGTGACCCCTTTGGGGGTCAAACAAACCCTTTGACGGGGTCGACTGGTTCATAACAGTAGCAAAAATTACAGTTATGAAGTAGCAGTGAAAATAATTTTATGACTGGGGGGTCACCACAACATGAGGAACTGTGTTAAAGGTTTGTGGCATTAGAAAGGTTGAGAACCACTGTTATAAGTAGAAAATAGACATTTTCTCAATCTAATGTAAAAATCTAACATGTGAATGCAAGCTCTGTACCGGCAGGATTTCTTGTCTGGTCACGTGCGTGTCCCAAGCATCCAGAAGAGCAGCACATAGTCGGTGCGCTGAGATATTTGGATCCATATGTTGGATCCATAAAGGCATCTTTGTTGTTGTCGGGTGTCGAGTCTGTCAATTCGACCAGACTCAGAAAGAACCATGGTCAACAGAACAACACCCTGCCCAGTCGGTGCCCTGGTCACAATCATCGCGACGACGTTTGAGCCCATTGTTGCAGCCACAGTGTCAGCCCATTCTGTTGAGGGGCATTTGCTTTGCTGAGCCTCTACTTCACTGAGCATGATGTCCACCCGGGATGGACATCCTTCCTGATAACACATCCAAAGTATGTGAGAGAAAGTCTGGCCACCTTGATTCTTCCAAGGAACATTCTGGCTGTACTTCCAACACAGATCTGTCGGTGTTCTGAGAGTCTGTGGGACATTCCCTGTTCTCCACCACCACCATGGTTCCAATGCATCCATGTCTCGGCAATCTTCCTTATTCCTGATCTTGCTTTCTCAGGCATATGAGGTGACTGCAGATGCATGGCTGGAGTCAGGTGTACCTTAGTCTTCAAAGTAACACCCTTGTTGTTGGAACACTTTGTTGTCAGGTGCTCACTGTGACCCTACGCACAACAGAATGACACGTTGCCTGGTCCAGGCCCATCTTCGCCCTCAAGATTGTTATGTCGGAGCCCATTGTTGGAGCCCGTGTCACTCCCTCTTTGTCGACGTCTGCCTCTTTTTCGCGGCCCCTCTAGTTTACCAAGCGTGGTGTCCTTCTTCCGAGACACATTTGTTTGCTCTTTTGGCAGTCCATGGTACTTTCAATATTCTTTGCCAGCACCATCATTCAAATGCATTTAACACTTTAAAAAGACCTTGTTCTTTACAGATTTGCCCAATGCAATACGTAATTTGAGATATTGACATCTGCATCTTTATAACACTTTTGTTTCATTGATTTGTGATACCAGGTGTACGTGCTCTACAAACCTAATTTCAAGACAAGTCCACTCCCTCCCATTCCCACTCCCCATTTTCTAAGTAGACTGCACCTTCAAACCCCTCACTTCAGAAACTCTTCAGCCCCTGATAGGCTCTCAGTACATATTTAATGAGAACCCAGAGGTAGAAAATTTCAAAGAATTTCCCTAAAAGAACACACCTACCACAGGTGTGTGTCCGGAGTGGAATAGATTTTGTAAAGTGTCCCTGCTTCCAAGGGCATACTGGGAATGGTGTCTGACAGATAAGCAGTTGGGTCTGAACTAGTCCCAAACAAGAATATTACCGGAAAAAAAATTTTTTTAAGTTCAACATTGTTCTTTAAAAACAACGACAACACACTTTTAAATGTTATGAATACTAGATGATGCACACAGATACATGAGAGCATTGCCACATACATGAATCTTCCCCCTCCTCTTATTTTCCAGGATTGTCACCCTGCCCACCCCTAAGGTTTCCCTGTGGTTCAACTTGTCAGGACCCCATCAAGCGAAGAAGGCAGTGTGTTGTCACCAGTAGCTAACATCTGGAGTCTCATGTGGCAGCAGGCCCGGTTGCTGTCACCAAGGGATGTCATTAAATGGCAAGGCATCAGGAGGGTGAGGCTGTCTTATTACCACCCTTCTGGCAATCTAGAAAACAGTGGTCTCAAGTTTAACGGAGACACGGGCTAAATTATTAGCCCATCCTCGAGACTGGCTCATGCCAAGAAGCATTTGGGCTTAAAGAAAGGCCCTGGCAAGCAGAAACCCTTTGGAGAAAGAGGCAGTGTGATTGTAGCACAGCCTTTTCAGCTTCCTTGTGCGGCTCCTAATCGTTCCCATTGGCCATCCAATCAGAGAGCTCATCTTTAGATTAATGCTGTTCAGCTGGTTACTATGGCAATAATGGGGTAGTAGTTGTCATGGCAATGAAATGGAAATTTGGGGGACCAATTTCATTAGTGGAGATGGATGCATTAAGTCTGCCTTCACAACTTAACCACATGGTATCACATTTTCTAAAAGGGTTCATTTGCAGACAGTGTGCATGTAATTTGGAATTTTTAGATTATTTCCTTCTTTGAGCTCACAACCTAAGCCTTCAACTCTGTTGAAAGGAGGCACATGCCCTGCTCCCCTGTCTTTCTGGCTCACTAAAGAACAACACTGCAGAAGCTAGGTGGGGTTTTTGTTTGTTTGTTTTTGTTTTTTCCTCTCCCAGAAGTGTTTCTACCAAACACTCCGTCAAATCCCTTCAAAGTTATTCTGGTCTGAAATAGAACAGGATCAAGTTAGGTAGAAATGATCAAGGAGTTCTTGGGTGGCGCAGATGGTTAACATGCTCAACTGCTGGCCAAAAGGTTTCAGGGTCACGTCCGTCGAGAGGCACCTTGGAAGAAAGATGTGGCCAGACACGACTGAGAACATGAGTAATTGAAAATCCTGGGGTGCAGAGCCCTGCTTTGACCAAGGTGGTGGTGCCCTGAGCCCGGGTCGACTCAACGATAACTTCCAAGGAAAAAGAGGATCAAGGAAAGGTTACCACTCTCCCCAAGCAGCTGCTCCTTCCTGCTGTCTGTCTGTCCTAGAGCCACACTGTGGCGCAGCCGTGCGAGCGGGGCTCCTTTGTGTCATGGTCAGGTTGTTCCGTCCCCCCTGCTGAGACTCCACTGTGTGTACACCTGAATAATCCTCCTGACTGCTCCCCAGGATCTCATTTCACTGCCTATTTATTTATTTGGTTCCAGCGAAGAAAGAATGGTAACATTAAACGTTTGGCTGTATGTGGAAACCATTAGAAAAACCAAGAAAATGTATTAGAAAAAAAAATTGAGTGCATGGCCCTATGCGTTTTTCTGAGATTACTTTTGCTGTAGCACAGCATGAACTGTGGGAAAGGCTTTTTGGTATATGCCTCTAGCGCAAGGTTCCTACCTGAGAATTTTCATCAGGTTTTTATGCCAGAAATGCCCATCCTGTGTGGTCCAGGAGGGAGCCCGGGAGGCCGAGGGGTCATGCACCTGGCAGCTAAGTGCAGGTCAGCGGTTGGAAACTGCCCCCTCTCTGAGGGCAAAAGACTGGGCTTGGTGCTCCCGCAAAGAAGTACACTCTCCGCAAGGAGGTCACTCTGAGGACCCAGGTGTCCCGGGGGAAATGATCACAGACCAGAAACTCCCAGGGGCAGTTCCATCCAGGGCTACAGGGTCGCTATGAGTCAGAATTGACTGGTGGCAGTGAGGGGTTTGTTTTGTTTTGATGGTGAGGAAAGTTCTCTAGGGAGTATATAAAATGCAGCTTACTCTATGTGTTGGGCTGGGTTCTCTAGACAAGCAAAGCCAGTGCTACGTGTGATTGTTTGTAGAAAGAGGTTTATACTAAGGATTGGCTCATTCTGTTGTCGAAGTGGTAAGTTCCGTCCGGCTCAAGTCTGCGGTCAGGTGAAAGCTGGCCGCACGGGCTGGGGAGCAGGAGCAGGACGATGGAAGGGGAAGAGCTCAGGCTGGTGGATGCCGAGCTGAGTACATCTGGGATGGGCCAAATGAATCCAAGGTTGGCAATCTGCCGATGGCGCCTGGGCTCAGCAGGTGCTAGAAACGGACGTTGATGACCAGGTGCGTGATCTAGATCCAGCAGAAGTTGAGCTAGCTTTCACACACTGTTGGTCTATACCAAGAGTAGGTCCTACCTTGAATGAAGCCTCCCTCAATTGTATCCAGGCTGTTAGCAGAGTAAGGAGGTGGTACTCTTCCCTACTGCTCCCACAATTGCTTGGCTGCTGCACAGAGAGGCCATCATGGAGTTGGCCGCACTGTGTTCTATCATGGGAGAATATGGACTACATGAAGACGAATGTAGCATGAGCATCCAATGACACAACACTGCTTGCTGAAAGCAAGGAGGACTTGAAGCACTTGCCGATGAATAAGACTGACAGTGTTCGTGGAGCAACAACTCAGGGGTTGCAGCTCAAGTGGAACTGTATTTTCTTTCTTTTTTAAAAATCATTTTATTGGGGGCTCTTACAGCTCTTATGACCCATCCATTCATCCATTGTGGCAAGCACATTTGTACATAGGTTGCCATCATCATTTTCAAAACATTTTCTTTCTTCTTGAACCCTTGGTCTCCCCCCACCCTCCCCTTCCCCTCCTGGTATCGCTACTCTCATTATTGGTCCTGAGGGGTTTATCTGTCCTGGATTCCCGTGTTTCCAGCTCTTATCTGTACCCGTGTACATGCTCTGGTCTAGCCGGATTTGTAAGGTAGAGTTGGGGTCATGATAGTGGGGGTGAAGGTGGGGAGGAAGCATTAAAGAACTAGAGGAAAGTTATATATTTCATCAGTGCTACACTGCACTCTGAATGGCTTGTGCCTTCCTTGTGACCTTTCTGTGAGGGGATATCCAATTATCTACAGATGGTGTTTGGATCTCCATTCCACGCTGCCTTTATTCCCATTGATAAGATTTTTTGTTCTGCGTCTTTGATGCCTGATACTTGATCCCATTGAAACCTCATGATCACACAGGCTGGTGTGCTTCTTCCTTGTGGGTTTTGTTGCTTCTAAGCTAGATGGCCATTTGTTTATCTTCAAGCCTTTAAGACCCCAGACACTATAGCCGGGCACCATCAGCTTTCTTCACCACTTTTGCTTATGCACCCATTTAGTCTTCAGCAATGGTGTAGGGAAGGTGAACATCACAGAATGCCAGGTTATTAGGGCAAAGTGTTCTTGCATTGAAGGAGTAGAGACCCAGTGTCCATCTGCTACCTTAATACTTAACATATATGCATATAGATCTATTTCCCAATCATTATATATAAACATATTTACATATGTACATGCCTGTATTTTGGCCCCTATGAATGTTTTTTGTCTCCTAGTTCTTTTCTCTATTTCCCTTTACTTTCCTCTTGTCCCACTATCATGTTCAACTTTCATTCAGGTTTCAGTAATTCCTCTCAGCTACATTGCCCTTGATCAAGCCCCACCAGGCATTGTATGCCCTCATCACCATCAATTTTAGATCACTTGTTGTTCCCTCTTTCCTGGGTTTGTTGGCTCCCCTTCTTTTCCCCCAACTGCTTTCCTTTCCAACTCCCCCTCTACAGCATCCCATCCCCCACCCCCAGAACCATCGGTCCCATTGTTTTCTCCTCCGGATTATTTATCCCACCTATCTTATCTATATAGACATGCAAGAATAATAATAAGCACCAAAACAAAACAACAACAAAGCAAAGCCTAAAAATAGTTCCAGCTCTGTTTGTTGATCTTCAGGAGTGTTTTCCATCCAGTCTGATGGGCTGCCATGCCCTGGCCCCAGAGTCCATATTTGATATTCCCCTGGGACTTCATTGCTTTGCTCCCCTTGCTGCTCTGTTGAATGCCTCTAGTGTTTCATCCTGGTGTGATGGGAATAAGTTTGTTCTTAACGTCATCCACCTATGTGTGATTTCTCCTATAGCAACACTAGAAAGTAAGGCAAGTACAGAGTAGCCATACTGTACTGACAGCCTCGCTGGATTTGTCCCAGTTGTTTATCAGGGACATGACAGGTACCATTAACATGGGCCAGGGGATGGGTTTTTGAAAATTTGCTGGAGAACCCAGTGTGTATCCTACTTGGTTATTGTTTTTCATTAAGTCAAGACATCCTTATGTTTCAGTGGGTAGTGCCCAGGAAGAGGGTTAGGTGAGTAAATAAACCAGGTGTTCACTTTCAGTACTGATTTTGAAAAAAACAAATTTCCCTAATGAGGAGTCGGGCACTGAATTTTCTCTCCTTCCCTTCTTCTCTTCTTGCTTCCTTTTACAAAATATGAGGCTTGCTTCATATCAAGGACAAACAAAGAGTCTAATGAATAAGAGCCATTTGATTCTTCAAGTAGATTGGAAATGTTATAGCATGAGTAGTTTAGGAGTCTGGCGCCCAAGGTTGGAGACCAATCATAATGCGCACAGTGATCATCTTACAAAGCAGAAAGTGAAGTGCCATGAAGGTGCTATGAATATATTGGGACAGATGTCCTTAAAAGGAAAGAAATTTCTTCTCATAGGGGTATGTCATGGATGGAATTATGTTCCCCCACTCTCACCCTCACCACCTGCCAAATATGTGTTGCATGGATTCTCAGTGATATGGCAGCTATGCATGTATGTAATCAACCCCAATTCTGGGATTTATATGATCAGTCATCACTCATAAGGGGACTAGGGTAGAATGCAACATGCCTAATCAGGACAAAACCGGGATCTGATGTAAGGGGGGTTTTCCTGGAGTGTGCCTCACCTTTTCTCTTCACTCACCTCCCTGCCATCGAGTCAATTCTGACTCACAGTCACCCTCTAGGACTGGGTAGAACTGCCCCAATGGGTTTCCGAGACTGGAACTGTTTACAGGAGTAGAAAGGCTGGAGCAGCTGGTGGTTTCGAACTGCTGACCTTGTTGGTCGTAGCCCAAAGCATAACCACTGTGTCAATCCATTGTCAAGGTGCATCCTCTTTTTCATTGCCCCTCCCACTTCTCAGGCTTGCTATCCTTTTCCAGGGACTAGACTCTCCTAATAACAAATCCAAAGTAAGTGAGAATAAGTTTGACTATCCTTGCTTCTCAGAAGCATTCCGGCTGTAGTTCCTCCCAGATGGGTTGGTTTGTTTGTTTGGTAGTCCATGATATTTCCAGTATTCTTCTCCAGCACCAAAATTCAAATACACCTATGATTCTATGGTTTTCTTTATTCAGTGTCCAACTTCCACATGCATATGAGGTGATGGAAAATACCAGGGCTTGAGTCAGGTGCACCGTAGTCCTCAAAGTAACATCCTCGCTTTTCAACAATTTTCAAGAGTCATGCAGTAGCTCTATCCCATGCAATGGGTCCTGTGACCTCTTGACCGCTGCTCTGTGAGCATTGGTTGTGGGTCCAAGCAAGACAAAATGTTTGACAACTTCATCTTTTTCCATCTACCTTGATGTTACCCACTGGTCCCCTTGTGAGGGTTTTGGTCTCTCTAGATCGAGATGTGATCCATACTGAAGGCTACGGATCTTGGTCTTCATCAGCAGCGCTTCAAGCTGTGTCATCTGCTTATTGCAGATTGTTAATAAACCTCTCTCTAGCCCTGATGCCTTGCGTTCTTCTTCACGTCATCCAGTTTCTCTGATTATTTACTCAGCATACTTATTGAATAAGTGTGGTGAGAGGATACAACCCTGACACACATCTTTCTTCATTTTAAGCCATGCAGTATTCCCTTGTTCTGTTCACGCAACGATGTCATGATCCAAGTATAGATTCTCATGAGTACAATTAAGTGTCCTGAAATTTCCATTCTTCTCAAGGATATCCATAGTTTGTTATGATTCACACAGCCAAATTCCTTTGCATGGTCCATAAAACACAAGTGAACATCTTTGTGGTATTCTCTGCTTTGTGCTAAGATCTGACATCAGCAATGATATCACTTGTTCCACAGCCTCTTCTGAAACCAGCCTGATTTTCTGGCAGCTCCCTATCAATGTGCTGCTGCAACCATTGTTGGAGGACCTTCAGCATAATTTTACTTGCAGGTGTTAGCAACGATATTGTCCAATAATGTGTACATTCTGTGAGGTCACCGTTTTTTTAATAGGCACAAATATGTATCTCTTCCAGTCAATTTGCCATGTAGCTGTCTTCCAACTTTCTTGGCATAGATGAGTGCTTCTAGTGTTTCATCCGCTTGTTGAATCATTTTGATTGGTCTTTCAGCAACTCCTGGAACCTGGTTTTAGTTAATGCCTCTGTGCAGCCTGGACGGCTTCCTTCAGCACCATTCGTCCTTGAATATAATATGATAGCTCTTGAATATAATATGATAGCTCTTGAATATAATATGATAGCTCTTGAATATAATATGATAGCTCTTGAATATAATATGATAGCTCTTGAAATGGCTGAGTGCCAACTAATTCTTTTTGCTACCAAGATTTTGTGTATTATTTCCATCTTCTTTAGATGCTTCCTGCTTTGTTCAATAGTTCGCCCATAAAATTTTTCAATATTTAAACTCAAGGCTTGAATGTTTTCGTGAGCTCTTTCAGTTTAAGATATGCTGAGCTTGTTGTTCCTGCTTTGTTTTCTAGCTATAGATCTTGGCACACTTTATTATCATACTTGACTTTGTCTTCTCAAGCTGCACTTTGAAATTTTCTGTTCAGCTATTTTTATTTCCTCATTTCTTCCATTTGCCTTAGCTACTCCATGATCAGGTGCAACTGACCCAAGTCATGCCATTTTCCATTGTCTCATGTGCACGTGAAAGTGGGACATTGAATGAAGAAGACTGAAGAGGAACCAGTGCACTGGACTTGTGTGCTGGAGAGGAATATTGAAAGTACCATGGACTGCTAAAAAGAAAGCTGATCTGTCTTGGAAAAACTATGGCCAGAGGCTCCTCAGAGGCAAGGATTATAAGACTTCATTTACATACTTTGGACAGGCCATCAGGGGAGACCAGTCCCTGGAGAAGGTCATCGTGCTTGGTAAAGTCGAGGGGCGGTGAAAGCGAAGCATCGGCCCTCAGCAAGATGGACTGATACGGTGCCAGCTGCCCAAGGCTGAGGCCTGGGAACCAGTGTGAGGATGGCGCAGGACTGGGCAGCGTCTGCTACTGTTTTGCATAGGCTCGCTGTGGATCAGAACCGACTCAGTACACCTAACAACAACAACAACAACAACAACAACAACGCTATGATTAAGAACCAGTTTCTGAGCCTTTTTTGGACATCCACTTTGATCTTTTCTTTCTTCTGTCTTTTTAATGACCATGTGCGTTGTTCATGGCGGATGTCCTTGATGTCCTCCCGTACCTCATCAGGTTGTCGTTGTCTATCGTTGGTGTTCAGTGCAGCACATCTGTTCTGGAGATGGTCTCAAAAGTCAGGTGGGATACACTCAAGGTTGGAACTCAGGACATTGTTTTAAGTTTCTTCAGCTTTAATCTGAATTTGCATACGAGCAATCCGTGGTCTGTTCCACTTGGTTCCTGATATTGAACTCCGTGTCTTTGGACAGATGTAGTCAACTTGACACCTGTGTACTCCATCGGCGTCCTCTGCCTTTTGGACAACACCATCGCTCTGGGATATGTAAACCATATGAAATTCTGATTCAAAATGTCCAGGAACAATCCACTTCAGCTCCCTAATGCCTAGTATATAGATCTTCATGTGTTCCGTTTCGTTTTTTTTACTATTTCCAATTTTTTGAGAGTCGTAGTCCATACATTTCAAATTCCAGTTATTACCATGTTTCCAGCTGTTTCTTTTCATGTGGGCCCTCCCCATCAACAATTGAAGGCCCCAAAGACGGTCCTCCATTCACGTAACCGTGGTCACCTCCACTCTGAGGAGGCAGCTCTTCCTCAGTCGTGTAGAGTACCTTCCCACCTGAGAGGCTCATCTTCTGGCGCTCTGTCTGACAGTGTGCGTGCGCTCTGCAGTTTCTGAAAATGTTTGACTGCTCTTCATAAGACTTCCAGTGGCGACTTCCTCAGACCGGACAGGATATTCCTCCTTTGTAGTCTGAGTGGAGTCTGGACACTGCTGAAACTTGCTCACTTTGGCTGACCTTGCTGGTGTTTGAAATACCAGTGACATAGCTTCCGATTTGATGGCAACATGCATGATAGCCACCTAGCAGAGAGTTTCTAAGACTGTCAATCTTTACAGGGGCAAAGAGCCTCATCTTCCTCCCTTGGAGAGGTAAGTGGGTTTCAACTGCTGACCTTGCAGTTAGCAGCCTACCACTTCCCCAACAGCACAACCAGGGGTCCTTTCTATTATGTATTTGAAAAAGATTTCAGAGCTATCTCGATGCAATTGATTTTCCTGCTATTACTGTATCTATCACTTTATGCGTTAAAAAAGCATCTTTTAAGTGTCCATAGGCTTCATGCACTCCCAACGAAATCCCAGGAATAAAAAAATATTAAGATGCCTCTAATCTAGGATTCCTGAGGTAGCTACCTCTGAGAAAGGCTATGGGGTGAGGGAAAAAAACATGAAGTCTAGCCAGATCACAACAGAACACACCAGAGAAAGGCTGAGCTGATGGCCAAAACGGAGCTTTCTTTCTCTCTTTTTTTCGGAGACTCTGCGGAGTTATTTAATCAGGATTTTTTAAAAAGAGGCCAAGGCTCAAAGCAGACAAGCCGTAACTAAAGCAGTATTTTAATGAACAACCTGGCAAATGTAGCAAAGATGTCCTGGAATATAAAGAACTAAATGGTCCCGGCCTCCAGGAACAGGAATGGGAGTAGCGATTCCAGAAGGGTAGGGGGGAGGTGGGGAGAGGAGGAGAGCGAGGAGAAGCCGAGAGCAACGATCGACACATAACCGCACACACCCCCTCCAGGGGGACCAACCGCAGAAACTGCTGGGGAAGGGAGACAGCGGTCAGTGTACGATATGAAAATAATAATTTATAATTTATCAAGGGGTCATGACGGCGGGGTGGGGAGGGAGGGGAAAAAGAGGTGCTGGTACCAAGGGGTCAACAGAAAGGAAATGTCTAGAAAGCAATGATGGCAACATTGTATGGATTGTTACAAGAAACCCAGTAACATGATCAGTAAAAAAGTAAATAAATAAATATGTTACATTAAAAGAAGAAGAACTGAGTGGTGAGTAACCAAAACGGAGGGTGAATTTCTAGCTCTAGGATTGGTCAATAAAAGCCCCTACTGGAAGGGGGTGGGGCATGGAACAGGAAAGACGGGCTGAAAGCTGGAGCAATGTGTGACATGGAGAGATGTACGTGAGGGTCCCCGGGACGTGAGTCCTACCGGATAAGATTGAGAGAAGCCGGGCGGTCTAAGTTTGAGGGCGGGGAGAACAGTGCTGAGTGGCACTCAAGACTTGTTGCGTCCTCTGGTTGTATGTATTTTTTAACCTGGCAGGGATATTTATATATATATATTAAATCCGGGGATATTATATATATTTATTTATTTATTTTTAATCCGGGCTGGCAAGGGGTTCTGTGGGACCCTGAAATTATACAAACAAATTTCCTTTTTAGTTCATGGACATTCTTCCTGGGGTGCAAATGCAGTCGCTGAAAACAAATGCAAAGGGTATGTGTCTCCCCACCTCCAAAGCCCTTCGATCCTGAATCCAGACTAGCAATACAAGGTCCGGTAAGGACGTGACAGGGAGCTCGTTCCGCACGAAGTCGTGAAGGTTCTGAGTCAGTGGAAGCTCACCACTCAGGCCACGGATGAGGAAGGAGCTTGGAATTCTTCCTCCAAATTCACTGGGTTTCTGACTCATTTCTGTCGGCAATTCTTGCCTCACTGCCTGCCTCTCTAGGAGGAATCATGAACCCCCCAGGTTAAACACTACAAATGGTCATTTCGTATCACGGCGGGCCGTTTCCCACGGTCCGGAGGAGCGCTCCCACTGTCTCCGGGGCAGGGCTGCTCGGGGACCGCCCTCTGCTGGCCCTTTCCAAGCTCCTCGCGTGCCCATCCTTTCACTGCCGCGGAAATGCAGCAGTTACGCTTGGTTGATTGACTGATGTAGAGAGCCTGGCTACAGATTTCAGGCCCCTGAGAAGTAAAAACAAAACACAAACAAACAAAAAATACCCTACCAAGAGCAAGATGAAAGAACACTAAGATTTCCATAATGTTAAAACACAAAAACCTAAAGTAGGAAGCTATTTATAATGACTACCAGAATGAAGAAAATGTTCTTAAATTGGAGTGACGAATGTGCAACTCTTTAAAATACTTAAACATTGAATTGTATGGTATGTGATTTACATAGCAATGAAACTGTTAAACTTAAAAAAAAAAACTTGCCTAATATAGTGCATGGTTGATTTGAAAACAACCCCCCTCCCCCCAAAAAAATTTTTTTTAACTTTCCTGCCATCGATTCAAACTTTGACTCATAACAACCCTAAGGACGGCGGAGCTGCCCGGTGGGTGCCCAAGGCTGTAAATCTCTATGGGACACAAAGCCTCATTTTCTCCCAAAGAGCAGCTGGTGGCTTCGAACTGCTGACCTTGTGGTTAGCAGCCTAATGCAAAGTAACTCACTGTGCTACCAGATATTTACGGTGATAATAATTATGATAAAATGCCCTTAATAGAATATCTGTGAAAGGACCATGAATAAGTCGAAGAAGAAACCAGAGTATTAGGGGCAAAAGCGAATTGTTCCTCTGTAATCCCTAAACTCAAACTCACTGCCATTGAGTCAGTTCAGATGGCAGTCCTGGAGGACAGAGTAAAACTGGCCCTATGGGTCTCCGAGATGTCGCTCTTCCTGGGCCTATAGAAAGCCTCATTTTTCTCCTGGCTCACAGAATTAAAAAAGGGAAATATGAGGGGGTTTCAACTCAGTGACACTAAAAAAATGTCCAAAAGCTTGTAGAGAAATGAAATTAAAAGTTAGTGGAATGTTCCCCAGGAACTTTTTGAAGCCACCTCATACAAGCTTGGAAAGTTCTTTTGTTCGCATTGTAAAGATTTGCCCTTGATAGGATGTGTGCGGAAAATGGCTTTCACCACAAGCTCACGTTCTGATGGTGCCTCTGGCTGAATAGGTGGGGCTGCAATGGGGCGGGCTCCCAGACACTCAGAGTGGCAGGGAGGAGCGAGCAGCTTTTCCAGCGAAGGCCTTACTTTGACTTCGCGGGAAAGCCTAGGAATGAAGGGTCTTTGATCTCAGAAAGGGCTTTTGGTTCCCACAGCCTGGGTAACCCTCTTCACACCTCAGTGCCCTTTCTTCTTCCCCACTATTTGTTGTCCTCAACCTCTTCTTTCCCCTTTCCTCTCTGAAACTCTCTGCCACCCAGTCGATTCTGACTCGTAGCAATCTTGGAGGAGAAGGTAGAAGTGCCCCTTTGGGTTTCTGATTGTAACTCTTTACGGGAGTAGAAAGCTGCATCTTTCCCCCTTGGAGCAGCCAGGGCTACACTGGAATCCTTTCCCTCTTTAATCTAACTCCAAATTGGAGTGGGGGTGAGGGCAGGGAGCAGGATAGTGAGGTTTACTGTGGTAAGACCCATGCATTCCAGGCTGGAGACTAAGGTTCAAGTCCTGGCCAATGTGCCGGTCATAGCACGTTGCTGTGAGGCTGGACAGGTTTCGGCGAAGCTGCCAGATTAATGTGGACTAGGAAGAAAGTCTACTTCTGAAAATCAGCCAATGAAACCTCTATGGATCACAGATCTGCAACTTGTGATATATGTCGTTGGCGCTGGACCAGATCCCATTTTGTTCCTTGGTGCAGGAGGTTGCTTTAAGTTGGGGGCTGACAATAACAGTTCTCCCCCTGCCACACACCTCTTATTGGCACAAGGTAAGAGTGCAAAAAGGAAAAGACAGGCATACTGAATTCCAACCCTTTATATGCTCCCTGCCCTCTTTTCTTTTTTAAAAAAAAATCATTTTATTGGGGGCTCGTACAACTCTTATCACAATCCATCCATCCATCCATTGTGTCAAGCACATTTGTACATTTGTTGCCATCATCATTCTACTTGAGCCTTTGGTATCAGTTCCTCATTTTCCCCCCTCCTTCCCCTACCCCTCCCTCCTTCACGAACCTTTGATAATTTATAAATTATTATTATTTTGTCATGTCTTAACACTGTTTGATGTCTCCCTTCACCCACTTTCCTATTGTCCGTCCCTTAGGGAGGTGGTTATATGTAGATCATTGTTGATCAGTTCCCCCTTTCTCCCCAACCTTCCCCTTACTCTCCTGGTATTGCTACTCTCATTATTGGTCCTGAAGGGTTTATCTGTCCTGGATTCCCTGTGTTTCCAGCCCTTATCTGTACCTGTGTATATCCTTTGGTCAAGCTGGATTTGTAAGGTAGAACTGGGGTCATGATAGTGGTGGGGGGGGAGGCATTAAAGAACTAGACAAAAGTTGTATGTTTCATCGTTGCTATACTGCACCCTGACTGACTAATCTCCTCTCTCCTCCCTGGTTATGCATGGGGCTTTGATCCGCAAGGTCAACAATTCTAAATCACCAGCCACTCCACGAGAGAAGGACAGGGCTTTCTACTCCTATAATGAGCTACGTCTTGAAAACTCACAGGGACAGTTCCACCCTGTCCTGCAGGGTCACTAAAAGTCAGCATCGAGTTGATCGCATTGCATTTGGGGGGTTGCCTGGGGTTTTTTTGGTTTTGTTTTCTACTCCTATTCAGATTTATTGTCTGGGAAACCTACCGGGGCAGTTCTACTCTGTCCTATAGAGTCACTCTGAGTCAAAATTGACGATGGCAGTGAGGTTTTCGGATTGAGAGACGTTACTAAAGGTTTCCTAGAGGAGAGGTTTACAGTATGAACTCACGGCTAACACTCTGACAGTTAGGTGTGTTCTACAAAGACCCTGGCTCTGCAGTGGCGCCTCTAAGGGTCTTTTTATTCGACTTGGCCGCCCTTTCTCCCCCTCCTCCTCCTCCTCCTTCTCCCCCTCCCTCTCCCCCTCCTTCTCCTCCTCCTCGCCCCCTGGAGATGCAATGGGAAAGCCCTACCAGTGACCTGAATGATTCTACTCCATACTTTCCCAAGAAGGTTCCTGCCAGCTGCTGAGTGGTTCATATTTTTCAGAGTTGTTTCAAAGATTATTTGCAGTAGTTTTGACCCATCGCCATACATTTTTTATTTTTTCAAGCTAAGTATCTCTGCAGCTGCTTTAGGTCCCACTATTTGGAATTGAATTCCATAGTGGTATTATGGTTACACATTGGGTTGCTAAACACAAGGTCAGCAGTTCAAAACCATCAGCAACACTTCGGAAGAAAGATGAGGCTTTCTGCTTCTGGACAGTTTAGTCTCGGACACCCTGTATTATAGGGTTGCTCTGAGTTGACATTGCCTCAATGGCAATGAGTTTTGTTTTATTTTTCGGGGGGACACAAAGCCTCGCTTCCTTTTCTCAGTATCATCTATCCTTTATAAATAAATAAGGCGCTAGATATAGATAAATAAGCATGACTTCAAAGGCTGCTTTTAATAAGATGGAATATTATTGCTCCTGGAGAAGAGGTGTGGGGGGTTATTTTTTGCCTTTTCCCTCTCTTTAACTAAAAATAACATTTTAAATATATATATTTTAATCTTTTAAGTTCCCCGAGGACAAATATACTTGCTAGACCAGATGGTTAGAAATATGTCACAGAGACGGACCTTGCTATTGAAAAGCATGGTTGAAAATCATGCAAACAGGCCATGGTGTCCGCATTGATGGTTTACTAGGGAGCCCTTCTAATGGCACATTAACTAGGCATCTGCGATTTCACCAAGGTTAACTGGCACGTGTGGACATGACCAACAGGAATGTTAATATGAGATACCATTTATTAATACCTAAGTTAAGAAAACTTCAACTTCCCATCCTATTTAACTACAGGAACCCCAAGCTCTTGACAAATTCCTTTCCTCGCTATTTCTAGAAATCAGGAATCCACCCCAGTTGTCTGCCTTCGGGCCATCCATGCTCTCTGCACTGCCCGCTGCCCATGGCTCTCCTGCAGATGACCTCTTGCAGTTGCTGGATTCCATTGCCCTTGAGCAAGGGGGCGGGGGGGACTTGTCATGCTGCTTTGACTTAAGCACAGGCAGGCTCCCTCCCTTTAATTCTCGCATAGCTTGGCTCAGTCAAGGGCACGTTTAGCCAAGGCTTATTTGAAAGTTCAGGAATCTGGAAAGGGCGTTACAACACCAGGAATGCCTCAAAGCTTCTCCTGAATATAGCTACTCCCAGAGACCAGCAACCGGATACACCCCATCTTTCTTATCACCACCACCATCAGACCGGGATCCTTGTACTTGTGGATGTAGATCTTACCCAAGGTACATGAGAATATGGATAGTTGTAAGGGAATCAATTTCTAAGTCCTCACCTTTTAGATAAACTCTTTCCCAAAATGAAATTATCTGGGAAGGTGCCTTTAGGGGGGTTAGCTTTGCCTTTACACCTTGCCCTTTAATAACTGCCCTTCTCTCACTTAAAAGCAAGCTAACCCCTCAATCATAAACTTACTATGATGTATCAGAAGACCACTGTCCAAAATTGTGTTTGTTTTATTCCTCACATTTCTGCAGGTCTTGAAAGTGAGGCAGTAACTGCCCTTAGTTCTGAAGTGTTTTTCAAGTACATCTGTGTAATGAATGCCGTTGTTGTGTTGTTGTTGTTAGGTCTGACCCATAGTAACCCTATGCACACAGAATGAAACATTGCCCCATCCTATGCCAGCCTCACAATTGTTCCTGTGCCCGAGCCCATTGTTATAGCCACTGTGCCAATCCATCTCCTGGAGGGCTGTCCTCCTTGTCTCTGCCCCTCCACTTTACCAAGGATGATGCCATTCTCCAGGGACTAGGCTCTCCTGACTACATGTGCAAAGTATGTAAGATGAAGTCTTGCTACCCTTTATCTAAGGAGCACTCTGGCCCTACTTAATCCAGGAAGATTGGAATGATTTTTCAGCAGTCCATGGGACTGCTAAATTCTTTTCTAGCACCAGAATTCAAATACATTGATTCTTCTTCAGTCGTCCTTATTCAGTGTCCAACTTTAACATACATATGAGGCAATAGAAAATACCATGGCTTGGGTCAGGTGCACAAAAGTTCTCAAAGTAACATCCTTGTTTCAATACTCTAAAGAGGTCTTGTGCAGATTTACCTAATGCAATTTTCTTTATCCTTTGATCTCTTGACTGCTGCTTCTATGAACATTGACTATAGATCCAAGCAAGACAAAATCCTTGACAAGTTCAACCTTTTCTCCATTTATCCTGTTTCCGACTGGTGCAGATGTGAGGATTTTGGTCTTCTTTACATTGAGTTGTAAACTACACTGAAGGCGCCAATTCTTGATCTTCATCAGCATGTGCCCTTAGAAAACAGGTAGAGTATCTCTCTCTAAAGCAAGACGTGCGCGTGCTAATTGTTCAGAAAGATGAGAAGAAAGCCTCCCTCTCGCAAAGAGAAGGCATGCTTTCACTTCTTCTCAAACATTTGGTCTCCCTATGAGTAAAGTTCTTCTGAATTACAGCCCACTGCATGACCACCATTCATCTGGGCCCGTCCATCTGGCTTCGGTGGGACGTGGGCCCAGGGAACCAATACAAAAATAGTGATGTTCTGGCTACTGCTGTTAACAAAGAGTTATAAACGGTTATTTGACTTGGACCCAGGAGTCTCAAGTCTTCTACTAGCATCCATGAAACTGTGGCAGGCTAACTGGTTAACTTGCAAGAAGTGTAAAATCTCAGATCATCACAAGTTTTAGAAAAAGGCATTATTACAGGGTAGAGAATTTTCTGCTCACCAAACAAAGGAATGGTAAGACATTCCATTTTGTTAACCAAATCACCAAAACAATGTTCCCTCACATCATTAACAGATATATATGAGGGGGTATGAAATGATTTTTTTTTCAAAGCTATGTATTTAATTAAAAAAAAAAAAACACTTTATCCCCTTCAAAGTACTCTCCATTACACTTCATACATTTATTAAATCTGCAATTCCATTCTTTTTTTTCCCCCTAATCATTTTATTAGGGGCTCATACAACTCTTATCACAATCCATACACACATCAATTGTGTAAAGCGCATTTGTACAGTCATTGCCCTCATCA
>NW_022103898.1:69032730-69042976 GCF_000313985.2 Echinops telfairi | reverse complement strand
GCTCCCATGTGCTCTGAACAGATATGTCCCTCTCCTGGAGCTGCAGATTCAATGTCGTCCTTTGAAATAAATTCTTTGGTGGGGAGGGGCACCATATTGTATTTTACAAAGCTGTACTTTTAATATGCATTATCTTTTCATTCCTTTTCCCACTATATTTTAAAACATATTTAAGTTTTGACTATTTTAAAACATAATTTTAGACATAAGCACTGACAATTTAATAATTAAAATTATGTTCAAGAACATTTGATAACTGTCAAACACAATGTCAAACGCTTTATTGTTTTCTTTTTTTATTGCCTACACTATTGTTGGCTTTCCTACTTATTTAAGTAGGCATGGGAAGCAAGCCCAAGGAGAAAGCAATGGGACCGAAGGTTCCAGATGGACTTAGGGGGAGGAGGAGATGGGGGAAGGGAACAGTGAGCAAACACCACCGTGCAGGGAAACAAGCTAGGGAACTACGATCAACAACGAGGAGCATGTAGAGATCCCAGCGTGGTTGCAGCAAGACAAATCTAGCTGAGAGGAATGATTAAGAGGTAAAGAAGGGCAAGTGTGGTGGTGGGAAAGGAGGAAGGTAAAAGGAAACAGAAGAAAGATCTAGGAAGAATAGCTATGGAGAGAGGTATAAACATAGGTGTGCACTTACATAAACATTAATTCATAAAAGTGAGGTATTGGCATGGGTACACATATGTATAGGGCAATACATTGAGGACGTGGATGGACTTTGGGTCTCTGCTCAAGCCCCCCCTTAATGCAGGTTGTTCTAACAACCTGGCATTTTGTGATGCTCACCCTCCTCCCAGCACGATTGCTGAAAACAAAATGGGCCCACAAGTTAATGTGGTGAACAAAGCTGATGGTGCCTGGCTATCAAAAGAGAGAGCGTCTGGGGTCTTAAAGGCTTGAAGCCATCTAGCAGAGAAGCAACAGCCCACACAGAAGCACACCAGCCTATGCGATCATGAGGTGTTGACTGGATCAGGTAACAGGCACCAGAAGACCCAAACAAACAAATAAAAATATATATTGTTGATAACAAGGAGGGTGGGAGCAGAGACCCAAAACCCCTCTGTAGACAAAGGGACATCCCCTCATAGAGGGGTCACAAGGAAGAGATGAGTCAACCAGGGTCAAGTATAGCACACGATATTCCTTTGGTTGCTTGAGGCTTCCTTACCCCCATCCCACTATCATCCCAATCCTGCCTTTCACTTTGGGCTAAGCAGGAGCATGTACACAGGTACAGATAAGAACTCAAGACACACAGAATCCAAGTCAGATAAACCCCTCAGGCACAGAAATGGGAGTAGCGATACCAGGAGGGGAGGGAGAAAGTGGAGAGAGGAAGGGGGAAGAAGCCATGGGGGAAGGGAGACAGAGGTCAGTATAAGATATGATATAATAATAATTTATAATTTATGAAGGGGTCACAAGGGTGAGGGGGGGAAGGGAGGGTAAAAAGAGTTGCTGATACCAAAGGCTCAAATAGAATGTAAATGTTTAGAAAATAATGATGGCAACATATGTATAAATATCTTAATACAATTGCTGTATGGATTGTTATAAGAGCTGCAAGAGTCCCCAATAAAATGATCTTTAAAATTAAAAAACAAAAAAAACAAAAAACGCTTTGATATCTATAAAGGCGTACAAAAAAAATGGTAAAAGGGCCACTGGGCGGAGCTTTCGTAGTACGCATTTTTCCTACTAGGGGAGCACCAAGCAACTCGCTTTGATTTCAGTGTACCCAGTGATGTCACCTGGAAAGTTTCTCTCTGGTCACAGTGAATTTTTTTGTAAAAGCAGTTTTGCTAAAACCTCATTTTTATGATGGCCAATTTAAGAGAAAAGCATGCAACTGTGAAATTTTGTTTCCTGCTCAGGAAAAATGCCACAGAAACTAGTGTGCTGTTGAACACAGCTTACAAGGAGAGCACTATGGGAAAAACTCAAGTGTACAAGTGTTTTTCTCATTTCAAAAAAGATGAAATGTCAGTTGCTGACAAATCTCATTCCGGATGTTCATAAAATTCCTGTACATAAAAAAAGTCCGCAAAATTCATGCACTTGTGCTTGAAGACTGACAAGACCATTGAAGAAATGGGGATGTTATCTGGACTATCTTGGAGTTCAGCAAATTTCAACAGATTTGGAAATGAGAAGAGTAGCTGTGAAATCTGTCCTCGGGTTCTGACTGACCAGGAAAAAGAGCATTGAGTAGAAACAGGTCATTGAAAGAACAGCTCCTAAGCGACCCAGAATTTTTTCCAAGGTCATTACTGGTGATGAGACATGGTGCTATTCTTATGATCCTGAAAGCAAACATCAATCAAGCCAGTGGAAGACGCCATCTACCTCACCTCCCAAAACACTGGTCAAGTGAAATCAAAGATCAAGACGATGCTCATTTGTTTTTGATGTGAGGAGGACAGTGCATTTGGAGTCCGCTCCACCAGGTAAGACTGTTAATCAAGCTTTCTATTTAGAGGTTCTGAAAAGATTGTGTAACAATGTGCAACAAAAAAGGCCTGATCTGTGGCAGACAGGAGACTGGTTTTGCCACCACAACAATGTACCTGCTCACACAGCCATCTCAGTGCACCAGCGTGGGGCCCAAACCAGCATGCCTCTCTTGCCCCACCATGCACCTGACTCACCTGACCTCACTCCATATGACTTCTTTTTGTTTCTGGGGATGAAGAGAGTCATGAAAGGACATCAATTTGACGACATAAAAGTGAAGAAAGAAACCACAGAGGTGCTGTCATTAATCCAAACAGAGGAGTTTGAAAAATGTTTCCAAGAATGGAACCACAGATTTGACAAATTTATTAAGTGTAATGGAGAGTACTTTAAGGTGGTAGGTTGTTTTGTAAAAAAATTTAAATATATAGCTTTGAAAAAAAATTCCATTTTTTTTATTTTGGGTGCCCCTTCATATGTAGGTTTAAAAGAGGATCTTTCTACTTATTATCATGCCTTGTATTTGAAATCAAAGGGCAGCAATGACCCAAGGACAAAGTTCTGAAGGATCAGAGAAGGAGGGATGAAAATGGGAAACACAGGGAAGAAATAGGATTTGTGATTATACTACGGGGATTACGAACAATGACATGACACAAAATATATATGATTATTGAATGGAAAAGTGATTTTCTCAATAAGCTTCCCCTCATTTTGCAATAAAATGTCAAAAAAAAAAAAAAGAATCTGCAAGGAGGCAATTATGTCAACTGCTCTGTCAGGCTGCGTCATTATAAATCTCAAATCAAAGTACAGGGGCTAGGCTGTAGAGACTAGCTTTTAACAATGCAAATTGAGTATAATAACAAGCACAAACAGCAAAAGACAAAGTAAGTAAATGGAGTCGCATAAATATTAAAAACTTTAGTTCATCAAAAGACTACCCCCCCCCCCAAAAAAATGATGAAGACAAAATTTCAACTGGGAGAATATGTTTGTAAAATATATATCAAGTAAGAAAATTCTTTTGGTTAGATTTTATGTCAACTTAACGGCACCTATGTGGAGGTAGGTACGGAGTCCAACCTATCAGATCACAGCTTAATGCCTCCTTGGTGGGTGGGTGGGGGTCCTTTTTATAGGAGAGACACTGAGAACTGTTCTCTTGGCCCCTCTTCGTTCTGCTTGCTTGGATTCTGTGTCTGGCTCCCTGTGTGGCTGATGTGGCCTTCCTGGGAGATGTTGGCACCCTGTCATGTTACTGTGGACTTTAGATCCATGAACCTCTGCACCCACCAGCCTGTGATCTTCTCCCTTCACCTTTCTCCTTCATCTGCCTGCAGTTGTAGGTGAAGGGGCTCCAGTTAACATCTGACCCACGGAGTTGACTTAGACTGGGTTGGGCTACTTTCTTAGGGAAATGGGAGGGCTGCTCTCTTACTATAAAATTCTTACTTCATATTAAGTTCACATATCTGAGTGCCACTGGTTTTGTTCTAGAAAACTCAGTCTAATACAATAAAAATATACATAAAACGTTGACAATTTAACAGCAAAAGCACAACCCAATTTTAAATTATAGGCAAGGGACTTGAATGGACATTTTGCCCAAGAGGTGAATCAAACGACCAACAAACACGAGGGAAAAAAAGAAAGAAAAGCTCAGCGCCATTACCCATCAGGCAGAGGCACACCCAACCCACCGTAAGATACAACTTTACCCCTATTCAGATGGCTAAGATTAAAACAAAAACAAAACAACAAAACCCTCAGAAACTAACAAATGATAACAAGGATGTGGAGAGATTGAAACTCTATCCCATTGCTAGTGGAAATGCAGTATGGTGCTTCCTCAAAAAAAGAAAAAATATGCCCCAGCAATTCCACTCCTACATATATGCCCCAAAGACAAGCACAGACTCAAAACAGACAGTGCACACTTGTGTTAACTGCAGTATTAGTCACTGTCATAAAAAAGTGAAAACAAATTACCGTATATACTCGAGTATAAGCTGACCCGAATATCAGCCAAGACACCTAATTTTACCACAAAAACTGCATTAAAGATGTGCTGAAAAACTCGGCTCATACATAAGTATATATGGTAAGTGCCCATCAGGGATGCATAGAAAAAACTGAAATGTGGTACATACATACAATACTACTCAGTACCAGAAATGGATGGACCTTGAAGGCATTATGCTGAATGAAATAAGTCAATCACAAAAGGGCAACTACTGTATGACTTCACTTATTAAAAAAGAAGGAACAGGAAACTCTATCAAGATCAAAGTTTATTAGTAGTTATCAGGGATTGGAGGTAGGGGCAAAATGGCTTATTGCTTATGGAGTACTGACTTTTGACTTACATTAATGAAAATCTCATTGGTTAAGTATAGGGTTGCATAATCTATTAATATCACTGTTGTCAAGGAGTTGCATACCTGTAAAAACTTTAATTTGTGAAAGTTGGGTGATATAACAACAAAAAAGAATAGCTGTTAAAGCCTCCTGGGATTTGGTGTCTTGGTTTGGAGGCTTAGGGTCATGATGTCAAAGGGCATTCTAGTTAATTGACCTAATATAGTTAGTGTTTCTGTTCTATATTCTAGTTCACTGTGTAGGGCTTGCGTGCTTCAAAGCATGCAAGATGATATCAAAGGTAGAACATTTAGCTTCTATTCACCTGAAGCAACAGAGGAAGCATTAGAAATAAGAGGAAATGGAACATGAGGCTGCTGGCCTCCCTGAATAATTGCCCTCTTTTCCATGAGACCAGAAGACTTAGATGGTGCCTGGCTGCCATTCCTCAGTATTTGATCTAAGATTCTATAGGAGAATCCTGATCAAAAAGGAGATGCAGAACAGAATTTCAAATTCTCATGGAATTCAGATTTTCTGAAGTCATGGAGATTGGACTCCTGAAACTTTTGCCTTGAGAAAATCCTTAAGCCAAAAAATATCCCCTGATGTCTTCTTACAACCAAAGAGTTAGCCTCACCAGTACAGAATGTCTGCCTTGAACATCATGCTCTTTTAGGATCTAGCTATATGGGCTCAAACAGATGACAGCAATTCGAAAGATTAGATAGGACCCTTAGGAAGTCCAGAGTTTATGTTAATGGGGGAGGAACAACTTGGAAAGGGAGGATGCGAATGGCTGCACAGCTGGTACAATGTGATCAACGTCACTTACATGTAGGTACCGTCCTTCTGCAGATGTTCTCAGCTACAACAACAAAAATATTTTTGAATAATCAAGTCAGGCATCAGCTTTTCTAATTTAATGGAATTCTGAAATTACAGGCTTTTTAAAGACTAGCAAAAGTAAAACTAATTCTCCTGTCCCTCACCCACCACAACCAAGTTAGCAAAAGTCCCAATGTCTATGTGCTTAGTCAATGTCAAGTCACATCCTACATTTTCATGACATTGCCCCTGCATGTCTAAAGCAGGCTTTTTTTCCCCACCGTGTACCCTAACGCAGTTGGAATTATACTATGGCTCAGAATCCTGGGTGTAGGTCAAAATCTGAGTGCTATTAGGTAGGGAACTATAGAAAAAGGAACCCATTAGCTTCTCTCCATTCTCCAGCATTGATATTTTACACATTACCATATGGTTTTATGCTTACAGTATCCCAGAAACAGACCTTGTTATCAAAAGCATATTGAAAAAATATGCAGACAAGCCAAAATACTTGCATTAATGAAGCTTTATGGATTTACATGCTATCCAGAGAAGTCCCCAAAGGCAGAAGTACGCATCAAGTCTGTATCTTCAGACTCATTTCCTCTGGAGAAGTAGCTCAGAGTGATTCAGGCAGAAGGCCATGAAGTAATTGCTCTGGTAACAGGAACCTCGTAGGAAAAGTAGAAAGGGGTGGGGGTGGGGATTGCTAAATTAGTCTACCTATGGTCCTTGCTTGGAATCACAGGTCCTGTTTCGTTGTTGGCTTTTTGGTTGGTTTTCCTTTCTTGGATTAGTTTTGCATTGGAGGAAAATTTTCTTTAACTTCTACCTAAAAGTTCAGAGGCTAATTTAACAGTGGCTAATTAGAATAAAGGATTCCTGGTGACACAGGTTGGTAGTTGATCCCCACAGGCCACTGTGGGAGAAAGAGATAGCAGTCTGCCTCCACAGACATTACCGCCTGGTAACTGTAGGGCGGTTCTACTCTGTCCACCTGGAGCCACGGCTAATCAAGGTGGATCCAAAGGCAGGAGGTTTGTTTTTACATTGATTTTAAAAAGACAGAAAAGAATGCTCTTACTCGTTCAAGTCTCCCACTGAAACTCCATTTGGGAAGGCTGTGGGTCACAGGAGCGTGTCCTCCCCTGTGACTCGCTGCATCCATGCGGCACCACGTGGCTGGGGTTTGCTACACTCTTCTGTCCCCAGGAAGCGCTGAACTCCTCCCCTCGGTGCTCTCCTCAGGCACTGCCTGAAAATGGCTGCTTTCATTGTTGTAAACCAGGAAAAGTGAGGACGTTTTCAGATGTTGCTTTCAAAACCTGGGTTTGTCCTGGCTCCCTGAGGCATGCAGGGGTGGGGGTGGGTGCCTAAAGTAGAATCCATGAGGAGAGTGACAGAAGCAAGAAGAACGGAAGGGAAGGATGGCACCAGGAGGGAAAAGGGAAAGGTGAAGGGAGATAGTCAACAACTAAGGAGAGAAAATTAACCATGTGGAGAAAATAAGAGAAAAATTGTTAGCATAAGGGGCCTGGTAAACAAAAACCCACCGCTATCGAATCAATATTGACTCATAGTGACCCTATAGAGCAAAGTAGGGCTGCCCCTGTAAGTTTCAGAGACTGTAACTCTTTATGGGAGTAGAAAGCTCCATCCTGCTCCAGCAGAGTTGCTGGTGGTTTTGAACCACCAACCTTGCAGATCGCAGGGCCAACTCGTAACCACTATGCTGCCAGGGCTCCTCGAGAGCCTTGCAGGAAGAGGAAAAACAGCTGCTTTGTTTAAAATGCATTGTTAAACCTATGAGGCACAATCTTCATAAATTTGTATGCATTTCTTTTTTCCAATCCCTGGTGTCTTTGGGAGAAGCCCTGGTGGCATAGTGGTTACATGTTGGGCTATGAGCCACAGGGTCAACAGTTCAAAAGCACCAGGCGCTCCGCAGGAGAAAGACGGGGCTTTCTACTCCTGGGAAGAGCTAGTCTCTGAAACCCACAGGAGCAGCTCTACCTGCCTAGTGGGGCACGACGAGTCGACATCGATTCAATGGCAGTTAGTTTGGTTTCTGCCATCTTTGAAGGATGCTAAAAAAGAACTCAGCATTTTGGAAACTGACAAAGGCAACAGAATCACTCATTTATGTAGCCATTTCTCCAAGAATGGTACCTCAAGGGAAGCATATACATGAAGTGAGGCTCCTCTGTGTGAAATTATTCTAACAGAGTACCACCGCTTTGTAACCTCTGAGGATGGGAGGCCTAGACAATGCCATAGACTGACAACAGCCAGGAAGCCAACCTCAAATGACCCATGTGTCGGAATAGAACTAGGATCTGGAGGCCTTCTGTGGCAGGACCTTTTGGAAGGGGCTCTCCAAGCCTTTCTTCCAAGGTGCCTCTGGGCAGATTTGAACCCCCCAACTTTTGGTGAGTAGCTGGGTGCTTCAGATTGCTCCACCTACAGATTCCTGTGCTAGATATTGACTTCCTCACAATAGAAGATTATGACCAAAACACAACAAAACTGCATCTGGCCAAGCTCCCAATTCACAGGAGGGAAAGGAGGCCATTGAACAACAGGGTATGTAAGTAATGGCAACAGCTTGACTATGAAAACTTACAGGAAAAATGAACTAAATACTCCCGTCAAAGGCAGGGCACGCCAGATTGGAGAATAGAATGGTCCTCTGAGTTCTTATAATCAACTCTGTACAGAGACACAAATGGATTAAAATGATGCCATAAAAGCACACCATGTAAGCAATCAATCATGAACATGGTAAAAAGGTTAGAAAAGTATCCAGCCAATGAACTTGAAAGCAAGAATGCAAGGAGTGGTATTAGCGATGGTGCGGGAAGCTTCATGAGGATAAAAAGGTTAATACATCACAAAGACATACACATTATAAATCTATATGGACCTAATAAAGGCTTCACGATACATGATGCAAAAACTGACGGAAATAAAGGAAGAAACCGATCTGCTGTCAGAGTTGGAGATTTTAACATCTGTTAGAGCAACTAGAAGGGGGTTAAAACGGTAACAATTCTGAGGCACTGCAATGACACCATTCACGAACCATAACAACTGGGGAACAAAGTCCCATGGAGATTCTGAAATAAGGGGAGGGATGGTGAGGTGTTATGATCAGCCTCCTCTCCTCCAGCATTTCGTCAAGTTCTGTTCAAACGTAATGACAAAGCACAGGTGTACCAGAGGCGAAGAAGGGGAGAGAAAGGTAGGGTGCGGAGTTTAAGGGACGAGTGATGCATCTTTTGAAGGAGTCCTTGGGGTGCAGGGGTTAAGCACGAGGCTACCACCAGCAGCTCCCTAAGAGAAGATGGGACCGTGTACTCCCATAAAGGTCACTGCCCTAGAAGCCCCCCCATAGGACAATAGCTGCCCTCTGGGGCAGAGCAGGACTGCCCCACAGGGTCGTTCAATGTCAGAATTTACTTGACAGCAAAGGGTTGGGTTTGGTCTGGGATCCATTTTTCACATGCGTGATCTCTTTCACTATCCTGTGCAAAAGGCAGCCCAAATCTCCTTGCCCCTCAGGTGATGGGGAGTCAAGCTCAGAGGCTGGCTTGCCAAAGAAACGGCACCGCGTGGCTGTTGCTCGTTGGTAAACTCAGTTTACGTGGTGACCACCTTCAAGGTTCTCCGTGACAGCTCATCCATTTGTGGTTAAGGCACAAACTCCAAAGTGAGGAAGCTGCCGGAAACATGCAGATTTACCCTCCCCATGTGCACAGCAGAGACTTTACACATTTCACTGCTGAACTGACAAAGCAAATCTCAGAGTACATTTAACTTTCCTCCTAGACGGGAATCAAAATATGTGAATGAACAAACATGCAATCCAAGTATTTCTTAAGGCAAAGACTGGTTATTTAGATACTGCATATGTTTTCTTTACAGCCCTTGCAGTGAGCCACTAAAGAAGATGTTCTTTTAAGTATATGGGCCCATTTCACCAGCCAGTCATAGTTTTATCTAGGGAAGAAAGACAACAACAACTACTGGCACACTAAAAAGTGTTTTTAAGTTTCTTGGCAAAACCTAAATGGCAGGGGAAATGATTTGACTCTTCCAGTTCTAATTGTTTGCACTTTACGGAAGGTCAATGCTGCAAAATTTGTTTAGATTTTTATAGAACCTGCGTGAATAAAAACTAGTGAAGAACATCAACACTCTCTATTTAAAGTAAAGTGGATATTTTTTTGGTTGCTTTGCAAATCACACAACCTTTCTTTAAAAAGAAAACACATGCTCTCCTTAGAAAATAGGCCAGTGTGCTCCTCCAGCAGGGAGTCCAGCCCAAGGCTGGCCGGCCTCCTCCAGACTTCGAGTCCCTCTGGTACCCACGAAAGCCGCCTGCATGCCTGCAGTGGACAGCCAGTGAAATGGTGGCTCCATACCACAAGCAGCAGGGCTGATCTGACCACTGAAGGAACCGTCACGTAGTGGCAGCTCAATACCCTTTGTGGTTTCATTTTCACTCTGAATAAACTTGCACGTGAAGGTCTGCACGCCGTTATGCCCGCCCCATCCATCCAGTTCCCCATGGACACTGAGC
>NW_022103898.1:69030168-69032098 GCF_000313985.2 Echinops telfairi | reverse complement strand
ATCACTCTTCTACGAAGATGGGGAATGGGCTAAGTGGCTGGAATCATCATAGGACACAATATTGAGGACGAGACAACATCTGGAAACAAAGATCAGGGGACAATAAATATTCCATCTGACTTTGAGGACACACGGGACAATACAAAAGTCCTCCTGCTACCCCATGGAAATACACAGTCACAATCCTGGATGACTCTTTGGAATCTTTCTTCAATTGGCCTAGATTGCTTATAAAGTGTGCAAGAGTTAGGGAGAGGCTGTCTTTAATTCAGCCCAGAAAGAAGCTTGAGTGGGTATGAACTTGAATCATGGCCCCTGGGGATGAGCAGAGCAAGGAAGAACACAATGGCCAGTCTTTTCAAGCTTTCCTACAAATAGCCTGCTAACCTTTGGACCCAGGTTTCAGACTTGCGAAAACTTTGGGGTTCTTAAGGGCAAGTGACAGCTCATTGAGGAATGAAATAAAGTGGGAGTCCCTCTCGGATTTCTTTGACTCAAAAATGACGACAATGGTAAAGTGAGGCTCTGGGCGGGTGAGGAAGTACGTGCTCTGGACTTTGTCGTCGTAGAAGTGGACCACTTTCTCCAAGCTGTTCAGGTCCGAGGTGCGGTCCGTCATGATCATGATGACATTGGGCCAGTGCATGACCGGTCTGTCACTGGGCAGGGACACCACGGCTGGGTACTGGTCCACACCCTTTGGGGCCTCTCGGTAGGAATGGGGGTGGTGATAGCCGTGGCCCTGAAAACTCTCGGAACCTCGGGTGTCAAAAATTAAGGACACGTTGGCAGCGTCGTATTTCCTGATGAAGCTGGAAATCTTTCCAAAAAGGTCTGGGTTCGCTTTCGCAGTCAACACTTTCATTTCTGAAGCAGTTGTTTGTCGGCTCAGGGCCTCATGAAAGTAAAAGCTAAACTTGGCAAGGAGCATGGTTTTGAGTTTCATCAGCCAGAGGAAAAGGTGTGGGGGCTGAACAGCCTTCTGAGACTGCCCTCCAAACAGATGTTTCTTGGTCTCCCGTTGCTTCTCAAAGATCTGACCCCAGGTCTGCAGCTTGGAGTGGGCGCTGTGCAAGTTAACCAGAGACGGGAGGAACTTCCACTCGGAGACCTGAGCCTGGGCCTTCAGGAGATGACTCATGACATCAACCTCCAGTTGGAAACTGCTCTCCAAGGGGCTGAGAATGGGGTGGTGGAATCTACAGGAGGAAGGGAAATGTTATTCCATTTGGTGTTATATACTACTGTCTCCGACCACCACCATCACCACCACCCACACACGCACAAACACTAAACAAAACAATGCAGTCAGACAAAGGTTCCACTTCATGCCGATTCATTTTAAAAATTATCCTGACATAACTTCACTATTTCCAGACTTTGTCAATATAATAGTCTCCAGTGGAAATAGTGTGAAATAAAAAATGAAGACGAATGAGTACCTACCTATCTTCTTTTCAAATAAAGAAAGGTTAAATTGGTTAATAATTCTTATTTCATTTATTCTGACTAACTAACAGTAATCATTGAAACAAGGAACTCTCTTTACCGGGTGTGGTGCTGATGAGGCAGAGGTAAAGGAAACCATGAAAACATGGGTAATGACATTTAATAAAATAAACCCATTTCACCTTCACAGTCACCCCATGAGCTAGGATCAAACCTATTCTTCAGATGAGACTACAGAATATAAAGTTGCATCCAAAACACAGTAGATAAACAATAATTATTTATTAAGGGAATATAACATTTAGCAGGAAGCTTTTATTCAGCCCTGGGTCCCAAATTCCCATCATATTTAGACACAGTTAAAATGGTAGCCAAACAATATCTAAATGTTCTCAGAAGAAAATCCAAAATTCTTAAGACTCATGAGGCCTGAGTGATCTGGACCCTTCCCATCCTGAGCCACATTCCCAGCCCACATACC
>NW_022103898.1:69023194-69028831 GCF_000313985.2 Echinops telfairi | reverse complement strand
AGCGTGACCCGTTTCATCAGTACTTCTTTCTGACCCTCAGGCCTCCTCTTACACATCACTTCCTCAGAAATCTCTTCTCCATTTATTCAGACCAGATAAGGTGCCCCAGTTATACGTCCTAATTCTTTAATAACTGTTTCCCCTTCAGAAGTTTCACTATATATGGTTTGTCAGGCAAACTGGGTCACCTGGTCACCCTAGCTTTCAGCTATTCTGTAAGGAAAGGAGTTTGTGCCTACTTCCTTCACTTCAAAGCGCAGGGCACATGGTAGAAATACAATAAATGTGATGACCACCTCATCAGTTTTGAATTTTGTCTCTCCTCATTGTTCTGTCTGTTTCTGTCTGATCTAACTGGAGTTCTGCTGCAAGGGAACAGAATGAGTAAAGAGGGTCCACCTGGAGGGCGTTTTAGTGCCTGCCTGGCCCCAATGCATCTTCCTTTTCAGGGAGTCTGCGTAAAGCCCTCACACTGGTCCTGAAGACCCAGGGCACCTGCAGAGCTGCAGGAGTCATCTTACAGGTGGGCGGGGGAATCTCGTGCTTGCTGAGAGTGTCGTGTATGCCCAGTCAACCTGGCAGAGGATGCACATTTTAACTTAGTTGGCTTCACTATCGACGAGGCAGATGCTTTATACACAGCCCTGTCTTAGCTGATTTTGAAGAGGAAAATGCTATCAATTAAACAATCAAAAAACAAATGGTCACGAGTACATCTAGAAGTGTTTTTAAAGAGATCATGATTCTGAAAGCCCACACTACTTTGGCCATTCTAAAGATGGAAACTGGTTACTATATGACAATTAGAATGTAGTTTTAAATATGTACTATGACACATTGTTTTTACTTGAGGCATCCTGGCCTCAAAGAGAAGCTAAGCCATTAGAAAAAGTTGAGAATATTACAGTCAAAAAATAAAAAATGATACACGGGGGTGGGGGGTGGGGGGGTGGGAGGAGTGTGTTAATAAGTGGTTTGTGCTATTAAATGCAGAGTTGGTCATCTGAAACAGAAACCACACCCACACCTACTTTACAATCAAAATTCATTAAAAAATAAAAAGCAAAACAATAGATCTCAAATCCTGTAACTCAATGTGCTTAAGTATATTACTTAGGGCTCTTCAAATGTATGCTTTGGGATAAACATGAACAAGTCAAATACGCACACACACACACACACACACACACACATACACATCATTATAACAATAAGTCATAATTGTAAGAAAGGCTCCTATTTTAACTTTTAGGCCCTCTGACACATCGTGAGTATTAAGTATCACAAGATTCTATAAACAGCAGTCAGGGAAATCTGCCAAGGAACTATTAACATTATTAGTAGGAGAATGGCACAGAGTTGGAGAGAATTCTACCATAAATAACATTACTGCTATTTCTTTACTGCTTTCAGTTGAAAATCACCAATTATATCCATAGCTCTCCTTGATTTCCCCGTGCAAAGCTTTAGAAAGAATTCAGACTGTACCCTTCCATAAACATATACTAAAAGTGTTTAAATGCTGAACATTTATTAAGGATGAATGTCAAAGCTATTTTCTCTTCCTTAAGAAGAGCTAAAAAATGCATGGTAGTCCGCCAAGTCCCTGAGATTAGCATTATGATGTGTCCTTCCCCATTTCTCCCCACGGTGTGCCGCGGAGCTATTCATAACCCCTCTTACAGGGGGATTTGTTAAACTGTTGTTATCCAAAAATACACACCTCATCTATGGTAGCAAGTTTGAAAGAGTCTGAATACAGAATAAATTGACAACTCTTTGCAGAGAACAGCTGCTGTAATTATAGTTAGGACTAAGAAAAGAAAGGAGGAGGGGAGGCAGGGAAGAAGAAGGGTGGACGGACCCTCCCCAGGACAGAAAATGGTTCCTGTCATATGGGTTTGAATGGAAAAGCAGACAACTGCTCTACAGAAACACTACCTCCTTCCCAATTCCAAACCACAGAGTTCCTTCTTTAAAAAGTATACTGTCCGCATGCATGTGAAAGCCCAATTAAAGGTAAATCTGTAATCATTTTTAATTTAAAACTATTTACAAGATCTTAACTCCCCAACCCCCAGCCAGGCAAAAAAAAAATGTAATCTACTGCCATCGAATCAGTTCCAACTCATAGTGGTCCCACTTAGGGTTTTGGAGACTGTTAGTCTTTCCCCATGGAGCAGCTGCTTAGCAGCTGTTTCGCAGTTAGCAACTCACTGCAAACACAGTGAGCAGACAAACATAAACCAGCCAGCGGTTGTGCCCTGCATACATGGCAGTCAAGTCTGACTCATCGTGGCCCGATGGGACAGAGTAGATGTATCCATGGAGTTTCTAAGGCTGTGATGTCTACGGAAGCAGACTTTCGATCACAAACATGCCACAGACCATGTTGCTTAGGTTAGCAGCTATGAATTTAACTACTGTGGCACCGAGGCTCCTTGGCGACATGAGTCTTTTTGACTCCCATGAAGAGTCACCGTCTTGGAAACCCACAGGGCTGCTGTGAATCAGAAACAACTCGAATAATGGCAATGAGTCGGCTGGTTGGTACGAAATACAAGGTAGTAAATCTCTTATGAGTGTACAAGTAAAAGAACAGTTTAGAGCAGGCGTCCTCAAATTTTTTAAACAGGGGGCCAGGTTCACTGTCCCTCAGACCCGTTGGAGGGCTGGACTAGAGTTTAAAAAAAACTATGAACAAATTCCTATGCACACTGCACATATCTTATTTTGAAGTAAAAGACAAAACGGGGCAAAAACCCCCGGCGGGCTGGATAAATGTCCTCGGCGGGCCGCATGCATTTGGATCAGACCATGAAGATTGATTCCCTCTTTCGAAGAGTCGGTAGGCGCCCCGGTGGCGCAATGGTTAAGTGCTCAGCTGAGAACTGAAAGTCGGCAGTTTGAACCCACCTACCTGCTCCGTGGGAGGAAGACCTGAAGACCTGCAGCACTTGCAGACTGCAGCCCACCCTCGGGGCAGTTCTACATGGGGCGGCAATCAGTCCAGAATGGCCCCGTGGCGCCCAGCAGCAGGAGCAGAGGAACGTGAAAAAGTCGGTCTAAGCGTGAATGATGGGGGGAGTGCGGAGGGGAGATCCAAAGCCCATTGGTAGGCCACTGGAGATCCCCTTGCAGAGGGGTCTCGGGGAGGAGATGAGCCAGTCAGGGTGCGATGTAACAATGATGAGAAATACAACTTTCCTCTAGTTCCTGAATGTTTCCTCCCCGCTCCCACTACCATGACTCGAATTCGACCTTGCAAGTTTGGCTAGACCAGAGAGTACGCTGGTACAGATAGGAACTGAAAATACAGGGAATCCAGGGCAGATGAGCCCTACAGGACCAGTGGTGTGAGTGGCGAAACAGGGAGGGTAAAGGGAGAGAGGGTTGGAAAGAGGGAACCGATTACAAGGAACTATATGTGACCTCCTCCCTGGGGGACAGACAACCGAAAAGTGGGTGAAGGGAGACGTCGGACAAGGCAAGATATGACAAAATACCCATTTATAAACTATCAAGGGCTCATGCGGGAGGGGGGAGCGGGGAGGGAGGGGAAAAATGAGGACCTAATGTCGGGGGTTTAAATGGAGAGAAAATGTTTTGAGAAACAATGTACAAATGCGCTTTACACAATTGATGTGTGTATGGATTGGGATAACAGTTGTATGAGCCCCTAATAAAATGTTTAAAAAAAAAAAAAAGTCGGTCTAAGCAAGATCATAGAGTCCATCTGTGTATCAAGTAGAAAAGAATGCTTCCCACAGAAATGGTACTATATAGGTTTAGCTTATGAAAATGTGAGGGAGCAATAATGAACCTCAAAAATTGAACTAAATAGACAAACGCAATTCGCCAATTGTTTCATTAACAGTGTTACTGCAAATCCTGTTTTGAAGGGGGAAACACGTATAGTTTAAATAACAGTTCTCCCTTTTGTGAAAATTCTGTCAACTGAAGCATGCGGGTCAAGAAACCATGCTTTCTGACTGCCAGGGCTGGGTGGGGAAAGGAGGGTAGGACCCAAACTAAGTCGGGTGAACAGAAAGGCAGGAACACAATAAAGAGGAGGCTGTTCCGCACAAAATGATCACGCACTGGCAAACACAGAGGAGCGCGAGTGTTAGAGGCAACAAAGGTAAATGCTACCACATACAGCCACAGGGACAGCACTCACCTCCCAGGGCACACTCCACCCACTGCTGCCCAGTCCATGGTGACTCAGAGCAACACCAGGTGCTTCCAAGAGTGTATGCCGAAAGAAACAACAGCTAGACAGGTGTTAGGAGACTGAAACATCACCCACGAAGATATTCAGGTTGGACAGAAGATATTCCTACATACTTATTTACATAGGCTGAAAATATATCCTTGGATATAGTACTGTATCCAGAGCAAACCGTTATGAAAACATCTTAGTCAAAACTCAAACACTCTGAAGGAATGTGTTGCTGGGCTTGGAGACTCAGGACCACAGTCTAGGGAGGAAGGACAAGTCAAGGTCATTTAGCATAACAAGGGCCACAAAGAAAATGTTCTCTTCCTATTTGGTGAGTATCAACTGAGCGTATGAGAGGTTCTCTAAGGTGCAACTGTTGTTCTCCTGGCCCGTCTCATCCAGAGCAAGGGTGAAGAACACTGAAGACACGTGAAAGCAATTGGTCCCCAAGCCTCAGCCACACAATCCAGAGACCAGAAGAACTAAATGGTGCCCAGCCACCACTACTTGCAACTCGGGAAGGGATAATGCTAGAAGGTCCTGGAAGTGGGGAGGAGATGAGTCACTCAGGGTTCAGTGTAGCAATAATGAAACTCACAACCTTCCTCTAGTTCTGAAACGCTTCCTCCCCCCAACTACCATGATCCCAGTTCTACCTTACAAACCTGGTTAGACCAGAGGATGCACAGCGGTACAGATGGGAACTAGAAACACAGGGAATCTAGGACAGATGAACCCCTCAGGACCAGCGGTGAGAGTGGCGATACCGGGAAGGAAGGTGGGGGGGTGGAAAGTGGGAATCGATCACAAGGATCTACATATAACTTCCTCTCTGGGGGATGGGCAACAGAAGGGTCAGGTGCAGGGAGACGCCGGGCAGTGTAAGATAAGATATAATAATAATTTATAAATTCTTAAGGGTTCATGAAGGACGAAGGAGCGGAGAGGGAGGGGAGGGGGGGAAAGGAAAATGAGCTGATTCCAGGAACGCAAGCAGAAAGTGAATTTTAAGAATGATGAGGGCAATGAATGTATAAGTGTGCTTTACACAATTGATGTATGTATGGATTGTGATAAGAGTTGTATGAGCTCCAATAAAATGATTTTAAAAATAAAAAAAGAAGGTCCTGGATAGAGGGAAAAAATGTGAAATAAAACTCAAAACCCCTAAGACTATGAACATCAGTCAACCTTCAAGCCTAGAACTGAACTCACCCCTTCAAGCAACTTTCAATTAACAGGTCTACTCTCACTGTCGCTGAGTCAGTTATGATTCATAGCAACCCTATAGGGCAGGGAAGAACTCCCCCTCTGGGTTTCCAAGACAGTAACTCTTTTAATGTGTTTTTTAAATCATTTTAATCCATACATCCATTCATTGTGTCAAGCACATTTGGACATTTGTTGCCATCATC
>NW_022103898.1:69016943-69022160 GCF_000313985.2 Echinops telfairi | reverse complement strand
ATGCTTGTATTTAGACCTCTATAAATGTCCTTTGCCTCTTAATTCTTTCCTCTATTTCCTTTTACTTTCCTCTTGTCCCACTATCATGTTCGGCCTTCATTTTGGTTTCAGTAATTCCTCTTGGTTACATTGCCCTTGATCAAGCCCTACCAGGCCCCTACACCCTCCTCACCATAGATTTTAGATCACTTGTTGCTCCCTTGTCCCTGGGTTTGTTAATACCCACTTCCTTTCCCCTGTGTCCCTCTCATCGCCCATCCTACTGTGTGCCCCTGGAACCTGAACCATCGGTCCATTGTTTTCTCCTCCGGATTGTTTATCCCACCTATCTTACCTAGATAGACAACAGTAACACTTTACCAGAGTGGAAAGCCTCATTTTCTCCCCTGGAGGACCTGGAGGTTTCAAATGCTGACCTTGTGGTTAGCAGCCCAAAGGCCATCAGAGATCCTTAATAGGTCAATTAAGTAAATAATAACATGGGGAAAGATGCATTCCTTAGAACAAGAAACCACTTAAATTAAAAAAAGAAAGCATTTGCACAGGGACCAAGGCCAGAAGGCAGAAAGGGATAAGATAGAAGGAATGGGAATGAGAAGCAGAGAAGACTTAGGATGTGTACCACTACACTGTGGGAAATGCAGTCAAATGGGATGAAACAAAATGTGTATAAATTGCTGAACAGAAAACTGATTTGCTCTGTAAAATTTCACCCAAATCACAAGAAAAAGTTAAAGAGGGGGAGAGGGGCAACAAAACACTATGTTCCTAAAATGCAGTAGAGATTTAATGTAGCTCAATTTAGAAAATGTTATTTAAATTCTAACTGTAAAATAATAAAGAACATGGTAAGTTCCTCTTTACTAACAAAGACTACTCAGAAAAAGAAATCAAGAAAATGATTCTGTAAAGAATAGCCCTGAAATTGGTAAAATATCTGGAAAATCTAGCCAGAGACCTAAAGAACTTATATAATGGAAATTATAAATCACTACAAGAAACTAATAGAACTGCAAAACTGGAAACATCCCACGCTCCAGGCTTCATAAAAACGCCAATTATACTTAATGCAATCTAGAGACTCAATGTAATTACTACACAGATATTATTGTACTAGAAAATGAATGAGCAATGTCATATGGAAAGAAACCCCAAATAGCCAAAACATTACTGAAAAAAAGAACACTGCATGCCTCACAATGCCCAGTATTAAAGGTTACTATCCAACCACGGTAATCAAAATAGCCTGGCACTGGCTCAATAACATGCACACATATCGGTGGAGTAGAATTGAGGGCTTAGGACTCAATCCAGCCAGGTATGGAACAAATAGACAAGTGGAAGAGAATTAAGAACTCAATTAACCTCAGTCATCTAGACAACTGATTTATGATAAGAGGTCAAAGATCATTTATAAGACAGGAACAGTTTCTCTAATAAATACTACTGGGGAAATTGTATATCCACCAGCCAACAAATGAAACAGGATTCATACTTCCCGCCACACACAAAAACTAACCAAAAATGATCATTGGCCTAAGTGTGAAACCTAAAACCATAAAATTCCTGAAGCAGACACAGGACAAAAACTATGGAACCTTTTGTAAAAATACATTGGCAAACATTAAAATAAATGTATGAATAAGACAAAATGTAGAAATGTGACCTCATTAAAATTTAAAAACATGTTCATCAAAATACTTTATAAAATGACAGCCTACAGGTTGGAGAAAAAAATATTGGGACATGACTTACCGAGTAAGGGTCAAATCTATTAAAACCGGTAACAACAATAAGAAGACAACCCAATCAAAAAATGGGCAAAAGACATAGACAGACCTTCACCAAAGAGGATACCCACCAGCTTACAAGTAAGAAAAGATGGTGTCCAATGAGGGAAGGGTGGATTGTGATAAGAGTTGTACGAGCCCCCAATAAAATGATTTTTTTTAAAAAGATGCCAATTATATAAAAAGGTATCCAGATTGGAAAAGAAATAAAATTATCTCTAACTGGAAGAAATGAGTCCACAGGAAACTTCTAGAATTAATGGTGGAATTTTGCAAAACTACAGGGTCAACAAACAAAAATCACGTTTCTAAAGAGAAAACTAAACACACACACACATATACACACAGAAACAATTTCAATTAAAACAACATGTAAGAGAATAGTTAAATAAAACATGCCTGAAACCATAGAAATTATAAAAAACTGCTGAAAAAAACTGACTTAAATAAATGAAAAATGTTCCATGTTCATAGCTTGGAAGACTTAATATTGTTAGCAATACCACCAAAGAGATCTATAATTAAATACAAAAATAAGTAACAACAAATATTGGCAAAAGGGTACTAAAACCCTTATGCGGGGATATTAGAATACTTATTCTCTGTTAGTGGGAATATAAAATGGTACAACTACAATGGAAAATGGTGTGGCACTTTCTTAAAAACCTAGAAATAGAACAACTCTATGATTCAGCTTAGGATTTTGCACAAATAATCACTTACTCATTGCAAAAACTCTAATCAGATGGAACATTTTGCTGAAGATAATTTTTAAATGATTGCAGCAGTACACAGAGAAATGCCAGAAATTCAAGCTGTTTACAGTGACACAGGATATCATTGTTGGGAGTCAGGCAGATGTTGGCTGAAAACAAAGAACCATAGAAAGATGTGTACCTGTAACTTTACTCACTATGCAAAGGTCCTCGACTCTGTATTATTATGAACTATGAATAGCAGTGTGAAGAATGGGAATTCCAGAACACTAATTGTGCTCATGCAAAACATGAACATAGACCAAGACACAGTCAATCAAACAGAACAAAGAAATACTACAGATTTTTAAATTAGGAATGGTTCCTGTCAGGGTCGTATTCTTTCACTATATTTATTCCATCTGTATGCTGAACAAATATCCAAGAAATTTCATTATATGAAAAAGAATGCAGCACCCAGACTGGTGGAAAGTTCATTAATAACCTACAATATACAAATAACACATTCTTGCTTGCTGAAAGTAAAGATGACTTGAAGCACTTACTGATGAAATTCAGAGACTACAGCTCTCAGTACAGATTATAACTCACCGTAGAGAAAACCACAAACCTCACAAATGGACCAATAAGGAACACATCATGATTAACAGATAGAAGCTATCAAAAAATGTCTTGCCTTTACAAACAATACCCACAGAAGGAGCAGTGAAGAAATCAACAATGAACTGCACTGGGCCAGGACCCCCAGGAATAGTATTGTTGTAAATCACTGGCCTACTAGCCACAAGGTCAGTGGATCAAAACCAACAGTCAGGAAAAAGATCAGACTACTGCCTGTAAAAATTTATAAAGTCTTAGAAACCCTATTTAGCAGTGGTTCTCAACCTTCCTAATGCTGCAACCCTTTCATACATTTCCTCATGTTGTGGTGACCCCCCAACCATAAAATTATTTTCATTGCTACTTCATCACTGTCATTTTGCTACTGTTATGAATCAGGTGACCCCTGTGAAAGGGTCGTTCAACTCCCAAAGGGGTCACGACCCACAGGTTGAGAACCGCTGCTACATAGAGTCACTATCAGTTGGGATGGCAGTGGGTTTGGGTTTTACCAAGTTGGTCAAATCTGCTGCAAAAGGCCTCTTTGGTTTATGATATTGGCAAAGAATACTGAATGTAAGCTGCCTGAAGAACAAAGAAATTCGTGTTGGAAGAAGCATTAGCAAGGATAAGGAGTTTTCATCTCATTTAATTCACACACTGCAGACATGGCTGAGAAGAAGCTGAAAGCCTGAAGGCTGCCCTGACTGACAAATTGTCTCCTTATCTCCCAACTTGTTCCTGTTCTAAATTGATCTTGATCCTGGATTATAACTTGTTACTTCCCTACGAAAACCAATAATCCTGAGTATGGGCTATGAAATTGTGTGTGGCTACTGCAATGAATTCTCACACCCAGCGGAGAAGCAGAGCGCTCCTGGTAGGAGAGTCTGCTGGGGTCAGAACAGGGCTGAAGGGTGGAGCAGTGTATGGCCTCCACCGCACAGGAATCAGCCTTGCGCTGGGGCCCATCTGGATGATCCTCCTTTCTGACCCTGAAGTGCAAGGAGCTGGACAACACGTCTTACACCATGCATTGCTGACACAGATCGGACATGTGCAGTAACTCAAACTGAATCTGCATCTTCAATCAGAACCAGAAGTTAGGACTCCGTGGTGCTCATCAAACTCATTGCTTTTTTCATACTAGTACATCTCATTAGTTGAAACTATTCAGTTTTGTCTTAAGTGTTCTGGCATGGATCTGGTATTACTGGGCCAAATGAGCATTCCATGAAATGTAAGCTGGGTCCTTTCAGAAGAAAACTAATTTCTGTAGAGCACAAAAGACAAGTATCTGACGTAGAACAGATGCCAAATCAAAAAGGCTATAGAAGAAAAGGGTGTTATTCTGGCAAATTGAAAATCATGTTAATTTATACAGAAAAGAATCTCCCTTCCTAAAGAAAATCAGCATATTCTACAGAACTGCAACTCTTCAGAATGCCTTAATAAGGACTTTGTGGAGTTTAAATTCATTCAAATCCTTCATTTATGCAATTTTCAGGCAAGGGGTCTTTGTGATCAGTCATTCTCTATGAGTGAGGAAAAGGGAGCAAAGCTAGAAATGTGATGGCGCTGACAGATGTAAACACCTACGATCACGTGTTACAGAGGAGGCTTCAAAAAGTTCACAGAAAAATGAAATTACAACACAACAGAATCCTACAACTTTTTGAAGCCCCTTCATGTTATAGCACAGCCCCATCAGCTTCTACAAGTAGCCACTCAGAGCAAGGTGTTTAAGCACAAGTCCACCCTGAGAACATTAAGAACAAAATCTGGAAACAGATAATGGTTTTGTTTACACAATATGATGAACATAATCACTGACTTGTACACGTGAAAAATACTGAAGTGGCATGTTTTGTTATACGAGAGAGCTTCAAAAGTTCATGGAAAAATTCCATTATCTTTCAGCTGCATTTTTCCATGAACTTTTTGAAGCACCTTCGTACGTATGTGTGTACAGTGAACCCTCGTTTATCGCGGTTAATCGGTTCTAGACCCGACCGTGATAAATGAAATTCCGCGAAGTAGGATTCCTTATTTGTAAATCAAATATTTTCGTAGTTAGAGCATAGAGGACATGAAAAAACACCCTTTAGTCA
>NW_022103898.1:69009585-69015382 GCF_000313985.2 Echinops telfairi | reverse complement strand
AAAAAAAAAAAAAGAATAATCCAGCCTTTGATATTAAAATGCACCATTTACCGGAGGTCAAAGTTCAGAAGGGTTGGAAACAAAGGAAGATTGGAAAGCAGAAGAGGGGTAAGTAGGGTGGCGATGGCAGGAACCCCGTGGTCATTACACTCAATGACAGGAAACAGAACGTGACGAACTGTGGAATGGAAACGGGTTTGCTCTGTAAACCTCCCCCCAGTTCACAAATAAACCTAGATGTTTTAGTACTCTGTAAATATCATCTCAAAACACCGGCAATCTTCTTTCCTTTGTTTTCAGTCTTACTTCTTCCTAAAAGATCCCCTCAGGTTCTACCCCCTGCGGGAAGTCTCTTCACCTCCCCATTTGCCCTCTTCTCTCAGTCCATTGACCAGAAGGCAATTATTCCATCACTGGGGACTATACAAATTAATAGACCTTTTTAAAAAAAAATCAAACATACTTGAACTCATTCAAAGGAGTGTTAACCTTCTAAGTAATCACTTTCCATTCAGTTCAACATGTAACAATTACTGAGCATCTACTATGTGCAAGGCACTATGCCAGGTTCTGGGACGCAAAGATAAAACTGGGACCTTCACTTCAACTGTGTTCACAGTGCTCCTGAACTGCTTTTGGTATTGCTTTTGGGCCAGGCAGTGAGCCACATATAACAACTAGTCTCATGTAGAAGTAGCAATTTCGTTCCAACAAAAGCAGATTTCCAGTTGATTCACATCTTTAAGAAAAGAAAGAAAGAAAAAACTAGATTTGGCTCCAAATAACTTTCTGACTACTCAAAAAAATTTTAACACACGGTGTTCCCTCACAATCACAGATACCCTGCCATCATAAGGAAATTTCAAACAAAACAAAACCTATAACCCATAGGCTCTGGAAGCCATTATAGAGGAGTTTCCAACACCTATTAAAGGCGGGCTACATAAAAGGAAGAGGAAAACACTGAACTGATTATTTTGAAAGGGACATTTACTTACATGAATAGTTTGCTAAAAATCACATTATTTACATTCAATTCCCTATTTGTTGTGACATCTTTCACATGCAGCATAATCCATTATAAGGCATCTTTTAAGCCTTGGTTCATTTTTGGCTATTCGCTACTGCTAAGAGAAGTATTTAGCATAATGCTAAGCCCAAAGAAGGAACCTACGGTGCATCTGTTGATTATTTAATATACAGAATGTAATAAAGCTGTTTCTCTTTCAGTTATTCACCACAGATTTTCAGGAGTATGGAAAACAGATTCTAAATGGAAATGAGAGGCCTTCTGAGTTCTCGCTTATCCACTCTCCTCCCCTACACTGACCTGGAGCTGTATTTCCTCAGGATGGTGTCCAAAAGGCCAACAAGCTCTTCAGCATTGATGAACTTCTGTGTGCTGAGGGTGTACATCTTCTCGTAGAAGTCTGCGATCTCCATCCGAGCCTGAACGAAGAAGCAAAGCTGCTCGGACAGGTGGGAAAGGAGTTCTTCCACGTGAGGCGTGGCCCCACCCTGGGCACCACGGCCACTCACCACCTTCTTCAGCTCATTATGCAAAGAAGTGTAGATGGTTCGGATGGAATCCTTCCTGCTGAAGAAAGACTGGCCCCCTGGCAGGCAAACGACACAAGGACATGACAGGTAAGGACGAGAAAGAAGTTCAAAATATTTCCCAGAATCCATTCTGGACCCGCTGGGCTTGAAGGAGTTTTCACCTATAATATTCTAACTCCTCTTTTTGTGATTTAAATATTTTGTGATTATAATTCCACTAAGCAGAAAGCTAAATGAATGCCTAGTACAGCGAAGGGCCTGTATATGGATGTTCTTACCCATCCACCAAGCCTTCACTATCCCACTTCCCTGAAGGTTCAAGTTTACACCAGAGGATAACTAATATAGTCAATGACATTAACCTGGATCCCTAAAGCCATCCTTCCACATGCATTCAATACGAAACACAGTATCAAATTGTTAAATAACTATGGAGATTCCTAGTAAATAATATTTTTTTTTTTTTTTGGGTTTGCTTTTTCTTTTCTTTTTTTTTTTTAGGCCTTCCCCCACCCCCCCCAATAAAAAATATATATCAAGGACACAGACATCTGGGATGGAAGAGGGTGGAGAAAATTTTAACACCCTAGACAAGATTGACACAACAGGCTATACCATAATAAACACTACTCTGCGTTATTAAGTGCAGGAACCCATCATAAATAACCACTGCTGTGGCTGAGGGGTTCCAACCAAAACAGAACAAAATGCTTCTTTTTGTCCAACAAAAGACATCAATTCAAACTCGGAAAGCCATCAATTTCTTAACTTGGTGTCAAAATGTGATCACGTTTATTTCTGATGATCGCTGAGCCAGTTTCACACCTGTTTCCTTAAGCATTCTGCGCCCCACCAGAGGCAAGGTATCAGGAGCAAAGAAATCAAAGGCATGTTATAAAGAGTCATTCCTAGAACACATACACATCTCAGAGAAAGCTGGCAGTTTACTTTTTCTATTGATTTATCAATAACTGTTTAATGGGCGAACTTAATATTACTCTACACAAATCAATTCAGGGTGAGCATTCTATCAATCGGGTGACCCTCAATGAGATGGATAGCCACAGCAGTGCAACAATGGACTGAAACATGGTAACAATCAGGATGACCCTGCTGGACGCAGCAGTGTTTTATTCTGTTGTACTCAGGGCTGCTATGAGTTGAACTGAGGAAACAGCACCAAACAACATTACTTTTTTTCCTTTTCATTTTAATTACTAGACTGTCAAAACAGTAGTAATTAACTTAAAAAAAGACTTTTATTGGGGGCTCTTACATCTCCTGTCACAATCCATGCATTCATCCAGTGTGTCAAGCACATTTACATATATGCCGCCATCATCTTCAAAGAGCCCCTTCCCACTTGAGCTCTTGATATCAGCTCCCCATTTCTTCCCCCTGCGTCCCCCACCAACCCTCCCTCATGAACCTTTGATAAGTCATAGATTATTATTTCCATATCTTACATCGTCCTCCGCCGCCCCCTCACCTACTTTTCCGTTATCCGTCCCCCTGGGAGAGGATTTTAGATTGATCCTTGTGATCAATCCTTTCTCCTCCCACCCTCCCCTCATCCTCCTGGATCTCTACTCCCCTTGTCAAACAACATTATTTACCATCCAAAAACTCACTGCCATGGAGTCAGTTCTGACTCATCCTGAACCTGTATGGCTACCCTCAGGGTTTCTGAGACTGTAACTCTTGGTGGGAGTAGAAAGCCTCATCTTTCTCCTTCTAAGAGGCTGGTTGTTCCAAACTACTGATCTTATGGTTAGCAACTCAAGCATAATCCACTTCACCACCAGGGCTCATTATTTACCATGGTGCCTGTAAAATATCCTCTTAGTGAATTAACCATTTTCTAACATTGTATACAACTAATGTTGCAAGCAATGAATCCTGTATCTTTTACTACCAGGGAAACTAACTAATTTTTGTCCAGGATTCCAAGGGTTAGCACTAGTCTCTGGGAAATTCTTTACTCTCACTTTTAAAACTAAAAGTCTCTTGGTCTGGGAGTCCCCTCAACCTTTGGCAAATCAAGACAATTGGTCACCCTATTTACTAACTTCACAAATGAACAATAAGAAAAGAATAACTTTCCAGTATACTGCTCACGTAGATCGACAAGTATTCATATAATTTCTCCCACCAATAGCAACAAAATCCATGCTACCGCGTCTTCGTTACCTAGTGTGGTGAGAACAGAAATACAAGGGGGTAGCGTTAGCAAACAGGTATGTTCTCTCTCAGTTGAGGAAGGTGGAAGTCTCAGTTCAGGGTGCTGGCTCTCAGGGAAGACTTTCTTACTTTTATCAGCTCTAGAGGAAGAGTCCTTTCCACTTTGAACTTCTGCTCTTAGGTGACCTGCTTCTGTTGCTTGCTTGCTTTATCTCTTTTATATCTCAAAAAAGGCCAACTCTACCACAAAAACATTACTGTAAGTGTGCTTGTTTGTTTTCTACACACACAGATACACATATAGCAAACTATGACAGTTAATTGGTCTAATAACATGTTTAGTGCTTCTGTTCTACCTCACGGTTCAGTGGGTAGTACCTGGGGCTTACAAGCTTGCCAGCAGAAATCCAAAGCACATTTGGTCTCCATTCCCCAGGAGCACAGAGGAAGGAGGAGCGCCGTGGAAACTCAAAACTCATTGCATTGAGTCCCAGCAGAACTGTACCTGCTGGTTTCCACGACTGTCTTTACAGGAGAAAGCCTCATCTTCCTCCCTGTGAGCAGCTGGTGGACTTGAAAAGTTGACCCTGTGGTTCGCAGCCACTGCCCAAACCACCACGCTACCAAGGCTCCTTGGAAAATAGAAAATGAACTCCTTTGCCATGAGACCAAAGGAAACTGATGATGCCCGCATACCACTGCTGAATTTTTCAATCAAAGATTTCATAAAAGAATCCCAATTAAAGGTGGAAGCTGCAAACAGGATCTCAAATTCTCCTGGATTCTGGATTTCCTAGAGCCACAGTGTGTGGGTTAATGCCTGGAAACTATTACTCTGAGATGAGGTTTACACCTTAAGCCAAAAATATCGCCCCAAGTCCACTTAAAATCAAACCAGAGTTTAGCTTAACTAGTAAAAAAAAAATGTCTGCCTTGAGCACTGTACTTTTTAAAATGGTCTCTGCGGGATCAAACTGACAACAGCAAGTTGAAAGACCAGATTAAACATCTCAGGTGGGCAGTGAGTTTATGTTGATGGGGAGGAGGTGAGAATGGCGGGCGGCACAGCTCCAGGACTGCCAACATGACTAAGTGGTACGTGGAGAAAGTACCAAACAGATGTATGTTTTGCTGGGTTTATTCTCAGCCATAGAGCTGCCCCTGTCGGTTTCCAAGACTGAAAAAAATCTTTACAGAATCAGACGCCTCGTCTTTCTCCCAAGGAGCTGTGGATGGGTTTGGACTCCGGACCTTGTGGTGAGTAGCCTAAACCTGCCAGACTCCAAAACTCACTAAATAACAGACTGTACATGTATCTGGAATGAAGCACTCATTTAATAATCCTAACTCATTTCCCTTCCACTCTCAAAAGCAAAAAAACCTCAATGCTAACTCATCGGGCCCCTACAGAACAGGGTAGAACTAACTGCCCCTGTGAGTTTCTGAGACAGAAACTCAGGACGGGAGTAGAAAGCTTCATCTTTCTCCTGTAGAGCCACTGGTGAGGGGACTCCCAACATGGAACCCAAGATGCCCCCAGAGAGCCTTTCCCTTGGGCTACAACTGGTTAAAGAGAAGTTGTTCAAATCTTCCAATCATATATCACTGAGCTTCTGAAATCCTGGTCATCTAGGAGCTGAAAGTAATGGAAAAGCAGTAGCTATCCACTTGGCAGCCAAGTGACCTCAGTTGTTAAAGAGGGCAGCCTTTGGTGGAAACGTTTAACTCTGGCTTGAAAAAACTGGTTATCTTCACACATCAGATCACCCTCATCTGGGGGGTGGGGGGCGTGGAAAAACCGCACAAGTACAAAGAGTACTTTTAAAAGTTTATCAATAAACACCTGTCAAAGTCTGCGGAACCAAGTAAAACGGCACTATCGGGGTCACCAACCATTCCTTTTCAAGGAGCCTCTCCGCAGATTCAGGCATACAGCCATGGACTGACCACCCTGGCTGAGGATAGCCAAAGGAGATCACTTTCATTCATTCCGGGGCACAAAGCATAAACAGATATTCAATTTCTTTCGCTTTTCCGTTTTTTTTAATTTCTAAAC